>NC_085065.1:1747200-2047200 GCF_963662255.1 Cinclus cinclus | reverse complement strand
GCAGGGACACCTTCCACTGTCCCAGGCTGCTCCAGCCCCAATGTCCAACCTGGCTTTGGGCACTGCCAGGGATCCAGGGACAGCCACAGCTGCTCTGGGCACCCTGTGCCAGGGCCTGCCCATCCTCCCAGGGAATAATTCCTTCCCAATATCCAACCTGAATTTCCCCTCTGTCAGTCTGAACCCATTAACCTTGTCCTGAAAAACAGCTCCTAAAAAAGTGTCCATGATGGCCAGCTCTCCAAACACCAGGGATGTTCTTCAGGTTGAGAATTTCCCAACTCCAGGACAGTTTTTGACAGAGAATCTTCATGGTTTCTATCCTCAGAGCCATGTGTGACTTACAAATCATCCTCATTCCCCCTCCTTTTTCCCTCAGCTGTTGTTTCCAGAGAAGGAATAAGACTGTAAAAGGGAAAGCTAAAACAGTAGATGTGACACTAAGAGGGGGAAAGAAACAAAAGAAAGAAAAGAAAGAAAGAAAGGAGGAAAAAAATGTGGTTTTAAATCTCTTTGTTCAGGCAGCCCCATGTAATTACAGCATTTATCAGTGTCTGGCTCAACACGGAGCAGCTCCAGTTTATAAAGAGTGACACATGCAGAGCACAAAACAGCAGGGCTGCCAAAGGCTCCTGAATGGATGCAAAACTCAGGGCAGCTCAGGGAGGGGATGGAAAGCACCGCAGGAGCCCCATGGCTGGGCTGCTCAGCAATTACTGGGACAGGGGCTGCACAGCCACGTTCCTTCAGGGTATGGCCAAGCCCAGCCCTGCCTGGAAGAGAGAACTTCCCTGCTTTGCTCTCCTGGCAGGACAGGTCCATGGATTTTCAAAGCAGAATGCCTGGAGCAGGGGATGCTCAGTGTCTCCACAGTCAGTGTTCCTGGAGAATGCCAGGAGAAGAGTTCAGGACTAAAAGAAGAGATTTAGATATAAAGAAGGGTTTTATTAGATGGAGGTGGGCAGGTCCTGGCACAGGGTGCCCAGAGCAGCTGTGGCTGCCCCTGGATCCCTGGCAGTGCCCAAGGCCAGGTTGGACATTGGGGCTGGAGCAGCCTGGGACAGTGGAAGGTGTCCCTGCCATGGCAGGGGGATGGCACTGGATGGGATTTGGGGTCCTTCCAAACACAACTCTCCATTCCTCTGACTCTGCCTTGTCCTGTTGGCTTCCCTTGCATTGACCAGGAAGCAAGATTTGGGTCCTGTGCTGTGGCCAGGCTGTCGCCACTCCCCTGTGACATCTCAGCAGCTCAGCCTGGTCTCCTGCAAAGGATCAAACTGGTGACAGGATGAACCCGCCGGGAGAAAGAAAGTCATTCTCTCCTCTCTGCCCTCGAGTGGGCAGGGCTGTCCCTGATCCCTGCCAGCTGCCAGGGAAGGGTTCTTTCCCCCCCAGCTGGCCTCCAGCAGAGGGGTCAGTGGAGGCTGAGGCTGGAGGCTCCAGAACTGGCAGTGCTGGGCTGGCAGCCCCAGCCTGAGCTGCTTTGGAGCCTTCAGCACTCTGCATCACCCCAACGTCACCTGCTCCACCTTCCTTCAGGAGGCACCAAACCCCTGCAAGGAGGAGTCCAGGAGATTCAGGGAGCTGAGTGTGATGGGGAGCAGCTCTCCCTCCTGCTGCTCAGCCAGGCTTACTGAAAGCTCCTACAGCCATTTCCAGGTCCTATTTGAGTTTCCAGAGCTGACTGACCCTCCTGGCCAGTCTGCAATTCTGGGGGTTCCTGAGATTAAACCTGGTAAATGTGATTTGCTGGTGAGGGCTTTGGGTTCATTCTAGAGGTGCCTGTTATGTGATTGATCCTCCCTATCCCTACCCAGGCATGCAACCTAACCCAGAGCCACTTGAGCTCCATTTCCCACTTGCCATAAACGACCTTTCAGGAGAGGAAAATGCTTTCCCATTATCTGGTTAAAGGCATATTTATTTTGCCATTGTATTTCTCAGCCATTTCCTGTAAATCTCAATAAAACAGCCAGGGTTATTGCAAGAGCTGTTTTAACAATGAAAGCAGTTTCACCCTAAAAGTTGCATTCAGCCTAATGAAGACCCATCTGCTACAGCACAAAACTCAGGGAAATAATGAGGGGAAATAGGTTTGGTGATCACATCCTTCACTCTGAGAGCAGCCAGGAGCTCCCCTGCCTGTTGTGAAAGAATAGAGGAACATTTTGTGCCCTTTGGCTTGCAGTCAGTAAATAATGAGAACCAGGCAGCTGCTGAACGCTTGCCCAGCCCGAGCCACTGATAACAGGGCTGAGGCAGAACCACAGGTCAGACCTGAGCCCTACAGAAATGGGAGGGCAGGAGGACCTTTGTGTGCATTAGAAATGTCAGCAGCTCTCTGATGTTGGCTGGGCCACCCTCAAAGGCTTTGTGGGACATTCTGGCCAAGTGGAAAGCAGCTGAAATCCAGCAGACCCCTTCTCCTGCTGAGGGTTCAGTGCTGGGAGCCCACAGAGGAAAGGGCAGCAGGGAACTTCCATGGCCCTGGATTTCCTGGGGTGCTGCCTCACCACACACACATGGATTGCTCATCACATCCTCATGCTCAGGGTCCCAAAGGGACCTTCTTGCCTGAGACATCCAAGCCAGGTAGGACCTGGGCAGGGATTTCACTTCTGGTGTGTTCTGTGCATTCCCAAAGAACCAACTGGAAGAGCTCCAGCCCCAAAGGGAGATGAAACCAATGCCTGGAGAGGCTCTCTGGAACAGAAGCTGGGCAGTGACAAAGGAATAAAGCAGGGATTTATTCAAAGGATTCACCTTGGGCAGTGCAAGAGCCCGGCCGTGGCTCCAGCCAAGATGGACCCAAGATGGACCCAAGATGGACCCAAGGTGGACTCCGAGTCACGAGTTCTCCCACTTGGATCAGTTCTGCTCCATTCCCATCTTGGGCTTCATTGTCCAAGCCCAGCTCCAGGTTCTGCAGTCCCATCCTCCCACATTGCTCTCCTCAAGTCGCTGCTGTTTGCACTTTTTGGGGCTGAAGCTGCAGCACTGTCCTTGGCTGTGGGGCTGGAAAAGGATTGTTTTGTGTGCCTGAGCTGTGAGGAGAACTTGGAACACTTGGTGTGAAGTTCAGAGTCACACACCAGTGCAGTGCAGAGTGTGGAAATTATGAAAGATAAAACTGAATGCATCAAAACCCCCCAGGACATCCATCTGTCCCTCTCCATGCTCTTGCCACACCTGCAGCAATAGATTTGAGGGTGGAACAGGGAAGTTTCCTTGGCACAGCTCAGAGTCCAGTTGTCCCTGTCACCTGCTGAGTGCCCTGGGCAGAGCTGGGACCTTTAGGATGTGGGATCTGGAATTGCTGATCCTTGTGGATCCCTTCCATTTTGGGATATTCTGTGATTGTTTCCCATTGTTTAGGGCAGGGTCATGCAGGGAGATGAATCCCATGGGTTTCTGGAGCATCCCAAGCCATGTTCCATATGAAAGAACCCCAGGTAATCAGGATACTTGGTGCTTTAGCTCCAAAACTGCTGCCCTGCTTTCCTTGGCCAGTTTTTGTCTTCAAAGAAAGGAAAACTTTGCCTTGAAGTTTTCATTTCCAGGTGACTCCAGTGCAAGGAGCCTTCAGTCCACACTCAGGGATATCTACAGATTTACTTGGAGCTGAAGGTGGATTTTCTGGAGAAGGGTCATTTTTGGGGCAAAACCCTTCTGAATTGCCTCCAAATGGTCCCTGCCCACACATAAATTCCTGAAAACCTCAACAGGAAGGGCACAGCCTGGAAGAGGGTGTTTTTCAGTGCCATCCCTCGCCCCTTCCCTGTTCCCTGAGCTCAGGGAGCCGTGTCGTGCCCAGCACTAACAGCACACACTCCAAGCACACTTCCCTGCTTGTCTCCCTGCTCACAGCCAGCATTTCCATTTCCTCTTCCATTTGGGAAAGCAGAATTACAGCAGAGACCAGGACTGGTTTAACAAAAGTATTGGCGAGGCGGCGTTGGAGCCCATTAAGCGAGAGCTTGGCTTTCATGCTAATTTTCTTTTTAATAAAGAACAAATGGGCAAGGCTGCCACACAAAAGCGTGGAGCTGCTCCGAAATGAGCAGGAACAGAGCTGGGAGCAGCACAGCCCTGCTGTGTTATTACGTTTTGGGGGTGGAAAACTCCTACAAATCATTTGTATCCGTTGTCTAAATGGAACGCGCAGGGAATAATTTGAAGCAGGGAAGCATTAGGAAAGTAAAGGATCCACTTCTGTACTCGTTTGCTCAGCTTAAACTCCTTGCTTTGTTTGCTGTCCTTGTTAGAGAAATTGTGCCTTGGTTCAACTTAAAATGTGAGTGTGATTATCAAACCCAAATATAAACCAATGCAGGACAGAAAACACTATTCATAGCCACAGAGAGCAGGAGCTTTACATAATTTCCATAGTGTGTCATGCATTTCTAGGAAGGAGAAAAAGGTCTTGAAGAGAAGCAGCTGACAGGGAAATCATTATGAGAGATTTTTATGCTCACAGGGAGAGCTTAAAGGAGAATAATGTTGCTCAGAAAATAACATTTGCAAAGTTATTTGGGCCTGAAGTTCCCCACAGTCTCCTCGTGCGCTTTGCAGAAATGCTGAATCAGGGCAGAAGAGGCAAAACATTTGCACGGGAGCCACGCAGAGAAATCAGCACTTCTGGCTCTCAGTGTGGCCTGCAAGGCTGCAGGAGAGGATTTCTCCTTCCTGCATCCCTGGTCCTGTCTGGGAGCAAGGAGCAATCCATAGGGACAGGATCAGTCCGTGGGGACAGAATCAGTCCATGGGGACAGGATCAATCCATAGGGACAGGATCAATCCATGGGGACAGGATCAGTCTGTGGGGACAGGAGCAGTCCATGGGGACAGGATCAATCCATAGGGACAGGATCAGTCCATGGGGACAGGATCAATCCATGGGGACAGGATCAGTCCATGGGGACAGGATCAATCCATGGGGACAGGAGCAGTCCATGGGGACAGGATCAATCCATAGGGACAGGATCAGTCTGTGGGGACAGGATCAATCCATGGGGACAGGAGCAATCCATAGGGACAGGATCAGTCCATGGGGACAGGATCAGTCCGTGGGGACAGAATCAGTCCATGGGGACAGGATCAATGCATAGGGACAGGATCAATCCATGGGGACAGGATCAGTCTGTGGGGACAGGAGCAGTCCATGGGGACAGGAGCAATCCATAGGGACAGGATCAGTCCATGGGGACAGGATCAGTCCATGGGGACAGGATCAATCCATAGGGACAGGATCAATCCATGGGGACAGGATCAGTCTGTGGGGACAGGATCAATCCATGGGGACAGGAGCAATCCATAGGGACAGGATCAGTCTATGGGGACAGGATCAGTCCATGGGGACAGGATCAATCCATAGGGACAGGATCAATCCATGGGGACAGGATCAGTCTGTGGGGACAGGATCAATCCATGGGGACAGGAGCAATCCATAGGGATAGGATCAGTCCGTGGGGACAGAATCAGTCTATGGGGACAGGATCAATCCATAGGGACAGGATTAATCCATGGGGACAGGATCAGTCTGTGGGGACAGGAGCAGTCCATGGGGACAGGATCAATCCATAGGGACAGGATCAGTCCATGGGGACAGGATCAATCCATGGGGACAGGATCAGTCTGTGGGGACAGGAGCAGTCCATGGGGACAGGATCAATCCATAGGGACAGGATCAGTCCATGGGGACAGGATCAGTCTGTGGGGACAGGATCAGTCCATGGGGACAGGATCAATCCATAGGGACAGGATCAGTCCATGGGGACAGGATCAGTCTGTGGGGACAGGATCAATCCATGGGGACAGGATCAATCCATAGGGACAGGATCAGTCTGTGGGGACAGGAGCAGTCCATGGGGACAGGATCAATCCATAGGGACAGGATCAATCCATGGGGACAGGATCAGTCTGTGGGGACAGGATCAATCCATGGGGACAGGAGCAATCCATAGGGACAGGATCAGTCTATGGGGACAGGATCAGTCCATGGGGACAGGATCAATCCATAGGGACAGGATCAATCCATGGGGACAGGATCAGTCTGTGGGGACAGGATCAGTCCATGGGGACAGGATCAATCCATAGGGACAGGATTAATCCATGGGGATAGGATCAGTCTGTGGGGACAGGAGCAGTCCATGGGGACAGGATCAATCCATAGGGACAGGATCAGTCCATGGGGACAGGATCAATCCATGGGGACAGGATCAGTCTGTGGGGACAGGAGCAGTCCATGGGGACAGGATCAGTCTGTGGGGACAGGATCAGTCCATGGGGACAGGATCAATCCATAGGGACAGGAGCAATCCATAGGGACAGGATCAGTCTGTGGGGACAGGATCAGTCCATGGGGACAGGATCAGTCCATGGGGACAGGATCAATCCATGGGGACAGGATCAGTCTGTGGGGACAGGATCAATCCATAGGGACAGGATCAGTCCATGGGGACAGGATCAGTCCATGGGGACAGGATCAATCCATGGGGACAGGATCAGTCTGTGGGGACAGGATCAATCCATGGGGACAGGAGCAATCCATAGGGACAGGATCAGTCTGTGGGGACAGGATCAGTCTGTGGGGACAGGAGCAATCCATAGGGACAGGATCAGTCTGTGGGGACAGGATCAGTCCATGGGGACAGGATCAATCCATGGGGACAGGATCAATCCATAGGGACAGGATCAGTCTGTGGGGACAGGATCAGTCCATGGGGACAGGATCAATCCATGGGGACAGGAGCAATCCATAGGGACAGGATCAGTCTGTGGGGACAGGATCAGTCCATAGGGACAGGATCAGTCCGTGGGGACAGGATCAGTCCATGGGGACAAGATCAGTCCGTGGGGACAGAATCAATCCATAGGGACAAGATCAGTCCGTGGGGACAAGATCAATCCATAGGGACAGGATCAGTCTGTGGGGACAGGATCAGTCCATGGGGACAGGATCAGTCCATGGGGACAGGATCAATCCATAGAGACAGGAGTATCCTGCTGCCCCTCCGTGGGGCTGAGCTGTGGCTTAGCCCCAGGACACGGGCAGGGTGTGAGTCAGTGCTGTCAGGGAGGTTAAACAGACCCAAAAGAGAGGATGGGACAACTGGATCCATCCCTGGTGCTTGCCAAGCTCTTCTGGGAGTGCTGTGGAGCTGGGGCAGCACAGCCAGCCCTGATGAGAGCCAAGCCCCCAGTGCCCTGGCACTTCCTCTGCTTGACTGATCCTCCAGAAACTTCAATCAGGCTTTAAAGTTAAACTGTGGAGCCATCTAAATTCAACCAGGATAGAAAGAGTGCTCAGGGATGTGGAGAAACTCAGGCCCTCATCAGCTGGGCCTGTTCCTTTAAGCAAAACTTCAAATCTGGTGCTAAACATTTGCTCACTCTTGGCTTTCATTTATTTATTTATGCTTTTAATTCTCTCCTAGATGCCAGGAAACATATTTGCATTTCATTAAAATGTATTTTCCCCACTTAGTTCTGCTTTCTTTCCTGGCAAATGTTGCCTTTTTGTCATTTTCCCGGGCCTGGAGCAGGCTCTACGTGGTGCAGCTGCTGTGCTTGAACAGCCCCTGGAACCTCCGGCTGATTCCTGGTCCTCGATGGCTGTGGGCACCTCAGGAGGCTCTGGAGTCAATGGATCATCAGCTGCCACTGGTCACACAGCCTGAGGGGCGCACAGAGCAACACGGATCCAGAAACCTGATGGATACGGGCAGGTCCTGGGTCTGGAGCCCTGCCAAAGGGGCTGAGGGTGGCTCTCAGCAGGGCTTGGGCACATCTGCCATCAGTGACAGCTTTTCTCCCTGCTGGGAACAGCTTGGCTGGCACAGCTGGCCACCAGCACCGTGGCACTGCAGCCAAGGCCCTGCAGGGTCTGGGGTCAGGGAGAGTCTCCAGGTCCCACCTCCCACTCAATATTTCCCCTGCACAGACACACATTCCTCCCACCCTGATGGGCCTGGCCAGAGGAACAGCCTTTGTGCCAGCCTGGAAGTGGCAGCTTTGTGATTCTGAACCAGGTAACCCCATCCCATCCTATGCTATCCCATATTCCCATCCCAATTCCCATCCTATTTTCCCATCCCAATTCCCTTCCCATCCCATCCCATCCCATCCCATCCCATCCCATCCCATCCCATCCCATCCCATCCCATCCCAACCCATCCCATCCCATCCCATCTGCAGATGCTGAGTGATGAGTTCATTCCTTATTCCCCATCCCTCTGCCTCACGTGCTGGCATCCAGCTCCTTCCCCCAGCTGCAGGACACATTCCAGAGGGATCCATGTCCCTCTCCCTGTCTCTGTCCTGTTCCTGCCAGACAGGTTCAGAGCTGTCCTGAGCCTCATTACAAACCAGCTCTGCTGCTGGCCACCAAACAATGACCTTCTGTCTGCAACTTTGTCCCTGCTGTCTCACTCAATCACGTCCCAGCTCGAGTGCCATCCATATTTAATTACCAGAGGTGCTATTAAAGCCCCATGTCCTCATCAGCTCAGGTGTCCTGTCCTGGTCTGCTCACCAGACCATGAGAGAGGCTCACTGAGGCTGGACCTTGGCTCCAGGAGGTGAAACACAGCCTGATTTTGAGTGGAAACAAGTCCAGCTAATGGTTTATTACATTTTAGCCTCTTGAAGATGTTAAAGCAACCTCTGCCCCCCAACCACTTTTTGTCCCAGCCCTACACTGAAGCTGAGCACATGAAAAGCACCAGGAAAAAGTGATTAAAAAAAAAAATCATTAGTATTTAAGTCAGACTTGCAGAAAGATGAATTTAAGCATTGTAAAAATTAACTGGATGAAGAGAAGCATTCCTGGAGTAAAGAGCTTAAGCCAAGTCAAACACTTGAGTGGAGGAACACTCTCCCTTTTCCCTGACTCCCCAAATATTTGCTGACACAGACAAACATCCAGCGCTCCTGAAGTCATGATCCCAGTGCCAAGCACAGAGGTTTGGGCTGCTCTGGGCATTACAAGGCACATGTGGGGCAGTGTCCCCACCCCAGCACTTCAGCATCACCGGTGTCACTGCTCTGTCCCTGCAGGGAACCCCAAACAGCTCCTCCCCTCTAGAAAAGGGACAAGATGGGGCTTCCAGGCAGCTCTGGCAAGCTGGGCACCAATGAAGCTCTCACTTATGGGGATGGGAGGTGATTCCCAGTGCCCAGGGAGCCAGGAGGAGGCAGCTCCATCCCACAGGATGGCACCAACTCCACCGCAGGAATGCAAATAAATCCCCTTTTCTTCCTGGTAATTTGTTTCCGTGCAGAATAAATTGAATATGTAATTTCATTTTCTTTCTTGGAGCATTAACAACCTTGGAATTGTTGGGATTCACAATGAAGACAACAAACAAGTAATTACTGACGAGCTGATATCGCTGTGGAGAGGAGAATGCGATTGATTTTAATTCTCAGCAGCCCTGTTTACTCTCCCCTTGCATTAGGCATAATAAAGTGCTACAGTAGATTATGTTCTGCTGTAAAATAGTTCTTATCAGCCGCCACAAACTTCTCCTCATTAGGGAACAGCTCTCCACCACCCTACTCTTCAGCAGCATCCTCTGGGGAGGGCCTCGCCACCCTCACAGGGACAATTCCTTCCTGATATTTAAATTAAATCTATTCTCTTTCAGATTAAAACCATTCCCCTTTCCCTACCACTCCAGGCCCTTGCCCAAACTCCCTCTCCAGCTCTCTGCAAACCCTTTAGGTTCTGGAAGGGGTTCTGAGATACTCAAAGCTCCGCTGTGCAAGGCCATGAGCAAACTGCTCAAATTCACAAATCTGTCCAATCTCCACAATCCCAGGTTTTGATGATTCTCATCCTGCAGGAATCCAGCAGAGAGCTCCTCCAAGTGCAGCTCATAGGGACTCGATGGGATGGGATGGGATGGGATGGGATGGGATGGGATGGGATGGGATGGGATGGGATGGGATGGGATGGGATGGGATGGGATGGGATGTCCCTCCTGAGGCCAGCAGATTCCAGCCAAAGCTGCTCCTCCTCCAGAAACCCTTCCTTGTGCATTCCTTGGAAACCTCACCCTGGGCACCAAGCCATTCAGTGCCTTTCCAAAATGCAGGAGCTTCCCACCATCCTGAAGGAAGGTGCAGAGTCAGGGTTTGCCCCAGGCTGGGTTTCTGGTGACATCCTGAAGTGATGGCCACAAAGCTGTACAGCTGTAATTAATCAGAATGAAATTGGTTGTGATGGGAAATTTGGGGTGCACAATGTAGCTCGTGGTGTATCCTTCAGAAGTCAAAAGAACTGGATCCTGTTTCTTTTGCCAGCAGAGGCTTGTTTTCCAGGGAATGCAGGACTCCTGGGTTTGGTCACAGTTTGGAAAGCTGGCCCTCATCATTTTGTGCCTTGGTGCTCTTGGGTGTTGAGGAGAAGCAGAAATCTTGTCCTCTCTCCCCAGATTTTTCCACCATTTCCGTGGTCAGCCAGCACAGATTTCCAGCTGGGAAAGGGAGCTCTGGTGGGTGTGTGTGGAGTGTTCCAGTGCCTCTGAGAGTATCACAGAAACATGGAAATGTTTGTGAGGGAGCACTGGAACCTCCACCCCACTCTGAGCAGGGTGGGCTTTAGGCCAGACCAGCCTGGATCTGGAAAACTCCAAAGGGTGGAGAGGGATTGCACTGAGCCTCTGAAACCCTTCCCACCCTTAACCATTGCCTGGGTGCACTCTGTCCCCTCCATCCCTGTCCCCTCCTGCCCCCCAGCTCTGTCCTCACTGTCACCACCCCCAGGAGGCTCCTTCAGCCTCCCCTTCCCCAGAGGGAAGCCCAGCTCCTTCCCTGCCCGAGCACTTTGTGCCAGCCCCGTGATCGGTGCCATCCCAACAAAACCTCTCCAGCCAGCACAAATTCCCTGGCAGTGACTCTGGGAGCTGGGAGCTTCAGGAGGTGACATTTGCCCTGTGCCCGTCCCCTCCCAGCCTGAGCAGGACGTGGTGCTCGTCCCAGGGGCACAGGGATGCTCTGGAATTTGCCACGTTCAGCTGCAGAGAGGTTTTTGCTCCTTCTCCTCGTGTGTCTGAACACACAGCTCCAAGACAGGTGCTAGAAAGGTCTCCTGTGACTGCTTTCATTACCTCCCCATCATTACTGGAGGTGTTTCTGTGAGAAATTCTTGGAATGTCATTAAAATGGGCTTTTTTCCCATGTTCATGCTGTTTTCTGAGCTCTACCTTCACTTCTATAAGATCTGAACAGACGTTTGATGCTCTGCCTTAAATTAGGTCCCCGTGTTCCATGCAGAGTTCACCAGCTCTCAGAATGATCTTTCGGAGCCTAATTAATTATTTAAAGAAGTTTAAATGGTGAATGATCTTTAAAGAATGCATTGTCTCATCTCAATTATCTTTTCAGAGGTTTCTCTGCTCTCTCTGAGTTCGGAAAGAGACTTGCTTAAGCACTGGCAGATAACTAATTCCCCAATTAATATAACTAATGTTTACACAGGGATGAATTCCTATTTTAGCAGCACTTGCAGCATCAAGTGACCTTGCTAAACTCCCACATTGAGTATTTCTCTCACAGGACACAGACACACTGATCTTATTACACAAATATTCATCTTTATTACAAGATATTCCCAAATTAACCTCTTGCAAGAGGCTTCTCATTTGATAAAGAGCACAGGTTGCTGTACTGAGGAAAAGCCATTAACATCTAATTAAGTACCAGAACTATCCAACAGGATTTCTTGGGATCTCCTTCAAAACTTTTTTTTTCCTTTTCAACTCCCAAACAACATGAAAAACAGAGGGTGAAAGGTCCCAATAAATAAATAAATCGTCTGAGGACAAAATCTGCATCCCTTCATGAGCAAGTTTAGGTGAAAGTTTGGGATTTTTGTGTGAGGGGAGCTCGACTGGCAGAGCTCAGGAATTCTGAACCAAATTGATTCCCTCCCATTCCTTACAACTTCCTAAAATTCAATTCCTGCAGGCTCTGTCACTGGAGCAGAATCTTTCCCACTCCAGACCCAGAAGCAGCAGGGGAGGGATTTCTGGCCCAAAACAGCAATTTTTGGATAAATTTTTCATGCAGACCGAGTTTAGATAGACTTTTCTCTGCCTATACTTAATTTAAAGTCCATTTAACAATGCTAGTTTAGTGTATTTTGATTGAATTTTAATTGGTATTCAAGCAAGCTTGAGACAAATTGTCAATTAAAAATGCATAACTGCGTGTGAAACAAATTTCCAAAATAAAAATCCCAATGAATTCGTGTTAAGCTCTGTAACTGCTTAAATATGCACTCATAAAATGTTTGTATCATGGCAGTGCTATGGAGTAGAAGAGTTCCTGATGGTTTTTACTCACACCCCCTAAAAAGTTATAGAATTGAGGAGGGAAATAGTGATTATCCTTCAATCAAGGTCCTCCAAAGCTTCTCACTGCAAAGGATTTGATTTTTCTCTGCTGCAGAGAGAAATCTAGGATGCTTAGATCTCCTGTTCCATCAGAGCATCTTCAGTCCAGGAGGAATTTCTCATTCCCCCACAGATTTTTGCTTCTCGTGTTGGAGTCAAGTTTCTAACCATACCCCAGGCCCCACCACGACACAGGAAGAAAAATAGAAAAGGGGAAAATCAAAGTAGAAAAGGACAAAAAAATCAAAGTGGAAAAGGTAAAAAAATCAGAGTAGAAAAGGGGAAAATGCCCACAAAATAAACAGGGCAGGGGAAGGGATGGTGAGAGAAGAGCTCAGGGAGAAGCTCAGAGTACAAGCACAGCTGAGGCTTTCCAGGAAGGTGACAAATAATTGGAAGAAATTCGGGGAAAGTTTGACTTTCATGAAGGTCAGTGCAGATACTTGGAAAATGAACAAACAAGTGGAGAAGAGCAGAGTGAAAGGTAAAAATATCAGTGAAGAACTGGGAAGTTGGGAGGAGCAGACTCCAGAGAGAAGCCCAGTTCTGTGGAGTTGTGAATTTGAGGGAACCACAACAGGGATCCAGCCCTAGAAAAGAGGATTTCACTAAAATTTACCAAAACCACAGCAGTTTCCTGATGGCAAGACAGTGTGAGATTGTTTGATGGACTTTGAGGTAAAGGCAAGGAAGCTGCAGGTGACTGAGTTGTCAAAATGCAAGGAGTGTGCAGAGGAAAAGCAAGAGAGGATATTCCAAGGACAGGACAACAACAAACAATTTGAGAAGCCTGTGAGAAGCTAAAGAAAGGACTATTTTTATATATCACTTAATTTTTTTGCAAAGAACAACATGGACAGCATCAGCTTTTGGACAGAGGTACAATACCTGCAAGAAAAAAAAAAAAAAACACTCAAAAAATCATTTTACAAAGTCCTGAAGGAATGAAAACCCCAAAACAGAAAGAAGGAAGGGAGGAACACAAAGGAGGAAGGAAGGAACAAAATTCTATTCAGGTACTTTGCAGGCTCTAGGAGTGCCCAGGATCAGGCCATGATACAATGGGTGTTCAGTCTTTATTTCCATTCCAGCTCTGAGCAGGGACTGGGACTTCCCACTGCACCTCCAAGTGCAAGAACCACGGATCAGAAAGCCCAGCCAGACTGTAGAGATCTAAAATCAAGATCAGACAATCAGAAAAATAATTTCTACTGCAGGGCACTGGGAGGTAAAACAATATTTAGTGGATAATTTCACAATTTTTTTAGGTTTTTTTCAATGCAAATCCTCATTTCAGGGCTGTTTCCTTTCCAAAGAGTGGGATTTGTTGGAGGAAACATCTGAGCTTGTTGTCCTCAAGTTTCTCAATGAGCAGGAGGGACCAGAGCTCTGTGGGGCACAGCTGAGCTGTCCCAGCCCAGCATGAGAGGATGTGCACAAAACATCTGCAGCTGCTTCTGCCAGCCAGAAAGGGAACCTGGCCCAGCTCAGATGTAAATATTTGCACTGAAGACATTGAAATCTCTCAGATGAATCCTGCCCTGGGCCTCTCAAACAGAAATTCTGCTGCTAAGGACATAACCTCCCAAAGCAAGAAAACTGGGAGGTGAAGAGAAGGCAGAACTGAGGGAAAATGTGTTTGTGATAAAGGAGAATTGAATTCCAGGGAAGGAGACAAATACTACAGAGGAAATGCAAAATAAGTTTTGATATTGCTACAAACCAGGTATTAAAGAAATATACAACTAACTCCAAACTGAAATTATGTGGGTAAATAGGCTCTGAAATGATCAGCTCTGTGGTCAGCCCGGGTTGTTTGGTGATATGAGGAAAAATCAATGTCTTTGCTGTTCCAGAAGGTGCTGGGTCCCTCATTCCCTCAGCTGGGCTCAATTCATCCTACAATGAGCTGTTCTACCATACAGGGTGATGAAATATTTTACCACACCTCTGTAGATATCATTACCAATCTATTCTGCATATCATTAAAAATAGAAGAGCTCAGATGAGACCTACTTTCTCTGAGGTTGTTGACTTGTGTTAAATTTAGTCCCATTTTGACAGGATCCCATCTCAGTGTTCCCATGACTGGGCTCAAACTCCCAAGCCCCTCTGGAATTTGGCAGGGCTTGAACACCCCTCTGACCCTCAGGATGTCCCCAAGGGAACTGGCCCTTTCTGGGCTCCTCAGCACAGGTTTTTCTATGCTTGTAATATAAATATTTTCCCTGATGACAAATATTGTTTAACATCATCCTTCCCTGTCAAAGGACTGGAAAATAATTCATCCTCCTCATGTACTATTCACCCCGCTTCTTCCCAAATTCAGAACAGATTGATTTCTTTATGTTCATCAAAATTTATGCCTTTTTTATCCCTTTGTTGTGCCAGCCACAGATTTTCCCAGGTGCTCCAGCATGACAGTGATCTCTAGTTCATAACTTCTAACACACATTAATTGCCATCAGTGTTTCTAGTGTTTTTTTTTATTTTATTTCACTTGTGTAGCTGCTGTCTGTGCTTCCTTCCTTCACTCCACAGTCAGAACCTCAGGGAAGGGAGGGGAAAATGGGAGAGGAGGGACAGAGGGGCCCAGTGTCCCCCCCTACACCCCTGCCCAGGGGTGTCCTGGCACTCCCTCCATGCTCCTCCACCACCACAAGGAGCAAGTGAACAGCCACAAAACACCCTCCTCTGACCTGGAGCAGCTCCAGCTTCTCCTTTTCCTATGGGAACAGACTCCAATAACATCTTTGGTGCAGGAGAGGACTCCCCAAACCCAGGCAATGTGCTGGGAGCAATAGGACAGTGTGATGACACATCCAGGACCCCATTCCCTGACACCCCCTCTGCTTTTCCAGGGGCCTCACACCCCCAAAACAGCCCTCAAGCCCCAGGAAAGCTTTGGGGTGGTTGATGCTGTGACAAATCCCTGTGTAGTCAAGAACAACAGAGCAACCAGAGCAGCTGTGGTGCCTTGGGATCCCTGGCAGTGCCCAAGGCCAGGTTGGACAATGGGACGTGGAGAAGCCTGGGACGGTGGGAGGTGTCCCTGCCATGGCAGGGATGGGGTGGGGTGGGATGGGGATGGGATCTAAGGTCCCTTGCAACCCAAACCATTCTATGATTATCCCATGAAGTGCTAGCCCTCCCCACCCCAACAGCACTGGAGGCTGAGACCTTCACAGGACATCTTCCTTAACCCTACAGGTGTACCCTGACATGCTCCTTACCCTTACAGGTGTGTCTGGAAATCCTCCTTACCCTTACAGGTGTACCTGGACATCCTCCTTAACCCCTACAGGTGTGTCTGTACATCCTCCTTAACCCCTACAGGTGTACCTGGACATCCTCCTTAACCCTTACAGCCCCTCCCAGCAGGAAGGCCACCTGTGGGTGTGACCAGTAACCACATTAGTGACAAGGAGCTGGGGGCAGAACCAAGCTGGTAATTGATTATTAATTATTACACAGATGAAGCAGGGGCAGGGGGAAGGCAGTGCCCCAAGGGGGTGGCACTGGGCTGTACCTGTCACTGTCCCTGACAGGTTTAACCTGTAAACCCCCTGGGCTCTGTGAGCAGAGCAGGAACCAGGCCTGTGATGGTTCCCAGCTCCCAGGAGGGGCTGCCTTCCTTGTGAGCAGCAAAACAAGACAGAGAAATGCCAAAGTGTGACAAGATCCAGCTGAGGACAGCAGCTGTGTCCCGGGGCAGGTTTAGTCACACATCTGCCCTGTCCTGGCTCATAGGGCTGTGAAATGAACCACCTCCCTCTTCCTCAACATGGAACTAGTGAGAGAACAAGCAGGGCCCAAGGAGCACAGGGGAAAAGGAATGTTTTCCACACAAGCATTTTTAAAGCACGATTTGTTTTCCCCTGAAAATGAAACAAAAAACTCTAAGTTTGCAGCCAGCTGGAAACAGCACAGACAGGAAGGAGCTGTAAGAGGTGCCTTGAGATCTGTGCAGCTTCTGCCACTGCCATGAATTTATGGAGGTACTTGGTCCCCCATCACACAGCTGATCATCCCTGCCTGGGCCCAAACCAAACCCGAACCAGAGCAGGAGCATGTCCCTTTAGCACTTCCCTCTGGTTTTGTTGGGATAGCACTGATGAGAAGGCAGTGGTCCATGAATTCTTTACAACAGTCTTCACTCAGGGGAGAACCATCAGCTCTGACAGCACTGAGAGCAGAAATTTTCAGTTTTCAACACAGGAATACCAATCCAGAGATTATGCAGATGAGCAAGGTGTGTTCATGACTGCTAAATCTGACTTAAAACTGGTTAAACTGAAATCTTAAACGGCCTTTGAGAAACTGAACATCTGACAAACTCACAAAGTGTTGCTGAAGGGGATTTTGGCCAGCTCTGTTTAAAACAATCCCTGGATGAAAGGACACCACACAGGTCAGACATCAAGGTTTTGGTAAACACATAAAACAAATCCATGAGGAACAGATTTTCCAGCACTTTCTGGAAAATCACCCACACCAGAAGTTTCCCAAGACCATGGAAGTCCAGCTCAGTTCAGACCCTGTGATTTCTCAAAACAAGGCAAGTCAGGAAAATTGTGTGATGTGATGTGGCCACAAGACCAGGGCTGATCCTACACCAGGTTGTGCTGAGGTTGCAGCTGGTAAAAAAGGGAATGGGAATGAATGGTCTGGGATTGCCTGCTGGGAAAGGAGCTCAGAGGGACAAGAGCTGCCCTCTGGAGTGGTTCCACTCACAAGCACTTGGAATATTCACTGGGAAGGTCAAAAGCCCAGGTGTGCCTCTCATCTCCTCTCCTCCCCACCACTCTGAGCTGCATTCAACTGCTGAAGGACCTTCCCTGGGCCCAGGGAGCACCGATTATCCCATGGAAAGGAGCAGCAGGGAATGCAGCCCCCCCCAGGCCATCCCAAGGACACCAGCCAAGGTCCCTGAGAGACTCCCTGGGGCCTCTCCTGTCTCCTGGGTGGGAGATGCTGTGAGCAGGAATGAGCCCCCACACAGCTCTGCAGGATTCCCTCGCCATGCTCAACCCATTCCAGAGAGGATCTCCAGCATTGCTCCAAGCCCAGCTCTCAAGGGATTTAAACAAGGATTCAGGAATGCCACTGCTGCTTAGGTTTAGGTGTTTAGATGCCATTTGAACTCAGCGTGTTTCCTGTAGTTGCTGCTGAATTCCACCAGTGGAAGAATGGAAAACCAATCTGGTGGCCTGGGGTCTTGGAAAACATAAAGAGCACATGTGAAAATCCAAGAGGTCAGAGGGAGTTGGCACTTCCCTATCCTCCTTCCCAGTCTACCAGTGCAAATTATTTTCTTCTGACTGAAGCTTTCAGGACAGAAAAACCATCTGGACAAAAGCTTGGCATCTCCCAAAGCCTCTGACCAGAGTAGTGTGGAGCCCAAATCCATCAGGTGAATTATGATCAGCCCTGGATTATATTGGCTGAAGCAGAGGAAGTGCCAGGACAGGCAGAGAGACGAGTGATGGGTCCCAGAGCAGGGAATGTGGAGGGTCTGGGCAGCAGAGTGAGGTCCAGCCACACTCTGGGAATATTTCACCTTCCTGCCTCTGCCTCACCAGGGAAACAAAAGAGATACAGATTCTGGGTTATAAATTTTAAAGCAATTCTGCTGAGAACTTCCTTTTGAATTTAGAGGAAAATTCTTCATATAAATGGATTGAGAAATTCTCCCTCTGAAGTAATCCATCTCTTAATAGGACATCCTGACAGCAGCTGAGTCAATCCAATGTCCACTGTTGATTTGAGGGTGTTCATCCAAGGCTGACATGACATTTCTTTTGTTGACAGAGCTCATATGTTACAGCAGCCTGTCCTTCATATTTCTCTGTCTTTCACTGCTTCAGCAGCTGCACACCAGGAGAAACTGCTGCATTTACTTATTGCTTCAAGGTCCATTTCCTAGACATTCCTTTCTCCAGCAAAGGGCAGCATTTTTGTGTTTAATCCTAGATTTCAACTGGAGAACAATTTGCCCTGGAGATGATTCTTCAAAGGCCAATACAGCAAAATTCTCCAAAGTGTTGGAGCACCTGATTTTAATTTCAGGAGCAGATACATAATAATGGTATTTTTCAGTGCCTTTCATCCCAAAGGATTCTTCTCAAAAGTTGGACTTTGACAGGGAGATCTACCAGTGGATCTGGATGAACATAGGCAGAACTTCATGCACCATGGCATTTCTGGGAAGGAACAAGACAGCTAATTTGAACTTTGTCATATCAAATTCCGAGCCTCGAATTGCTGGGATGAGCATTCCAGCAGGCAGCTCTGCTCTTGGAGCGTGGTGGAACCTTCTCCACTGACAGCAAATCTCATTTGGGCAAGAGATGCAGCTGTCCTGGAAGTCAAGACTGGAAGAAAGACTCAGGAGGTGGGAAAGTGCTCTGGGATTTATAACCTTGTCCTGTCCTTGTGTCCTGGACACTCGAGGGACAGCACACAGGGTCACTGACCTCACCTGACCGTGGCACCTGCTGGAATTGTCACCTCACACAAAATGTTACAGCAACCCATCACCCATGGGTGAAGTCATCCTGAAAAGCATTTTCTAAGTGTCTGACTAAGGCTTAAATTATGACTGAGGAGTGCTAAGGGTGTGTGTCCGCCCAGGAACACACTGAGCAACCACAGCTGCCCATGGTGGTGCCACCAGTGCCACCACAGTGATTGTCACTTGAGCACGGTGGGACCCTGGGCTGGTCACGGATGTCACTGCTGGCAAATATTCAAGCAGGGGCTCTCTGCTCTCCAATCCCTTCTGTGGGAGAAGGAAGCCTTGTGTTGGCTCTGGAGGTTCAGCTCTCCAGACCCTGATGTGTCCCAGCCCTGGCTCACTTTGTCAGAGGCAGATTCCCCTGGGTCCCTGGGTGGTGGCACGGGCAGGACAGAGGAGCTGGAGCTGGCAGGAGCACAGTGGAGGTCCTGCTGCATTGTCCTTGCAGGGCTGCCCTTCTGTCCTTTACTGGGGAGCTCCTGCTCCTTGGGCTTGCAAGACAGACTGAGAAGTTCAGGAAAAACCCCAAATTCAAAATTCCAAAGGGGAGCTGAAGGAGAGATGAGAGAGGCACCGTGAGGCTGTGCCTTCTTGGGGCTGTTCCCAGAGCTCAGCAGGCACGTGGCTCCAATGGGGCTGGCAGACCTCACCTGTGCTGAGCCCACCTGAGGGACCCCCTGACTGGGGCTGAGCTGAGCCTTCACTGCCCATCTCTGCAGCCCTGTCTGATGCCTTAAGTTTCAGCTTTCATATTTCCAGACTCTGCACTGCACTGGTGTGGGACTCTGAACTTCACACCAAGTGTTCCAAGTTCTCCTCACAGCTCAGGCACACAAAACAATCCTTTTCCAGCCCCACAGCCAAGGACAGCGCTGCAGCTTCAGCCCCAAAAAGTGCAAACAGCAGCGACTTGAGGAGAGCAATGTGGGAGGATGGGACTGCAGAACCTGGAGCTGGGCTTGGACAATGAAGCCCAAGATGGGAATGGAGCAGAACTGATCCAAGTGGGAGAACTCGTGACTCGGGGTCCATCTTGGGTCCATCTTGGGTCCATCTTGGGTCCATCTTGGGTCCATCTTGGGTCCATCTTGGCTGGAGCCACGGCCGGGCTCTTGCACTGCCCAAGGTGAATCCTTTGAAGGCCTTTGAATAAATCCCTTAATAAAGGAAATTTAATAAATTTTAATAAATTTTAATAAATTCCCTAATACAAGAAATGTATTCCTTTAACACTGCCCAGCCTGTGTTCCAGGGAGCCTCTCCATGCACCACGTCCAGCATGGAAAGACCACCCTTGGGCTGCAGCTGGACGAGGGTTTTTATCTCCAGCAGTGCCACCCTGGCCCAGTCTGGACTTCATCCTGTCCCCTGACCTTACACATCATGAGGTGTTACCTCAGTTCCAGCACAAAAATGCCAAAAATCCAGACACAGCTGGGGAGCAGAAGCTGGGAGCTGCCTCTGCAGGGATCTGCTCCTGCTGGGAGCCCTGCACTCCCAGCCCTGCCCTGCTGAGCACACGGTGCAGCTCAGGCAGTGCCCAGGGAGCTCCATCCCAGCCCCAGGTGTGTCACAGGCTCTGCTCCCTTTCCTGCAGGAGAGCAGCTCTCCCTCCTTGCTGCTCTGTTGCTCTTTGCCTCATGAAGTTTTATTAAAGACTTACAAGGGATTTTCTGCACAGCTGCCCAACCAATGCCCTTCACATCACATCTCCAGGCCTTTAAATATTCACAAGGCAGGGGCTGCTGCTTAATTGAATTTCCTCTATGGATGAATCAGTTCTTTTTCATCTCCTGCAGCCAAGGTGCAAATGAAGTACATAGTACTGGGATAGGAGACCAAGGAAGCAATTCCTCTTTGGTCAGCGGCCTCACCTTTGCTGGGATCAGATCTCCAGTATCATTCTTCTCCCTAGACAGTCTTAAAATCCCAGATTCATGGAATAATTCATGCCAGGATGGACTGCCAGGAGTGTCCAGTCCAAGCCCTGCTCAGGAAGGGATGCCAGCAAAGGCTGTTCAGGGTCTCGAGTTTCAAGCTTCCAAGGATGGAGATCACACCTTTACTTCAAGGCTGGGTGTCTCTCATTTTGAAATTTTCATTTTCTCCCACATTTAGTGAGATCCCTGCTGGCTGTGTCTGCTGTCTCGTGTCCTTCACCAAGCACATCCACCAGGAGGCAGTTCCACCCGTCCTACAGCCTCCCTCAGGAGCAGCAGGAACCTCTCTCAGCCTTCTGTTCTTACCAGCAAACCATGCCAGCACCCTGAGCCTCTCCCTCAGCACAGCCCCTGGTGCTCCAGCCCCCAGAGCAGATACAGATGTGAGCTTGGGAGTGCTCAGAAGAGGGGAAGCATCCCCTCCCTCAGTCTGCTCCCTGCCCAGCTGACCTTCAGAGACACCAGAGATGCCACCAGCTCTTCTTGGCTAACAGGAGTGACATTGGCCACTGCCCCAAATGCAGAATTATTTCAGCCCCTGCTATTCTCCTGAACAGAGCGATGTGCAGAAATGCACTGAGAGCAGCCAGAAGACCAGGACAAATTCCAGGAGCTCTTCTCAGCCTCCCCTGCTACTCACATCCCATTTCTTGGAGGTTTTGGGCATTGCAAAGAATTTATTCTGTATGGAAGTCTTAGCTCTGAAGTCAGACAAGGAAGCTGCCCTATTTTCTCCTTGGCCAGGAGCTAATATCAAACTGGGCAGCAAAAAGAAGAGAAAAAGGAGGTCAGTGGCCTGAGCATTTGGGTCACAAGACCACAGGGAGCCTGAGCAGACAGTGGAGGGACAGGGACAGGGACAGGGACAGGGATGAAGGAGCAGAGTTAGGATTTTATTCTAAGAGATGCCTCTGCCCAAGTTCAGGTGCAAAAGAGACCACATGCCAAAGTCAATAGAAGGGATCTTATGGAAGAGTAAATGGGAGGCAAAGCATGGAAAGAGACAGGAAGAGCAGGAAACAGAAAAGAAAGAGAAACAGGACAAGAAAGGAAAGAAAGACAGTGAGAAAGATTAAGCAGAAGCTATCACCACCCCATGCTGCTGCTGGTCCTTCATCACACTGCTCTTCTTGGGGACCCCCAGGTTACTTTCTGGAGGTGCCACCTTTACACAGTGCCAGTTCCAGGTACCCACAGGGTGCTCACAGACATTCCCACAACCTGGGCTGCCAGGGGTGAGCAGTGGTTTCCTTTTCCAGTCTGCACACTGGAATTTTGTGTGCTAATTCAAAACCTTCACCCCTGTTTAGGCATGGAATCAACACCTTCCTTTTTGCCATCTGTGCTTATCTGGAGTTCCTGTTGTGGTCATTTATCTTATGGGAGCCTCCTTCTTTGGTAGGGTTGGGCACTCCCACCTGCATTCTCTGAGTCCTCACACAAGGGGACAGGTGAGACTGGAAGAGGCTCCTCCAGAGCTTCACTAAGCCCCAGACTCAGATCTAAGCAACCTCTGCACGTGGGACCCAGAGCAGGGGAGTTTCAAGTAGTGGTTGCCTGGCAGGGTGTTCCTTCACACCCTAGAAATGTCTGATGGTCAGGTCCCAACAGAGATGAGCTCAAACAAGGTCCTGATTTGGTCTTTACAACATCAGGGAGGAAAACCCCTGCTCCCTTGTGTGGTGAGCCTGTCCCTCCAGGGCTTTTATTGGGAGCTTTGGGAACAAAGCTGTGCTTGTGCATAAAACAGGCAGCAAGAAGCACCCGAGGTTTGTGACAAACAGATTGCATGGACTGCGTCCCAGGGCTGCAGACTGCAGTCTGCCCTCTGCTCCCCTGCACCACATCCTGTCCCCACCTGCCCTTTCCAGCTGGGACAGCCCCAGAGGAGCCAAACCCAGAACAATTCCCCAGCTCTGTCCCTGATTGCAGCAGCAGAAGCCTCTCCACAAAAGCACCAGGAAGCAGAGGGGCTGTGCATGGGATAAAGCCTTTGAGAGCCCTGTGCATAATTCCAGACTCCTGCAGGCTGTGGGAGCAGCTGGATCCTTCAGACATGTGGGAGCCTGCCCCAGGCTGGGGTGAGTTACTGTCTGCAGGGCTGGGAGCAAGCAGGATGGTGTCACCATGGCCATGCAAACCAGCTCTGTCCCTGCCTGCTCAGTGCTGGGGGCTCAGGCTCCACTCCAGCTGTGCTATTTGCAGTGTAATTGTTTTTTCCACCACCTGTGACCATGGTGCTACCTGCAAGAGGAGATCAACCACCCCAGAAATTGCTCTCCACTGTTTCTGGCAAAAGCTTCTGTCATTGGCCTTCTCTGCCAACTAGAAAATTAATGCTGGCAGGAATGCCAGTGTCTGAAGACATCAGGTTCTTAGTGACAGGGATTTTTGGCAGGGAGGGACAAATAAGGGAAGTGGACACAGCTCTGGCCCCTCCTTGCCTCGTGTCCTCATGTCCCAGCTTGCTGGGCTCTGCCCCTTTCTGACTTGAGAGCAAATTCCAGCCAAGGCAGATCCTGTGGATGCTTTTGGCCACCCCAGGGCTGAATTTACACCTTGTGGGTGACAGCCACACTGCCCCACACCCTTTGTCCCTGGTGTCATCCAGACAGGATCTTCTGGGATAGGGAGCAGCTGCATTCCCTCCTTTGGGATGGTCCCTTTGCAGCCCCTCCCTGTGGGAATGAGCACCCACCCTGCCAGGAGTCACTGCTGAGGTACAGCCACAAACCTAAAGCTGCCTCCCAGATGAGAGAATCCCCTTTTCCAGGCAGCACAGCCCTGTGTGCAGACAGGGGACACATCTGTGCCTGTCTCCTGTGGATGGGACACAGCAGGAGAGGACATGGGGATTCGAGGGTGAAGGGCAGAGCACCAGGAATTCCTGCAGACCTTTTCCAGAGCTGCTGAAGTAGGACAGCAGGGCCTGGCCCACTCCAGGGACACAGCCTGCTGGGTGTGAAGATAAAAGAAAGGCCAAGCCTGGGTGAGACACAAATTAACATTTAGTTCAGCTCCTTTAGCAGCATCCCTGTGGGATACTGGGCAGCAGGATGGGGGCTTTGCATCCTTCCAGCAGCCATCCTGCCCTGCTGGAGGGAGCAGCACAAAAACCTCGCTCAGCTCCCTGCAGCCCATCCTGAGGCCAGCTGAGAACAAGGGGAAAAGTGCCATTTGTTGGACCCTGGGATTTATTTCATCTCCAGGAGATGAGATTCAGAGAGCACTGAGAGTTTTCTGAAGGTGTTTTCTTTCCAAAAAAGTACATTTTTTAATTTAGTCCAACTCCTCCATAGGAATAACATCTCTTTCTCATCCAAAACTATTTTCAGTTTGAATATAATGCCTTGAAGAAGTTGCTTTGCATCTGCCAGGCCATGACAATAAGTCATCCAAAGCCTCACCTTGGTGTGTCAGGTGCATCTTCTTCTCTGCAAGGTTCCCTCAAGGTATCTGCTCTGAATGTCATCTCTGTGAAGAACAGGGCACCCACCTGACTGATAAACAATTCCTGCAGCCAGACAGAAACTCCTTCTATTCCTCCTGATGCTTGCTCTTTGCTGAATGCTTGGAGGATGAGAATCATTGAAACCTGAAATTATGGAGATTGGACAGATTTGTGAATTTGAGCAGTTTGCTCATGACCTTGCACGGTGGAGTTTTGAATGTCTCAGAGCTCCTCCCTGTACTTCAAGGGACTTACGTAGAGCTGGAGAGGGACTTTGGACAGGGCTTGGAGTGACAGGACAAGGGACAGTGGCTTTAATATGAAAGAGAGTGGATTTAGATTAAATATTAGTAAGAAATCATTCCAGTGAGGATGGGCAGGCCCTGGCACAGGGTGGAATTCCCAGAGCAGCTGTGGCTGCCCCTGGATCCCTGGCAGTGCCCAAGGCCAGGTTGGACACTGGGGCTGGAGCAGCCTGGGACAGTGGGAGGGCTTGGAATGAGACAAGCTTTGAGGTCCCTTCCAACCCAAACCATTCCAGAGTTCTGTGAGTCTACAGTTCTTCAGGAATGAAGATCCCACAGCCAGTCTGGGCCCCTGATCCGGGGTCTGAGCACTCTCAGTCTTAAAATATTTTTCCCCATTTATAATCTGTGTTTCTGCAGCCTTTTAGCCAAACTCCAGGCACTTCCAAAGGGAGATGTGGGCTCTCTTCCCTACATCTTCCCTCTGGAATTGAAGACAGCAAGAACATTCCTCTCCCAGGCTGAAGCCTTCTCCTCCTGAGACCAAACAAGCACCATTCCTGTCTCTATCAGATGCTCCAACCATTCTGGTTCCTTTAGCTGGACTTGCACCAGAATATCCAAGTCATCTTATGGAAATTAAAAGCTGGACACAGTTTCCATATGTCTCACCTCTCAATAAAGGGGAATAATCACTCCCTTTTCCCTGCTGGCTGCCACAGCCCATCACTGAGCTCAGAATGTGCCTGAGATGGAGTTCCTGAGGTTCATCTGAAGGGCAGCCCTGCTATCTCCTCTCCTCTCCTCTCCTCTCCTCTCCTCTCCTCTCCTCTCCTCTCCTCTCCTCTCCTCTCCTCTCCTCTCCTCTCCTCTCCTCTCCTCTCCTCTCCTCTCCTCTCCTCTCCTCTCCTCTCCTCTCCTCTCCTCTCCTCTCTCCTCTCCATGATCCCAGCTCTTAATGGAGACATTGAACAGTTCTGACACCAGGATCAGCCCAAGGGACTCTGCAGGGAGTCAGCCACAAGCTGGGCTGTGTAAGAGGGATTAAAATCCTTTAAATTTAGTCTTTCAGCCAATTTTACACCCAAATTATCACTTTAATCCAGCCTGTGTCTCACTAGTTTGCTGCAAGGTGACCTTGGAGATTTTGTTGCTCCAGAGAAGGAAGGAAAATCTTGGACTTCCGCTTTCAAATGCTGCTGTTTCTCCTGTGGTTTGATCTGGGGAGTTCCATTCTGGATGGATCCAGAGTCACTTCTCAGCTGTTTCCTGGCTCTGGAGCTGTTTTGGGCCTCAGGACCACATGAGATGCATTTCTCCAGGGAAGTGTTTGTAGCCTGGCTGATGCAGAAGCTAAGTAGGGCTTCAAAGCCAGCAGGCAACATTTTAGGACTAAATTCACCACCTTTAGCTTGTCCTTCCTAAAGGAGTACTCAGGGAGGATTTGAGGAGAGCAGAGCTTCCACAGGGGAACTGATCCAGCATGGGAAAGACTTCCAAAGCTGGTGCCTTCTTTCCAAAAGTCTTGTTCTTCCCAAGGAAAAAGTGGCCTGAAGAAAACAGAAGCTTCTCAGCATGAAAGTTTGTAACAGAAACTCTTCCCACTTGGTGTTTTTCAGCATTGAATTTGTTTATTCATTAAAACACAGCTTTCTTCAGAAACCAAACTGATTTCTGCAGCTTCACTTGTTTTTTTCTGCATCTCTCTGCTCAGCCTGAAATGAATAAACTCTGCTGATGGAAACCAGCTGGGATCTTAAACACAAGCCGGGCTTGCTGCTTCTTGGAGCTTTAGTCCAGGCTCTCATCTCTTGGGATAGCACAAGGAACTGTCACCAAAATGACAGATATTCCTTGGGAACCAGAAATCCTGGAAAGGGCCTGCTCCCACTCAACGTGGCTCCCACGAGATTTTCCTCCTAAACCACCCCTCTGGTTGTAGGGTAATGGAATCTGAATTACAAGTGGCTTGTTGCTCCCCCCCATCCTTCCACACTCCCTCCCCAGGCCTTGAAAACTTAAGCTGGTCTTAACTGAAGGTGTTCTGAGTTTATTTTCCCAGCAAACTGAAAAACATGCCCAGCTTTGTGTTGGGAGCAGCTCTACTCTGAGTGAGCCATGTGCAAGACAGTGACTGTACCCTTGGATTTCGAAATCCCCATTTGGGACTTGAGTCCCGTTATTTCCAACAAAATGGGCATTTTTGTTCCCCTGCCTTCGAGCTGCCAAGACTAATTTTGGTGCCAAGGCTCCCCCTGCAGTCACTGGAGAAACACAGGGAACAAACCTGGCCATACAAATACTGCTTTGAGGAAGGAATGACCCCTTGGAAGGAGCTGAGTCTCTCCCCAAAGGTCACAGGGCAGCCCAGACCCTCCAGGAAAATGGAAGGGTAATTCCTATGGATTCTGTTCCCTTCCCTGCATGGAAATGGAACTAAACTGGGAGGAAATGAAGAATCCTTTGGCTTGTTCCCACACCGAGATGCCACATTTCCCTATTTCCTTCTATTCCTTGATTTAGATATCCCAGCCCGTTCCTCTCCCGTCCATTGTCTGCCCTGTATTTCCAGAGGCCACTTTGCAGCTCAGCTCCTGAGAAAATCCGTGGCACAGAGTCAAGGTAATTTCTCAGCCCTCCCTCATTTGCACACGTCCATCAGTCTTGCTGACAGAAAGGATTGCAGGGAGCAGGGATGTGTTTGCCTCCTCTGGGGATTTCAGGGCAGCCATCCCAGCTGGGGCCAACAGAGACAGGGCAGAGAATGCAGGAAAGAAGAAAAAAACAGGAAATATAAAAGGAAAATTAGATGAAGAAAATGGGGCATTGCAAGGCAAAGACAGAGGAAGAGGGAAGGGGGGAAGGGGGGAAAAGGGGAAAGGGGAAAGGGGAAAGGGGAAAGGGGAAAGGGAACCACAAAGGTTTTTTCTGTAGTTTCCTGTGATTCTCTACAAAAACAAGGAAGTATTCCCAAGGAAAATGTTTCCTTTGAAGAGCACACCCTTCCTCCCTGAGGAACATTCCAAGCAGGGTTTCCATCCTGAAATCCAACAGAGAGTTCCTCGCACATCAGAGCTGTGCCCAGACCCAGCTCCTGCCCTCTATCCTGATTCTCCCAGCTCGTTTCCTCTCTGCTCTGCTGCCTTTCTTCCTTTAACTGCTGTCTGCCCTCCTGTCCTGCAGCATTTCCACATCCAGATCCCTCTCCTGCAGCTGCCAGGACACTTGGAGAGCCCCCACAACCTCAGGAGGACCCTGCCACGTTTCCAGTGACCCCAGCTCACAGCTCCACTGCTTTTCTTCCTTACCCGCAGATATTTTCCCTTCCCAAGAGAGAAGTGCACCTGAGTGTTGTGCAGAGGCTCCAGGTCAGTGTGATAAGAGGAAAAACACTCCCAACAAAACCCATCCATGGAAAACCAGGCTGCCGTGAGACACTCAACAGCATTTTGATAACACTTACCTGCAAAAGATGCCTCTGCAAGACATTTTCAGTTTTTGAAAGGCCTTGAAGATGTTTCAGCAGAGAGTTGAGCAGATTTGCCCCTGAATCCACATTGTCCTAAACCATTTTTGACAAAATGCTCCTTTCCAGCTGAACATCTCCTTTAAAGTGAAAAGCAAGATACTTTTCAATGCTCCCTTATGACAAAAACAATAAAGCATTCCTTAACTGAATCTTCATTTTTCCAAATTTCCATGTGAACACCTAAACAAAAGTCCAGAGACCTGCCCTGTGTTGTTGCCCATCCTTTTGGCCTTTTTATCCCTCCCTGTTTTGTGCTATCAGCAATGTGATTGTCAGGTTTAAGGCACCTCGTTGTGTGCTTGTGAGTTTGGCCGGTTTAATATTAATCTTCTGACAACACTCAGGGTTCAGCTGGTCTCCTAATTAGTGCCTGGCTGCAGTGGAGAGAATTCTTGTGGAGGAACACTGCCCTTCCACCCTTGGGATCTCATTTTTCTTTGCTCTTGCTGGCAAGAAATTTGCAACAGAGGGATGCTTAATCCTGCTGGCCCTGCCAATCTCAGCTGCCATCTCCCTGCAAAGAAAACAGGAGGCTTGGTGCTGCTTTGCTTGCCAAGGCTGCTCAGAGAAAGCTTTATCTTTAGCAACAACATTTCTGCTGAGGATGACGTGGTAAAACTCTGAAACAGCTCAATTTGAAAGGGTTTTAGCCCTCCTGAGGTCAGGGTGTGCTGGAGCATCCCTGTGGCAGTGCTGCTGAAATCGGGGTCCCTCCAGCACACGATTTTGGCTGTGGAGGGCTGCTCACACTCGTTGATGCTCTCGTTTACTCTTCATTAGTTTGTTAGGAAAATCTCATTTCAAGTGTTCTCATTCACATCAGCCACTAAACCCCCCAGATCAAACCCGGGAGGCTGTGAAAGCAGAGCCACAGAAAGCCCTGTTTGCTGTCAGCCCTGCGTTCCGGCAAAAGGAGCTCCGTGTGTCCCGGAGGAGAGTTAAGGATCTGAAAGAGCATCTGAAAATTCATCAGCCGAGTTTCTGCAGCAGCTCCCGCTCGCACAGAATGAAAATGCAGAGCCCGGCTCCGGTGGACAAGTAAAGATCTCCACCTAGTGAATGGCAGGGCCAGGGCAGCTTCTCGGGAAAATGGGAAGGGGAGGGAAAAATGCGATCCGGTGAGGAGAGGCTGGTGCCGGAGCTGCGGGGATCTGTGCTGTGACAGCTCCGTGCGGGGATGCGGGATGCTCCGCTTGGCACCCCTGGGCACCGAGGGCACCGCGGGGCCGTGCCCGGGGCTCTGCCCAGCCCGCTTAAACCGAGCTTTAAACCCCGCTCTGACCCCTCCCGAGGCGCCTTAATTACAGCCCAGCAAATGGCACGGCACACTAATGATGCTGGGGACCTTTGCAGGGATGACATTTTTCCTGTTGGTGGCATTACCTATTCCACAGCGAGCAGAAGATAATTGTAATTTCCTGGACTGCTCTGAAACACATAAAGTTTATGAGTAATCTTATTAAAGCTTTCATATAGTGGAAAACTTTCTGTTATGAGCTGGGAGAAAATTAATGGTCTTTCTTTTGTGGTTGGCACACAGTCAAATCCCCGGCGGGAGGGGCTTCTGGTTCATTTTAAACATGTGATTTGCACTTTATTAAAAGCGTCCCCTCTGCCTTGCAGCCACTCAGAGGCTCAGGGTTCTTCTCTCCATCCTGCCGAGGGTGTGAGCAGTCCCCAGCCCTGCCCTGCTCTTTGTGCCCAACATGTTCCTACAATAAAAGGCTTTCAGGTGAAGCAGCAGCTCCACAGGTGATTGATCACCTTGGGGTCGCTGGGCTGTGGGCAGCTGAAAACCAAAAAGCTGAAATCCAAAAAATGTTTCTCACAAGTGACCATGGCCACTTTGGGGACATTTCAAGCTGGAGGCTGCACATCTTGACAGAGGTGCCTGGAGACCACAGACTCCAAATCTCCACTTGTGTTCAACCCTGGGCTGGTGGAGGACCAGGCTGTTCCCAGCATGGGCCAGGCTGAGATCACAGGGCCATTGAAGTTGGACAAGACCTCCAAGATAAAACCTGGAGTTCAACCTTCAGCCAAATCCCACCATTCCCACTCAACCATATAGTGAAGTGCTACTTGTTTCTTGAATACTTCCAAGTGTTGGGAGCTGGTTCCAGTGAGGAATGACATCTTCAGTGAAGAAATTTCATAGAATCGTGGAATGGTTTGGGTTGGAAAGGACCTTAAATCCCATCCAGCCATGGGCAGGGACACCTTCCATAGACTAGGTTGCTCCAAGCCCTGTCCAGCCTGGCCTTGAATTTTTCCTGATATCCAACCTGAACTGGATGAGTTCTTCCAATCCAAACCATTCCATGATTCTGTGACCTTCACTCAGGTCCTGCTGTTGGAAGAGGAGGAGAATCTTTTGGAGGTGGAGGAAGGACAGCAGCAGTACCTGCAGGGGATTGAGACAACTCTGCCTCCCTCCTCAGCATGGGTGAAGGCCCAGGGGAGCACAAGGACATTGTGGCATGGGAAAGATGTGGAGCAACTGGAGAGTTCAGGAGAGGAAGGCAGGAAAAACAGATCTGTTAGATATCAGCTGGATTTATTTCATGTAGGGCAGACTGAATGCAAACAGTGAATCTCCAGCTGCAAAGAGGAACAGACCAGTGCTTAAAGTCATCATGGACAGGACACAAAGCAATGGGTTTCAACTGGAAAAGGAAATAAAAAAAAAATATTGGGATACAGGCTGTGAGAACTGAGAGTCAGAGGAAACATTCAGGTGAACCTTTCCCACCCCTGCTGTCCTCCAAGCTTTAATTCAGATTAGAAAACTCAGCACTGCAAGTCTGTAATTAGGAAAGAAAGTCTTCATTAAAAACTGAAATAATTGGCTGGATATTTGAATCATAAAAGAAGGATGCTGGAAACTGTGGGAATCTGAGGATTCTAGAACTCCATATGGGAAGAAACTTCACCGTAGCACACTCTGGGTGACTGTTCCGGTGTCACAGTGCTCAGAGATTGCATTTCCCACCCCCACTCCTTAAAAACAAAACAAAGCCTGATCCCAGGGCTGAAAAAGCCTCCCGTCATCCCAGAGCTTGCAATTAAAACCACCGGAGGTGACAGCACTGGAAATGCTTCAGAATAACCAAACCACCTTCAAGTTTGCTAAGATTTGCTTGTTTGTTTTGAACACCTTCTGCTCGGAGGGAGAGGAGGATTTCATGACTCACGTGGAAGTCACGGCTCCAGGCAATGGGATCCTGCCTGAGGGGACATGGAAAAATTTGTGTTCCCCAATTTTCAGCCCTCCAGACACAGAGGCCCTTTTTTTCTGTCTTGGCAATTCAGAAAGACAAAGCCAAGGGGCTGCAGCACCAACTTAATTAGGGAGAGGGAGTAGTCCCACAAGAAAAACAACCAGGGTGGGATGGGATGGGATGGGATGGGATGGGATGGGATGGGATGGGATGGGATGGGATGGGATGGGATGGGATGGGATGGGATGGGATGGGAAACAAGGATCTGCTGAACCTGACAGCAGATCTTCATGTCCCAGAATGTGGCTTGGGGTTGTTCTCTCATCCTACCCCTCAGGTCTTCCATACAATGTAATTTGCAGAATAAAACTGGGGAGTTCACCTTCTGAATAAATGTCAGTCTTCTCCTCCGGCCAGCACTGGATCCTGCTGATTTCAAGCCTTGTCCAGGTGTATTGATTCTTCCAGCAGTGAGAACACTGGCACATTAATTGCAAATTGGAGCCAAAGGGAAGTGGCTGCATTCAGAGCACATGGAATAAAGGAGATTTACTCCAAGGGAAAAGGGTATTTATTCATCCCATGACCTTAGGCCTTGCACTTCTGCACTGCCCTGGAGAGGGGCTGCTGGTGACCTCGAGGCTTAGCAGGGACAGCCAGCATTTAATAAGTGACTTCAGCAGAGGTAGAACAAATCCAAGGAAAATGCTCCAGGGACTCATCCTGTCCAGCCCCACACAACAAAATGAACAGCCTCCCTCTGGCCAGGCTCATTCCTTCCTGGTGATTGCCATTATTATTGGGTTTTCATGTGGCAATAAATGATGTAATTACCTAAAGCCAAGTGCTGATTAAGAGACTCCCTGCTCCCTGGCAGGGACACAGCCAGGCTGGGACAGGAGACCTCCTCCCCAGGGATGCTGCTGGGCCCTGGGTCTGTCAACAATGGGATGGGAAAATTGGAAAAACAATAAATTGCCACCACCTTTGCCAAACTGAAATGACAGCTATTAATGTCAGGTCTGTTTAATGAGGGATAATTAACCCACCCATCACAAGGCCATGGCATACACCAGTTGGAAATTTTCCAGTTAATGCTATTTGATGTTTCCGTCTGATTTTCAAGAATTTAATTGATGTCTTAATTATGAAAGTTTCCTGCATTAACCCCATTCCCAAACAGTTCCCTTTACTGCTGGGATTTACAGAGGCTCGTGGGTCTCTCACTGCCAGTCCCCACTGTGGTCCATCCTTTCTCCTTGCAGGCAGCTCATGCCCATCCTGGCTGAGGCAGAGCTGGGCAAGTCTAGGTGGAGGTGATGCCTGGAGAGGCTCCCTGGAACAGAAGCTGGGCAGTGACAAAGGAATAAAGCAGGGATTTATTCAAAGGATTCACCTTGGGCAGTGCAAGAGCCCGGCCGTGGCTCCAGCCAAGATGGACCCAAGATGGACCCAAGATGGACCCAAGGTGGACTCCGAGTCACGAGTTCTCCCACTTGGATCAGTTCTGCTCCATTCCCATTTTGGGCTTCATTGTCCAAGCCCAGCTCCAGGTTCTGCAGTCCCATCCTCCCACATTGCTCTCCTCAAGTCGCTGCTGTTTGCACTTTTTGGGGCTGAAGCTGCAGCACTGTCCTTGGTTGTGGGGCTGGAAAAGGATTGTTTTGTGTGCCTGAGCTGTGAGGAGAACTTGGAACACTTGGTGTGAAGTTCAGAGTCCCACACCAGTGCAGTGCAGAGTCTGGAAATATGAAAACTAAAACTTAAGGCATCAGAGGATTCAGGAAAAACAGGATCAGGGAATCTTTTGTTAATCCCAGGACAAAGTCCAGCCTTCCTCTCATGCAGGAGGTCCTATGCATGCCCGTTTCAGATCAGAATCCCAGAATCACTAGGTTGGGAAAGAGCTCCAAGGCCATCGAATCCACCCTGATCCCCAGCCCAGGGCACTCAGTGCCACATCCAGGAATTCCTTGGACACCTCCAGGGATGGACACTCCAAACCTCCCTGGGCATTTCCAATTCCTGACCTCCCTTTCCATGGGGAAATCCCTGCTGCTGTCCACCCTGAGCCCCCCTGGCCCAGCCTGAGGCCGTTCCCTCTCCTCCTGTCCCTGTTCCCTGGAGCAGATCCCAAATCCCCCCCGGCTGTCCCCTCCTGTCAGGGAGTTGTGCAGACCCAGAAGTTCCCCCTGAGCCTCCATTTCTCCAGGCTAAACAACCAGGTCAAATAATAAATCAATCAATAAGTGACAGGTGTGGGAGGGACAACTTGGATGGAACACAGAATCATGGAATCACAGAATGCTTTGGGTTGGAAATGACCTAAAAGCCCATCCTATTCCACCTCTGCCCAGGCAGGGACACCTTCTGCTGGCCCAGGTTGTTCCAAGGGGATGATTCCATTCCTTCTGCCCTTCCAAACCCTTCTCCTGTTGAAACCCAAGGGCAGTGCCAGGACCTGGCTGTATTTTGGGCTGTGTCCCTGGCCTGGGGGACTCAGCACATCCCAGTCAGGCAGATCTCCCCACTGAGCTCAAACGCCCCACAGCTGCCATTACAATTAAAAAAGCAGACAGGGAAAACAGCATGCAGCGAGCAGGGAGGGTATTTATAACTCCTTATGTAAAGCAGATACAATGGAGACTTTTGGAGCTGCAATGGGCTCAGTTTTCCTCCCTCATGGAGCAATCTGCAAATCCCAGCAAATCCCAGCCCACCCCAGGGCTGCTCTGCTGAGAGACACAGGACTCAGCCTGAGGGGTTGGGGACCAAGGAGAAATGAGAGGTTTTGTGGTCTGTGGGAGCTCAGATGTGTCTTGGTTTGAAAGACAGGTGTTTGCCAAGGAAAGCAGAAGCTTCCCTGTGGACTGAAAAAAACGTGATTCTTCCGATTATTATAATTTTGGAATTAAGAGAGCTCTCAGGCAAAGATATGGGGGTAGGAATAACAGTTCTTTACTAGTGTATCTAACACGACAAACAGGAACAACAACAGCTATGAAATTACCCACAAACAGAACAGTAACTCAGTCCCAGTGTTTTTTGGCTGCAGGCACCTTTTCCCTGAGCTGCAGTTCCCGGTGCTGGGGGCGGGCGGGTCCCGCAGAGCCGCAGGAGGGCTGGGGGTGATGGCAGCGCTGTCCCAGGGGGAGAGAGAGATGGAGAGAGAGCTCTCCGCTCACGGTGTGGGTCCCAGTGCTCAGCAGAGTGCTGGATGGTGGTAGTTCACAGCGAGAAGACAGCCGGGCAGGGTCCGATGGTGGTTTCCCGACGCTGGGATGGGACACAGACGGCGATCGTCCTTCCCGTCCGAACTCCGCGGGGGAAATGGGCCGAGGCCCAGCCTTCCTCTTCCTCTTCTGGCTGTTTGAATCTCGTGGGGTTCCCTCTTCCCTCCCGTCCCCTCCCCCTTGTCACCAGGGCCCAGTCAACAGGTATCTTAGCATGACAATGGGGAAAATTCCACAGAGGGAAAAAAAAGGGAGAGAACTAACCCTCAACAAGATGCCAGGGAATGATGAGCATCATCCTGCCTCACACAGACACTCCCTTCATCCTGCCCTTTCCTGGAAAGCATTAATTGCTATTACTCAGAAGCAGCTCAAGGCAAGAAATGACCGAGGTCTCACAGATTCTCAATTAACTCCAAAAGGTTGTTCTGAACAGCTTTAAACAAAGTGCAAGCACATGGAAAAGGGGTTATTGCTTCCTGAGCATCTCAGCCTGTTCCCTTCTGATGTGCTGATGAATTAAATATTAAATCCACAGATGAGCTAAATGAGTTAATCGTGGCTAATGTCATTACCAGCAGTAGCAGAGGAATCAAAGGTGATTAGCCACTTGTCATAAAGTCTTAGCACAGAGGACAGAGAGAATTAATTTGTCCCACTGACCTGCTTTTGGTTTCCACAGGCTTCTGATCTATGTGTGCTGGAAATACAGGAGATAAACAGGAAAAAAAGGAAATCCAAAATGATAAAACAGCTGAATTAAGTGGGAAATATGAGACTTGGAAGTGATGTTCTAGAAGAGCAGGAAAGGGTAGAGACAGGGAGGCTGAGATTTGCCAACCAGCTCTTTCCTAACCTGAATTATCCCATAACTCTGAGGATGTTCACTTCACTCCCCTTTGGGAATCACTTACCAACCAGGATTCTCCAGCAGCCCTGACTCCCTCTGGACCAGTCTGGCTACAGGCAGCATTTCTATGGATCAATAGGGCTGGAGACCTTGTCCTTCCCCAGCCATGCCTGCTGCTTTTCCCTTCCTTGACACAGCCAATTTCCCAGAGGAGATGGATGGATCCTCCAGCAGCACTGTGTATTTAATATATGCTATTTATCACCCACCCTGTCACCCCAGTGAAAGAAGTGTGTGCCTGCACAATAAACATGCAAAAATCCTCGTTGCATTTGGTTAATCCTCTGATGGCCATCAATAAACCTCAGGGGCTTGGGAATGACTCAGGGAGAATTTTAATAAATAAAATATTTACTTTGTTGTTGTTGTTGTTGCTGTTGTTGTTGTTGTTGTAGTTGTTGCTCAGCTTCTCCCCAGCCCTAACCATTTAAAAGTGTGCCAGCTTACAGCAGCTCCTGTTTTCATTGCATCAGGCTGCCAGAGCAGGAGGAGCTGTGCTGGTTCCATCAGTGCTGCTGTCTGGGGCAAGGAATTATCAAAGGGAAATCAGTATGGGTGCTCTGATGTAGCACAAGCTGTCCCACAAGCTCAATCCCAGAGCTGCCACTCGCTTCAGAAACAAAGTGGGACCAAGGCTGGGACACGAGCACTGGGCTGGCTTCTCCAGAAAAGCCCCCCAAACCTTGGGATCACAGGGTCAAAGGTTGGGAAAGACATCCAAGATCATTGTGTTCAACCTTTGACCAAATGCCACCTTGTCACCAAGTGCCACTGCTGCAGGGCCTTGTGCCACAGGGCTCCTGGCTGGACCAGGGCTCCCAGGGACCAGTATCTGCTGGAGCCAAACCAGGCTAAAACCACACCCTGACCACTCATGGCTGTGGTGGCCTCTGGAACAAGACCCTGTCATTAAGCAGGGCTTTGGTACAGCCCTGAGTCTGCCCTTGGTGCCAAACCCTCCTGCCCAGGCTGGAGCTGAAGCGTGGTCTCCATCAGCTCCATGGTCTGGGGCTCTTGGCCCAGCAGTGTCAGCAGGGCAAACAATTCCATCCAATTCCATCCAAACCATGCATTTGGCCAGTGGGATATTGCTGAGTTTTTCCAGAAATCAAGCAGCAACACTTCCAAAGCAATTTGTGTGAAACCCACTTCTCATTAGCAGCCAGTTTATAAAATCTGAAGGTTCATTGTCACCACACATCTGGTGCCACTTCTGGAGGCCTTGCTTGGAGCCACCACCACTCAGAACTGCCCAGGGCAACGTGTCAGGGGCTACCTGACGGTTCTGCCTGACCCTAGCCTCCATCAGTAAATAATCAAGTGTATCCTGACCCTGAATCTTGTTAAATTACTGGTTTATATCAATAAATAAACTGCCACTTCTCTTTTTAGAGCGAGGTGAGACTCCCTCATGACAGCAGCCCTTCAGGAAGCAGACAAGCCCCGACTCGACCCAGACACTTTCTCCATCTCAGCCTGGCCCAGCTGAAACCATTTTCTCCTCATGACTCATCAGCCTCTGCTGCTTTCTCTGTCTCCTTTTCATTGTCACTCCTAGGCCAGCCCCATTTCTGCCACACAAATACAGTTGGCTTTCTTAAGCACTGCTCAATATTTCATACAGACACTTCTCAACATCACAGACTATTCCCAACTATCTCTTTAATCATGAGCAATTCACTGAAAAAGCCTAAAATAGTGCTTTTCTTGCTCCTTATTAGAGGGAAGGGACAGGATTTTGTGGAAGGGGAGGATGAGTAATGAGGTTGTGCTTGGGGTGTTTGGACCAGCAGCACAGAACTGCTGTGAAATCTCCTATTCTGGAAACTTTCCTGGGAACTCTCAGCAGTTTTCTTCCTACCTGAGCCATGCACAGATTGCAAAGTGCAAGCAAAGACAGAGCAGGAGTTTATTTGCAAATCTAAGCATGAATCACTTTCCCCTAAATGTTCTGCTGGCCCCAGGAGCCCTCCCGTGTGCCCATCCCGAGTTCCCATCTGCGGAGGGAGCAGCAGCAGCTGCTGTGCTGCCCAGGCAGGCTGGAAACCAGGAATGGCCCTGCTTGCCTCACTCCTGCCCTCCCTGCCAGCCTCCGGTCCTGCCCACCCAGCTGGGCAGAATCCTTTCATCTTCCACAGCAGATTTTGCCCCAAACAGCCCCTGCCTTGCTCTGTGAGATCCAGAGCCACACCCTGGCCAGGCACCCACTCTTTCCAAACAAATATGTGAATAAAGCTGCATAACCCAGAATATCTGAGCCTTTTGGAGGTCACAGCTCACACAGAGATGTGTCAGCAGGCACTGCCTCTCCCTGCCCTGAGGAGGCACCACCCAGGGCAGGGGCACAGCAGAAAGGGCTCATTCCAAAGCTGTGGACCCTTGGCTGCACCAAGGAAAAATCCCTGAAGTCTGGACAGGCTGAAATTCCTTTTAACCCAGATCCTGTTCTCTGTTGTACGAAGAAGCTGCAGGAGGACACACGAAGGTCACTGGCACAGGGCAGGGAGTCTGAGATAACTTTGCATGAGAAAGGAGGAAAAAAACTCTCTAGGGATTACAATAAATTGTCATCTTCTTTTCCCAAGGGCTTCCATGAAACACTTGAATAAGTGACCTCATTAATTAATGAGTTGGGTTAAGGATCTCTCCACATACTCTACTTAATTGCAATTCTGTCATTCCCAGTGAATTCATAAAGCCATATTGATTATTCAAAGCTCCGTCCAATCAATAAAACAATAAACCATGTATGCTTAAAAAAGTGATTAAAGAGATAAATATGGGAGACACTTTAAAGCAGCCACGTCCTCCTGCTTGTCCAAGAGCAAGCAATGGTAAATCTGTTTCAATGCCCTCATCTAATTGCAAGGGGGGTGATTGTCTTGTAAATTCATTGTGATCCCTAATCCATGTACAAAGCAGTTCCAAACTGAAATCATCCCAAACTCAAATGCTCCAAATTTTCCCTTGGCTGCTTGCTCCGTGCCCTGTACACACAATAGTGATGGATGAGCAGGGTGGGAGAGGCTGGGAGTGAGGCTGGTGAGCCCCCTGCCAGGCTGGTGGGGTGGGCAGGGGTCCCAAGGGACGAGTCCAGTGGGGAGCAGCAGGAAGAGATGGATGGAGCTTCTTTATTGCACAGCAGGCAGAGCAGCATCCTGCAGCCTGGAGCAGCCCTGCCATGGAGCAGCCTCAAACGTGGAGAAAACTCAAACATGGAGCATCCTCAAATGTGGAGGAACCTCAAACATGGAGCATCCTCAAACGTGGAGAAACCTCAAACATGGAGCAGCCTCAAACGTGGAGAAACCTCAAACATGGAGCATCCTCAAACGTGGAGAAATCTCAAACATGGAGCATCCTCAAACGTGGAGAAACCTCAAACATGGAGCAGCCTCAAACGTGGAGAAACCTCAAACGTGGAGCAGCCTCAAACGTGGAGAAACCTCAAACATGGAGCATCCTCAAACGTGGAGAAACCTCAAATATGGAGCAGCCTCAAACGTGGAGAAACCTCAAACGTGGAGCAGCCTCAAATGTGGAGAAACCTCAAACGTGCAGAAACCTCAAACATGGAGCAGCCTCAAACGTGGAGCAGCCTCAAACGTGGAGCAGCCCTGCACCCTGAGCAGCCCTACACCATGGAGAAACCTCAATCACGGAGCAGCCCTACACCCTGAGCAGCCCCACACCATCTGGCCCACACCTGGAGCAGCCCCATTCATCCCTGGCTGGAGCTATATCTGCTGGAATCCAAGGGCCAGCAGAAGGAAAGTCCATTCATCCCTCATCCCTGACTGGATCTCTCCTGGTCTAGCATGGTTGATGATTCTCCAGATTTGCTTCTTCTCGACCCCAGCCCTGAGCACCCACCACAGCCTGCAGGGCCCCTGGAGTCCATTCCCACTCCTGTTCTCCCAGGACATGGCAGGAAAAACTCATGTGTGAGGCTGTCCCAGCTGGCCCCAGTCTGTCACCGTGCCATCACCCTGAGATGTGGATCAGCACAATCATCTCCACTCCCACACTCCTCCAGAGCCCATCCCCAGATCCATGGCAGCAGCTGGTGCTGCTGGAATCTTTTCTCATAGGGCTTCTGGTGTGTCTATGGGAGTGGGGCTTGACCTCCCCCTGTCCCAGCCCTGTCCCCATCCAAATCCAACACTGGGTTTGAGACTCCTCAGCAAGAAATCCCCAGTTCCCACTTTGGCCCAGCCTTTTTCTCCTTTAGAGAAACAAATTATTTGTGTTTGTACAACTTAACATGAATTTGGAGCTAAGAGGTCCCCAGGGCTTCCAACAGAAAGGATCCAAGGTAAGAGCTTGAGGCTTGGGGGAGAGGAGGAAAAAGCATTTCTGGGCTTGAGGTGAGTTTTTTATTCTTCTTTTTTAATATTTTTTTATTGAAAACATTGTGATTTAACAAGTACAGTCATTGTTGAACATAAATAAATAATGTGGAGAACTGGGACATGCAAAGCTCTGTGATTGCATAAATATTCAAGCTGCAAAAGAAATGTGAGATTTCAAAGGCTCAAACCTAATTATGGAGTTGTTATCTCTCCCCCTGTAGTAATTCAAACATAAAGAACAGTTCCCTGTGGGCTGGTGGGGTCCATGCTGCTCGACTGAAATGCGGAACCTGGAGAATGCAGCACAGCCCAGGCTCCTCTCACCCTCACACACAGCTCAGCTAAACTGAGGGCACAGCCTGGAGCTGTCCCCAAGGCCCCTGTGAGCAGAGCCTTGGGGCTGGCAGGGCAGTGACATCTCTGGCTTGCTCTCCTTGAAGCCCTCCTGCTGCACTTGGTGCCATGAGGGACAATGTGACACTGGTGACAGACTCACCCTGTGGTCCTTCGAGATGTTTCTGCAGCAGCTCTGGGACATTCCCATTAAATTTGTCTCGTGCCACCTCCCCTGCCAGGTTTCTGCCCAGCCTGGGAGTGGTGAGCACAGCATGTGCCCATCCTTCTGCATGGCTCCCACAGCTGGAGCTGACTCTGTCCTGGGAAAGCTGCTGTGGGCTGGGCAAGGTTGGGAGATGTTTCAGGTCCCCTTGTTGGTCTGCAAGCTCTTTACAAAGGAGACCAAAACTCGCAGGATCACAGAATGATTAAGGCTGGGGGGGACCTCTGGAGCTCATCCAATCCAAACCCCTTGCCCAGGAAGGGCCACCCAAAGCAGGTGACACAGGAGTACATCCAGGTGGGATTGGAATGGCTCCAGAGAGGGAGACTCCAAGCCTACCTAAGCAGCTGTTCCAGGGCTCTTCTGCCTCCATGGAAAGAAATTCTTCCTCATGTTGAGGTGGAAATTCTTGTGTTTTGGTTTCTGGCCATTGCTCCGTATCACTGGCACCACTGAGCAGAGTCTGGCCCCATCCTCTGACACCCCTGGAGATGTTTGTATGGGTTGATGGGATCCCCTCTCAGCCTACCCTTCTCCAGACTGACCAGGCCCAGCTCCCACAGTGTCTCCTCATCACAGAGAATCTCCAGACCTCAAATCATCTTCGTGGTCCCTCTCCAGTAGCTCCTTGTCTTTGTTGTACTGAGGAGCCCAGAACAGGACACAGAAATTCATCCAAGTTCTACTGCCAGCCCCTTTATCCCAGGATTTCTTCATTATTGTCTCCACAGACAAGAATAAAAAAGCAACAAAAAAACACAACAAAGTCCCTTTACCATGAGACAGATGGGGGAGGGATGCAGGTCCTGAGAAACCTTGTCATGGGGTTGCTGCTCCACAAGAGCACTGCAGGTTTACAGTGACAGTGCTAGGGAGAGGGGAAGAGGGTCTGGAGAAGCTTTTTGGGATTCAGGTTCCCCTGCCAGAGGCCTGAGATGGATGCAGCACTCCTGATTTGGGATTTGGAATTCTACTGCCCCTGCCAGCATCATCCTAAAGGGCAACAGCACCATCTACTGCTGCTGGAGCCGTGCTGGGAGCTGTGCTCCCCCTCCTGCTGAGCTCGGCTCTGTCCATGGCCCTTCTCCCTGGTGCTGGACGCCTCCAGCAGCTGCACCTCCATGGGGATGTGGACTCCTGTCCCGGCAGGAAGGACTGTGGCAGGGCACAAATATTGGCACCACTATATAGGAGAGAAAAGAAGGGTGTGGAGCTGTTGGAGAGGGTCCAAAGGAGGGACACAAAGGTGGGGAAGGGTCTGGAGGGACCACACAGGGCACTTGGTTTGTTCAGCCTGGAGCAGACTGAGGGCAGATCTCACCAGGGGCTGGAGCTCCGATCTCTGGGACAGGAACAGGAGCCGAGGCTGGAGCTGAGTCAGGGGGGTTCAAGATGGATTTCAGGGAAAGGTTCTTCCCCCAGAGGTGCTGGGCATGCCCAGGGAATGGGCATGGCCCCGAGGCTGCCAGAGCTCCAGGAGAGTTTGGACAGCGCTCCAGGGATGCCAAGGGTGGGATTTTGGGGTGTCTGTGCAGGGACAGGAGCTGCACTGGGTGATCCCTGTGGGTCTCTTCCCACTCAGGATATTCCATGATTCTAAATAAACTCCTGCTGAGGACAGAGCTCCTCGTATGGCCCCTACAGACCATTCCCCATCTTCCTGTCCCTCCTTTTAGACACCCCCTGACAGCTTTAGATACTTTTTATATCATGGCACCCAAAACTGCCCCAGGACTCGAGGTGGTCGGTCCCGGGACAATCATGTCCCTCTCCTGGCTGGCCCTCATGCCCCCAGGACACGGTGGCTTCTGGGCTGCCACCTCCAGGTCCCTTCCCGCAGGTCTCCAGCCTCTCCTTCCCCCTGCGTGCATCCAGCGTGTCCCGTGCCGAGGACAGAACCCAGCCATTGTCCTTGTCCAGCTCTGCGGCTTCCTGGAGGTCCCCGGTGGCTTCAGCCTGTGCTGGTGTCCCCAGGGCGCGGTGCCGCTCCGTGTCCCCGCGCGGTGGCAGCAGGGACCGCAAAGGGACAGCGCAGGGACAGCGCAGGGACAGCACAGGGACAGCACAGGGACAGCACAGGGATAGAATAGGGACAGCACAGGGATAGAACAGGGACAGCGCAGGGACAGCACAGGGATAGAATAGGGACAGCACAGGGATAGAACAGGGACAGCGCAGGGACAGCGCAGGGACAGCACAGGGACAGCACAGGGACAGCACAGGGACAGCACAGGGATAGAATAGGGACAGCACAGGGATAGAACAGGGACAGCGCAGGGACAGCGCAGGGACAGCGCAGGGACAGCACAGGGATAGAACAGGGATAGAACAGGGACAGCACAGGGACAGCACAGGGATAGAACAGGGACAGCACAGGGACAGCACAGGGATAGAACAGGGACAGCGCAGGGACAGCGCAGGGACAGCACAGGGATAGAACAGGGATAGAACAGGGACAGCGCAGGGACAGCACAGGGATAGAACAGGGACAGCGCAGGGACAGCGCAGGGACAGCATAGGGATAGAACAGGGACAGCGCAGGGACAGCACAGGGACAGCGCAGGGACAGCACAGAGATAGAACAGGGACAGCACAGGGATAGAACAGGGATAGAACAGGGACAGCACAGGGACAGCACAGGGACAACACAGGGACAGCACAGGGACAACACAGGGATAGAACAGGGATAGAACAGGGACAGCACAGGGACAGCACAGGGATAGAACAGGGATAGAACAGGGACAGCGCAGGGAAAGAACAGGGACAGCACAGGGACAGCGCAGGGACAGCACAGGGACAGCACAGGGACAGCGCAGGGACAGCACAGGGACAGCACAGGGACAGCACAGGGATAGAACAGGGACAGCACAGGGATAGAACAGGGACAGCGCAGGGACAGCACAGGGATAGAACAGGGATAGAACAGGGACAGCGCAGGGACAGCGCAGGGACAGCAAAGGGACAGCACAGGGACAACACAGGGACAGCACAGGGACAACACAGGGACCGCGGGATAAGCGCGGCTGGAGGCGGCGATGGAGTGCGGAGGGTCCCTGGGGGGCTGAGCCTGGCCGGGGAGGGGGCACAGCTGGTGCGGAGGATGTAGCCCCAGTGTCTGCCTGCACCGACCGGAAGGGGTCCCCCATTCATTCCGGGAATGATTCCGCATTCATCCCGGGAGGGATCTGCCTTTAATTCCAGGAGGGATCCCCGTTTCATCCCGCCCATCCAGCCCACGGATGGCCCCACGGGACAGGCAGGACACGGGATGTGCCCAGCCCTGGAGGGCAGGAGCCATCCCTGGGGAATGCCCAGCTCCTGCTGCCTTGCCCAGGGGACCTTGGCACAGAGGTGACCCTTCCTGCTCCCTGCGTGGTCCTTGGGGCAGGACAGGGGTGTCAGGGACACTGCAGGGAGCACGGGGTGACTTTGGGGGGCTGGAATGAGCAGAGCCATGTGCTGGGGCAGCCTGGCTGGTCCCCAGCAGGACAGGGGGAACTCAGCTCAGCCTGGAGATGCTGCAGAACCAGGGTGAGAAGTGGATCCTGTTGCAGCTGTAATGAAATCTTCCCTTTCATGCCAACTGCTCCTTCAGGATAAAAACTTCCTCTCTTGGACCTGCAGTAGGGAACTCAAATCCACTTAGCTTTCCTAGTTCTAGAGAATCTTTCCATCTGTTCCAATAAATCCTCCCTGGATGCCCCCAAACACCTGGTTCCTTTGGCTTCTGGTGCCCAGGCAGATGGGCAGGAGTTCACCAGGACCATTGTGCTGATAAATCATCCAGAGGTGAGGACAGATGAGGATGGGAGCCTGAGCTCATCCCATCTCTGCCCACTGCCCCTGGCCCAGGCTGGGAGCCTCCTGCCCATTCCCAAAAGCTCCATAGCCTGTCCCACAGCCACCACTGCTGGCCACAGGTCTGCACAGAGCTGAGTGAAGGATCTCAAACGGGTTCTTGTCTTCCTGTGAGTTCCCCACACCTGGATAAGGTGGTGCCCCTCATGCTGACCCTCTGGACCCTCCTCTTCCCTTTTCAGCCCCTTGTGCTGCCTCTGTGCCCAGCCTTGATTGACACTTGTGGGTAATGCACATGCCCAGGAGAGCTCCACAGCCTCTTCCCACCCCATCCCACTCCAGCCAGGTCTGTGGTGCAGCTCAGACTTGGTTTTTCACTGCACCAACCCAGCAAGGGTCCCTCAGGGATGGAGGTTAAAGCACTGGAACCCAGCCCTGGGCAGCAGCAATGGCACTGCTGGATCCCTTCCCTGCACCAGGCGGATCCACACTGCTGTGAGAGGGGATTAAACTTTGGCTGGGGGTTCCTGAAAGGAAGGAGTATTTCCAGAATCACCTCTCTCTTCCCATCCTCCTCCCTGTAATGGACTCAGGATGTTAATTAATAGATAATTGCTAATACTTTGCATCCCTCTAATGCCTTGCTGATGAGCTTCAAAGCACTTTGTAGTCGCTGGCTATGATTCCATGCTCTGAGAGGGCAGAAATTGCACTTCAGAGATGTTTCAGGAACATGCTGATGATCCAAGTCTGGATCAGCACCAACCCCCCCCCAGTGCTGGGCTCCTGCTCTAGGCCCTACCCTGCCTCCCAAACCACAGCCTTCTATCTAACCCTCCCAGGCACACCGCCCAGAAGCCAGGGGCAGGCACACAAGGAGTTAAACAATATCCTGATAGGCTGGTGAGATCATCAGAGCTGGGATGCTCCATTGTTTATTAGACTCAACAGAGCCCAGTAGACAACACCCAGAGGGATGTAGGGATTGGGATGAGCCTGGCTTTGGAGAAGGGGCCTCCTGCTGCAGCCATCCCTCCCTGCTCACCACGTAAGTAGGGTGGGTTCCAAGGGTTTGGCTCTGGGGCTGGTGGGGAGGGAGAGGGGCACAGCAACGTCGGGTTATCCTCTGGCTGAGCCCCAAGGGACTTGCAGGTGTTCTTTGCCCAGCAGGTCCCTGAGGATGCTCTGGGACTGCCCAGACTCCAGCAGTGCTGTGAAGCTGCTCCCAAGGGATGCAGGTGGCTAAGCCCAGCCTAGCTCCACTCCCTGGGAAAAGGGAATATGGGTCTGTCACAGTTCCCATCCCAGACCTGGTAGGGTTTGTAGGTGAGGTGAAATCCTCTGACATCCTGCAGGGTGTCGGGGCAGCACCAGCCAGCCTGGAGAGACAGCTGCCCACAGAGCACTGCCAGCCTGCTCCTGGCCTTGAGGTGAGCAGGGGTATGGAGACAGGAATGGGGTCTAGCACCCATCCCTGGCACCCACAACCTCCCTGTCCCCTGCCAGGGATCAGCCCAGCAGAACCCAGCCCTCCTGGGGCTGGCACACAGCAGCACAAAGCTGGAGCTGCCCTGAGCCTCTGCTCTTGTGCCCACAGGAGCCAGGGCTGGGCTCACTCTGTGGTGTGCTCAGGGCATGGTGAGTGCCACCAGCCACCACAGCCCAGTGACAGCAGGGACAGCAGAGGCATAGGATGGTGAGTGGGCTCGGGGGGTTGGGTGCTGTTTCCCTCTCAGGGGTTTGGGTGCTGTCCCCTCCCTGTGTGCAGGTGCCCCAGGCAGATGGGGCTGTGGGGCTGTTCCTCACGGGGCAGCTGAGGCAGGGCAGGTCCCCCCACCTCCCCGAGGAAGCAGCCCCCAGTTTTCATCCATCTGGGTCTCTTGGGGACCTCGGGTGTGCTGGCTCACTGAATGCTCATCTCTCTCGCTGGGAACTTACTGAGAGCCACTCTTGATTAAATTTGGCCCAGCAAAAACATCCAGAAAAAAGTTTCTGCTGAGTTTGTGCATGTCCCTGAGTGCAGCAGCCTCCTCCCTTCCCATTCCATGGCCACACGGATCCTCCAGGGCAGCAAAACCCTTCTCCTGGCACACACGGACCTGCTGCTCTCATCTGGGGGGTCTTGGACTGAGATTAGACACCAGGACCAAATAAAGAGTCCAACTGAGACACTCCAGAGCAGCAGGAAAATCTTTTCCTCCATTCCCCAGGGTTTTGTTTTTCTCCCAGCTGGGACCCAGTGGGGATTTGCTGCCCATTGGGGTGACAGGCTGGGCACATCTCCTGCCTGAAGGACAAAGCAACCCTCTGGGTCACACCCCAAGGCTTTGCAGAGCACTGGTGCTGCTCTTTGCCAGGAGACCATCACGAGCCACTGGAAGCTCCAGAGCCGTGGGGCCATGGGAAAGGCCTGGGGGTCCCTGTCTTTGGGGCAGGATCTCGATGTCACTCAGCCAGGTGGGGGAAGCGTGTGCACACCTGTGTGCAGGTGACTGGAGCTTTCACACACCCAATCCCACCAGTATGGGGCACTGGTGCCAGGCAGAGCAGAGCTCGCTTTGTCCCCTGGTGGGGTCTGACCCTCAGGAATGACCTGGCTAGGCCTGGCCTCAGCCTGGGCTGGGCTCTTTGCTTGTCCCCAGCAGAGCTCAGAGCAAGCTTCATCTATGGAGTGCAGAGCTCACAAGATTTTCTCTTCCATAACCATTGATTCCAGAGGGTTGTGGGGCTGGAGCCCCAGATCCAGGATCCCCAAAGGTGTGATGTACCTTGGCACTGGGGTCCCCAGCAAGGAGGCCCCAAGATTTCCCAGTTCAGAAAACAAACTTTACCACAGAAAGCACTGGAAGATCAAAGGGAGGAGAATCCCAGGAGGGTCTCCCTTACGGAGAGGGGAAGGAGAGACCCCAGCAGTGAGAGCTGCCCAGGATTTCAGAAGGGCAGCAGAGCTACCAGATTTGAAAGCTGAGATGTGCTCTGGAGGCATTTTCAAGACAGCAAAGAGTCATCTGCTGATTGTCGGCTTCCAACAATGGTTTGAAAACCTGGGAGAAATCCAAAAGCATTTTCCTGCCAGGGTGCTCCATGCATCCAATGCATCTGAGCACATCTGTGATGGATTAGGGATGGAGCAGGGGCAGAGCAGGAACTGGAGTTGCATTAGCTCTCCCAAGAGCTGCAGATCTTCCTAGTGCTCCCAAACAAGCTCCAGGCACTGGCAGGGAGTGAAATCCTTCATTAGCCAACATGGGCAAAAGTGTGACCGAAAACCAGGTTCTGCCAGGAAGTGCTGGGGAAATGAGCAGGGTCTGGGAATTGTGGTGAGAGAGGGGTGGTTCTGCCAGGAAATAAAAGGGGGAATAAATCCTCTCTACTGGAAAGGCAAAGCTGAAAGGCAGCTGATGGTTTCTGCAGCAGCCTGACATTAATGCTCTGCACACAGAGGGGTGCCTGCAGAGCTGCTGCCCTGGGATGCAGAATCAGGACGGCAGCACACGGGGAAGCAGGGAATGAGATGCCTAAAAGATGGAACAGCATGTCAAGTTTTAGACTGCTGAGGTATGGGATTATTCCAGAGAATAAAGCAAGCTTCCAACCACAAAACCAAATTAAAATTAGATGGCAGCTTGATCATAAAAGCTCTCTGTGATGTACATTAGGAGGACAAAGACAAGAACTGCCAGGATGCAATTTCAGGAAAAGTCTGGGTTGCACTGGGAGATCAGAAGGCAGCAGTGCTCTGGGTGAGGCAGCTGGTGGGCAGGTGGCCCCTGGAATTACTTGGGATTTTGGCACAATCCCTGCAGAGCTGCATCTGGTGGAGGTTTTGGGGGACTGGGGGCTGATCCCAGGGCAGGTTGTGTAGGTGGCAGCAGAGCAAAGATTTTGCCCATGCAGAGCCTCAGTGGGCAGGATGAGAGGGAACAGCCTCAGGCTGGACACCAGGAGGAACTTCCTCATGGAAAGGGAAGTCAGGCCTTGGCAGAGGCTGCCCAGGGAAGTTTGGAGTGCCTATCCCTGGAGGTATGTCAGGAATTCCTGGATGTGGCACTCAGGGCTCTGGCCTGGGGACAAGGTGAGGATCAGGCACAGCTTGGACTGGATGAGCAGGGAGGGCTTTTCCAACCTAAAGGATTCTGTGATTTATTATCAGAAATGTGTCCCTTGCCCTGCCCCTGTTTTTCCTGTTTCAATAGAGAGCAATGAGAACTTCAGACAGGAGGGTTGCAAGTCCTGTCCACTGCTCTTGGCTTTTGTTTTGTGCTTGTTTGTCCAACCCTGGCAGACCTGAAACTTCCCAAAAGACATCAATACCACCAGCTCTGCAGCAGTGGCTGTGCTGGGGGGGACTAAATTATAAAATTACATCTGTCTCTTCTCAGGGTAACCACAAAACTTGGCAGGGACACAGGTGAAGGAGTGAGGGAGGTACTGGCTGGCACCCCTCCATCAGCACCCCTGGGTGGGCACTGAGCCCAACATGGCCCAGCTCTGGGCAGGCTCCTCCAGACCCTGGAGCTGTGCCAGCCTTGCAGCCTCAGCGTGGCTGCCCTGATGTGGAACTTGCTCCTACATGGATCAGCAGCTCCAGGAGAAGAGCTGGGGTTGGCGAGCTCTGGGGTCACCTCCTGCACACCTGCTGAGCCACAGGCCTGCCCTGGCACAGGCGGGGAGCAAAGCCAGCCTGGCATCACTGTGAGGTGCCACCTCCTGAGAGCCATCCCTGCTGAGCAGACCAAACACAGACCTGTGGGGCTGGAGTGGGGTTTAGGTTCCCTGCTCTGTATCAAAGCCCACATGGGCTAAAAGTTTGTGTGGTGCTTAGGGAGAGCTGTGCTGGGCAGAGCAGTGGTGGCACTGCCCATCCTGCTGCCCACATTGCCTGCAGGATCCCATTGCCTGTTCCACCATTTTATGAATGGGATGCTCTTCTTGCCCTTCAGTGACCCCCAAAACCTCCTCCACCTCCACTTGGTCTGCACCCACTGATGACCAAAGGGAAGCACCCTCCATCCTCCATCACTTGCCCTGCTCTGCTTTCTCTTTTGTCCGTGCCAGGTCTCCTCTTCCCATCTCGCCACCATGGAAATGCCCCCCAAGAGTCCTGATGGGAGCGAGAAGTCTCCCCAGTCCAAGGAACTGGTCACCAGTAACACGGGCAGCACCCTGTGCATGAGCTCCCGCAGCGAGTCCGTGTGGACCAGCACACCCAGGAGCAAGTGGGACATTTACCACAAACCCATCATTGTGGTGTCTGTGGGAGTTGCCATCTTCCTCTTTGGGACAGTCATCACCAGCCTGTCCTGCTTCCTGACCAAGAACACAAACGTTTACAAAATGTCTGGCCCGGCTTTCCTGTCCTTGGGACTGATGCTCCTGGTTTGTGGCCTGGTCTGGATCCCCATCATCCGCAAGAAGCAGAAGCAGAGGCAGAAATCACACTTCCTACAGAGCCTCAAATCCTTCTTCTTCAACCGCTGAGGGCAGCCAGGACCTTCCCAAGAAGGTTCCCCTCCCCTCCACTGACCTGTGTTGATCAGCCATGAGAATAAAGACTTTCTTGTACTCCCTAGAGGATCTCACCCCCATCAGTGTTTTCCCTACATGGTCTCCAGTGTGAAAATGAACTTTGTACTTCATCCAAGTCATCCCGGGAAATAAAAAGGAGCAGGAATTTTCAGCTGAGGCCAGCAAGGCAGGTCCAAGGTCTCTGCATTGACCCCTGTCCAAGGAGTGACCCAACACAAACTGGGTAAAGCAAAGCCCCAAAGGAACCTAGGCCGAAGCAAAACCCCAAAGGAACCCGGATCCCCCAGAGGTTCTGTGGGATCCATGGGCAGAGAGGATCTGACTGGAGCCACAATTCCTTCAAAATCCCTGATTTGCCAGAGGAAGATGCTGGAGGATCTGCACAGCATCAGGAGACGCAGCAGAAGCAGAGGGTCCAGGTCCTGCAGAGGGGCACAGACCCTGCAGAAGGGCACAGGTCCTGCAGAAGAGCACAGGTCCTACAGAAGGTCCAAGACCCTGCTGCTCTTGGCAGGGCAGGGACAAGGAAAATGTGTGTGGGAATGGTCTGAGCTATGGGAAATGTGCTCAGGGCTGATAGCTAATTCCCTCCCAGGAAACTCTCAACCTCCTCCTGGCCATGTCTGCTTGAACTCCCTCATTTCTGAAACCAATGCCACATCAACATTTCTGCCTGAAAACGTGGTCCAAGATGCCTGAGACCTGAAGCGTTTGTGTTTCCACAGCCTGAGCTATCGGGCTCACCTTGACACTGGTGCCAGGCTTCCCCAGTCTGTGACCAGACTGTGTGCCTGGAGATCCTGTGTGGGCAGAGCTGGAGGTGGCACATCCGATGCTGGCAGCTGGCACTGCTGGATTAGGCGTATTTGAGTACACAAGTCCCTTTGCCCCAGGCTCAGCCTAGCACTGCACTTTGTTTCCTGACTGGTGCAGGTGTCCCTGGGCAGCCAGTGCCAGGCTGGGGACGTACAAGATCTGGCACAGGACCCAGCAAAGCTGTTTGTTCCCACATGTCATGCCATGCTCTGCTGCTGTTTGCAATCCTGTCCTGGCACTGGGCACCAGCCTCTGCTCCTTCAGCTGCCCCAGGCAGGGGATGCTCACCCAAAACTCCTGCTCAGGGCAGCTGCGGCCAGAGACAGGATGGACAGCAGGATTCAGGATGGGAAACCAGGCAGCGATGTGAAAAGCAGCCCCAGGTCCCAGCTGGCTGCAGATCTGGGCACAGGTGGGAGCCCTAGATCTGCACTGGGTGGAGAAGCACCTGGAAATGGTTCCTGCTGCAGAGAGCTGTGCTCAGCCAGGGCTGCCAGGCCAAAGGGATGCTCCAGGAGGGCTGGAACTGCCAAATGGAGAGAGGAGATTCTGCTGTCCCCCCTCAAGGAGAAGGAGACAGTCAGTGAAATGTTAGTGTGATAAAAAGCCACTGAGACCAAGAATTGAATTGAGTTCCAGACTGGTCATTTATAACAAGAATATGAGGTTTCATTAAAGGAAAATGTTCCCAAGGGACTTACACGTGGCTGCTCTGGTGTCACATCTCTGCTGTGTGGGGAGGGTGTGATGAGAGTTTGGGAGTGGTGTGGCACCCACTGGGCAGGGGAGGCTGGCTCAGGACTGGGGGAGGACAAGGAATGGGACTGGGGTTGGTTTGGGTGCTGGATGAGGGACTGAGTGAGCATCTCTGTCCCAGGGTCAGCAGCAGCTCAGGAATGTACTTGGCAATAGGATGGAGCCTGCCAGGGAAAAGGAAACAGCCCAAGGACCAGCAAAGCCTGCTGCAGAGAGGATTTATCAGATGGGGCTCAGGATTTGCTGCCCAGGTCTGTGGTAGGACAGGGAGGCAGAGGGACAGGAATGATAAGGGAAAATCAGATTAACAGGTGGGGAATAACTGAGGGGAAAGTCAGATTAACATCTGAGAGATAACTGAGGGAAAAGTCGGATTAACAGGTGGGAGATAACTGAGGTGAAAATCAGATTAACAGCAGGGGAATAACTGCAGGTTGAAGTCCAGGAACAAAGGGGGAACTCCTCCTCAGCAGCATAGGGTACAAATGCCTGATCACTGCCAGGGAGGGAAGGAACTTTGCACTGGAGCTCCCAACACTGGGAAGTGCATCCTTCTCTTGAAGTGAGCTGGAGCAGTTTAGGGAAAAAGAGATACAGGATAACATGAAGGCTCCTTACAAGGGTTTCTTTAGGAGTTGATATAAAATTCATGCCCTGTTGTGGCCCCAGCAAAACCCCATGGGGCTGCTGGGAGATGAATTTCTGCCTCTGTGTTGTGGCATCAGTAAGCCTCTATCTCTCTGGAATGTGGGAGGCTGCAGAGACAAGGAGTATCCCTGGATTTAAATTGTTTTATGGACATCGGATTTAAAAAAAAAAAAGAAGAGACAGTAGAAACAAGAGAGAAGAATGTGTTATGGAATTTAAATTCCATAACGTAACAGTTGTGGATGCTGGAGAAATCCAGGATGAGCAGTTTCCAGGACTGGAATGGATGGACCTTTGACCAGCCCATGGGAAAATTCTCACCTCTGGGCTGTTGCCATGCACCTCCAGATCCCTGTTTGGCTGCTCCCAGCTATTCCTCTTTGCTCCCACTGAAGTCTGTTTGAATCCTGCTGTGTTGCTTTGGATCAGACCAAAGAAAAACATGTTTAGAGAAAAGATCAGGTTTTCCAGCAAATATAATTATGTCTCACTAAAGCAACCTCAGATGTGGTCTGCCAGCTTCCCCTGTGCTATAAAAAGAACAGGAAATCCATTACAAAAGTCATTATCTCTGCATAGCAGCTCAAAGAGGAAATATTGCCCCTGCATCTCAAAGGTCACGCAACAAACCCGCCCGGCAGGCTCAGCATGGAGAACGCCCTGCTCCAGGTGTCTGAGCTGCCTCATTCCTGGGCTTCCACAGCTCCAAACCTGCCCAAAGATGTGCACACTCCTGGGGCAGACCCCTCTCTGAGGATGTTACATCCTGGCTGAATTCCAGTGCCTGAAATGGTTCAGAGAGGGCTGGAGGGGAAGTTTGGACAAGGCCTGGAGGGACAGGACACAGAGAATGGTTACCACTACCAGAGGGCAGGGTCAGGTGGGATGCTGAGGAGAAATTCTTGCTTGGGAGGGTGGGCAGGCCCTGGCACAGGGTGCCCAGAGCAGCTGTGGCTGCCCCTGGGTCTCCAGCAGTGCCCAAGGCCAGGCTGGGTGGGCTCGAAGTACCCTGAGACAATGGAAGGTGTCCCTGCCATAGCAGAGGGTTGGAACTGGTGATATTTAAGGTCCATTCCAACCCAAACCATTCCATGAACCCAGGATCTCAGTCACACTCACTGGGCTCTTCACACCCTTGGTGCAATCAGGTTTCTGCTGGGATAAATGATTGAAGTGTGGAAGGAAGCAGGTGACCACTGGTGACTGTGATCACATCTTCACATCCCCCTGGGACCTCCCAGCTCTCCTTCCTGCAAACACAGCTCAGGCTTGTGAGGCACAAGGGCTGATGTCCCAGGTTCCCACTGGGATGCTGGAATGCTGGCTCCATGCCTGAATCTGGATAATCCAGGCTGCCTGTTCACCCTGCACCCTGAAACGGTGCCGGTGCCTCCTTCCACCAGGATGAGCTTCACTTGCTCATCCCTCCCCAAAATGCAGCAGCTTTCCCTGTCCTTAGTGAGCAGCAAGGAGAATAAAATGTTCAAGGGGCTCTAAATGCCTGCAGTGAGCCCAAAACCCTGAAAAACCCCTCCCGTTTCCACTCTGGATGCTGGGCACAAGGAAACTGGGGAAGGAACAGGTTTTTTTCCCACTGCCCAGGGGAAGGAGCTGCTGCCCAGGGAGCAGAGGGTTTGCCCAGGGCTGTCTGTGTGTGTTTGGGAGTGGCAGGAGGACTAAGGTTGGGATAAGGTTGCGAGGCAGGACCATGGCTGTGCTGGGCAGCCTCCTCTGCCCTGGGCTTGCCCTTTGTGACATGCACTGTGTGGGTGGCAGGCAGGAGCAGCGTGACTTTTAACACCCTGGGCAGCAGGGGATCCTCTGTCCCCTGCAGCCACCCATTCCCTGGTGGCAGGGCTGTGGTGGGGCTGCCGAGGTGCCCTGGTTTGGTAGGAGGACACTCTTGGTGTGACCTTTGGCATGTTCTGGAGCCAAGGCCACCTCCAGCAGGTCCCTGTACCTGGCACTGCTCCACCCTTGATGCTGACTTTGTGCCCCACAGGCCTGTCCTGAGCTTTGGGACATCCTCTGCAGGGCCAAGGATGGGACAGGCAGCTGCCACCCCACTGCTTGTGCTTTGGGATGGCTTTCCCAGAGCCAAGGGCTCCTGGATTCTCCACCTCCCCAGTCTTCCCAGTTTGTCAAGGATGAATAGAGCAGGGAGGAAAGACAACCAAGATGCTCCCAGTGTCACACCACAACCTGGGAGCAGAAAACAGCACACACATGTACCCAAAAAGTCACACTGGCAGCTCAGAGAGCAGCCAGGAGCTCTGGGGAATTCTGGCTGATTTGGGGATTCCTCACTGGCTTCCTGGTGTCCCATTTCTGGGATGGGCAGTGGCACAGGTGGTTTGATGGGTAGCTCTCCCGCTCTTGGGAGGTGTTGCAAGGATGATGTCATCTTGGCATTCTGGAGAAATCCCTGTGCCTCAGCTTACCCTTGAAGAGGGGGAATAGTAAGATGTTTCCAGGTTGTTTCTGGGATGTCAGAGCCAAGGTCCTGCAGACTTCCCTGGGATGCTTCCACGGTGGATGCTGCCCAAAGGTGACAAACCTGGGTCTCAAATCTCAGGGCTGTGGGCTGGGTTGGGGCAGATTTGCACCTTTGGGACAGACTGGATAACCACAGAGCACCCCGGGCTGGGCTCACACAGAATTCCCCTGGGCTGTGCGGGGCAGGGCAGAGGCAGGGCCATGAAATGGTTAAAGCTGTATCGTGTGCTGCCTGCCGATTGTTCTGCAAGGTGTGTTGTGACATTTGCACTTCCTCTTGGCAGCAGAGCAGAGGCAGGGAGGAAGGCAGGGAGGAAGACAGGGATGCTGCTCCCCCCGCCGCCCTGAGGGGCTCCGGGGCTGCACCATGGGCACTCGGGGGCTGCTGGGTCGCTGCGCTGCCATCGCCCTGCTGGCCCTGCTCTGCGATGCCCTGGGACTCCTCATCCTCCTCCTGGGCATCTTGGTTCCCCTCAGCTCCTGGGACTTCTTTGTGTACCTGGGTGCCCTGCTGCTGGCCTTCAGCCTCGTCTTCTGGGTCTTCTGGTACACCTTCAACATCGAGGTGCCGCTCAGGGAGCTGCAGTGCGGCTGAGCCCAGGGCCACGCTGGGAACTTGGTCTCAGTTTCCTCGGAGGAGAAGCTGGGAAGATCCAGAGCATCGCTCAGCTGGTGAAGAGCACCCAAAAGGGATGGAAGAAAAGGACCTGCTGGTCCTCACAGCACCCAGCAGCCAGATGGAGCCTCGGGGGAAAGGTACCCGCAGCTCAGCATGCACAGGGATGCTTGGCTGATGTGGGGGAATGCAGAGGTCCTGGCAGGGCAGCTAGACCTTCCTGCTGGTGGCAGGCACTCTCAGGAGTAGTGTTAGATTTTAAAATGATCTGGAATGGATTAACAAAGCACAGGGAGTTGGTTTTGATGAGTTGAATGAATTTTGGGAGGGGGTTTTGGTGCAGTTTGGAGGTGGCTGTTGTCTGGGATGTAATTCCTCAGTGATTCCTGTCAGATGATGCTGGGAGAGGAGGGTCCTGGAGAGCTGCTGCTCTCCCGTGACAGCTTTGTGTATCAGGGGACAAGGAGCACGAGCCACCCCTGGCCATACACCCTGGGCAAACAAGGAAAGTCAATAAGGATAATCCAGGCTGTGCTTCAGCACCAGAACCTCTGTGTGAGATGTGAGATGTGAGGGAGCAAACCCTTCCATGTGCCCCCATCACACCCTCTGTGCTGCCCAGAGGCTTTTCCCAACAGGGAATGTGTTTCCAGCAAATGGGGAGCAGTGAAAATCCCAGTGAAAGTTGTGTCACCAAGGCAGTGCTCTGATGTGCTCTAAGAGACCGTGCTGACAAATGCTGAGCCCATGGAAACTGGGTATAAAGTACCAGGTTTGAACATTGGCTCTGAGATTAAGCCTTGTTAAGCTCAGGCTTCTCTACAACACGCCTGGCTGGTTTGGCAGCCACCCAATGGGCACAAAATCCAGGTCCTGCCTGGTCCTGCAGCATGGGGACCACTGAGCATCAGCACAGCCTGGAGGGGTTGGTGCTGACCTGGGAGCCTCAGAGGCCTCAGTTTTGGCCTGATGTGTGAACAGCAACACCAAAGCTCAGTGGAGCTGGAGATGTCTGAGTGTTGGAGGGATACTGACTGCTGCAGGGATGGTGTCCTCCTTCCTGCCAGCATCCCGGGTGTTATAAATGAGAAACAAAAAGTCTTGATATTTAGCAAAATTTAGAGTGCTTTATTTAATATAGACAGAGCAAGCAGCGCTGGGGAACGTGAGGGGTCAGCACCCACTCCACACTCCATCCAACCTTGGTTTGCAGCCTCTTCTTACAGTATGGGCTCTCATTGTAATTTTTAACCTTGCCAGGTAAGCAGTGGTGGTCGAATAAACATCCATAAAGTCTCTGTGTGATAGTTAGTCTCATAGATAACTATCTGGTCTTGGTAGAAAAAAACTGGCAAAAGTCAGGAAGTCTGGTCTTTGTAGGTAGGCAGCATTGATCGAACAAAGGCAGGAAGTCTGATTTTGCAAAATCTATTGGACTATCAGAAAGTCTGATTTTGCAAACTGGTAGTAGTTACAACTTCTTTAGCATAATAGGGGGATTTAAAACAGATTTGTTTAATCATATATTTTCCTGTATCTAATGACCATGCTTCACTTCAGACCTTAGTATTCTGGTTTATACAAACCCAAATACTTTTATGATTAACACAAATCTTTTATCAATTATCACACGGGGATGTTCCTCCTGTGCTGGCCAGGACAGGGGAGGCAATTAGCCTGAATGAAAACAAGGAGCAGCCTCACAGCGCTTGGAGCTGCTCGTGGCAAAGGGACGTGACAGCAGCAGGATGCCCCAGCCACAGCCAAGTGTGCCCCCAGTGCAAAAGCCAGCCACGGAGGGATGGGTTTTAACAGAGAATGAGGCAAAGAGGAGGCAGAGATGGGGGAGATGTCCCCAGTGCCACGAGGGTGAGTGTCAGAGCACAGCCCACACTGCCAGCATCTCAGCCAGACCAGGCTCAGCCAAAGGCCCAGGCAGGGACATTGCCACTGACTGTCCCCACCTGCCAGTCACAACAGGGACATTGCCTCACACAGTTCTCTGTAAAGCCTCTCACGACCAGCGAGATTCCTTTTTATTATTTACTTATTTTTTCCTTGATTTCCTCTCTTGTTGGCAGGCCACAAGAGACAGACCCGAGGTTTTCCTCACTGCCCTGTGAGAGGGGGCTGCCGTGTGGCTCACAGTGTTTTACTGCCTGCACTCGCCAGGATGCCCAGGCCAGGAGTTCAGCTTTGTCCTCACCAGGTCTCAAGGTGTTTTTCCACCCCTGTGCCCTTGGGACTTGGTCCTCCAGGCATTTCCTTGATGTGCCTCAGGATAAGAACCTGGGACAAGCATCAGTGGGATCCTGCAGCTGTAGAGAAGGAAGGGCAGCAGCAACCCACACCCTCCTTTATTTGCTTGGGGATTTTTAATCGCTAGTGCTGAGCCTGTCAATCCAGCCTGTAAAACTTGGCCGAGGGCTTTGTCACCATTCAAGGTCTGTCCCTTGCTGGGTGCGTGCCTGGGTGTGGTGCTCGGGGACAACATCCAGGGAGCCAGGGGTGTCACCCAGGGAACCCAGCGGGACCCAGGGCCAGGTCCCTGTCCCCGCTGGTCCCTCCTGCGTCCCGGGCTGGTGGGGCACACACTCTGAACAGAGCTTTTTGGGGCAAAGTCAGTGCCAGGACTGGATGGTCCTGTGCACTTCACCAGCACACACTCACCAGATGGTTTGGGGATGGTGAGGGGTGGAGGGTGATTGCCACACAGAAAAGTGCTGCCAGTCCTGTGCCTGGACCTCCTGGGATGTGTTCAGGAGTCTGTACGCAGTCCTGTGGAAGAGCAGAGGCTCCCAGTGCACCACTACACCCTGGGAAAGCAGACCCTGGCATCCTGCACTCCCCTGCTTGCACGTTTTCCCCTCTCTGATCCACCTGTGGTCAGTGACAGTCACCCAGCTCACCTGGGCCATTCCCCAACAGGATGGGGTAGGCACATGTGCACAAGTCAAACCCAAACACGTCTCTGTTTTTGTGTGCAAGGTGCCTTCAGCATCCTCTCCCTCTTGCAGGCTGGCTCAGAGTGACACAGGGACAGGCAGGACATGGTGGCTCAAATGTGCCTCATGCACAGGCAGGAGCAACCAGCCAGGCCCAGAAAGGAAGGAAAACCTCCCAGATGTGTGTGCTTGTGGCAGAGACCGTGAGATTTCTGCTGCCCCCCTGTCCCACCCATGAGCCTGTACACTCCAGCCCCCCAGAGCACCAGCTCTAATGGTGTCCAGTGTCCTTTCCATCCTAGGGACACAGCTCCTTCACTCTTCTTCTGTCCCCAAACCCCTCAGGCTGGAGCAGAGCCCTCTCCTGACAGCCCCAGTGGCAGGACAGGAGTAGCTGAAGCATCTGTGGGTCTCTGTCCCCAGTGCTGTGCAGCACTGGGAGCACTGGCCCAGGCCCAGTGAGGGCTTATCTTTCCCTCTGGGTTTTTGTGGTTTTGTGCTTGGTCTGTTTGCTCCAGGCTGGGGGTTGTTCCAGGTCCTTGGGCTTGGCACAGCCCCGTGGCCATAGCACAGAGCCCATGTGGACACTGGGAACCAGCAGGTCCCTCTGCTCCCCAACCAGTCTGTGCTCCCCCAGTCACCCCACTGACACCAGTGGCCCAAAGCCCAGCAGCCTCCAGTGCTTCCTGCACTGATCCTGTAACCCCAAAACGCTGTGGGGTGACTCCAGGAGTCCCTTCTCGTGCCTTGGACCCACTCTCAGCAGTCTGAGTCCTTCCCACTCTTCCCCTCCATGGATCCCTCACTGGGCACCGGGACAGGGACCAGGGGCAATATCAGCCCCAGCAGTGCCAGGTTTTTGCTCATGAGTCTGGATCTTCCAGGGAGGGAAAAATCGTCCTTTTGTGCCCAAATATTTTCAGCCTCACTCAGCTGGACTGATCCTGGATATCCCTGGGCATTCTGAGAACCCCTTCTGCACCCAGGAGTCTGCTGGTGCTCCTGTCTGGAATCTGTCTGGTACGGAATGGTCCCCTGAGTCCCAGAGTTTTGATTCCACACATTGTTTATTGAAAAGAACTTCAATTTCTTAGCTATGATCAGGGCGTTTTAAATCATTTACATCTCTATTCTGTTTATAGGGAGAAAGGAAAGGATAGGAGCGGATGTCAGGAGCGAGCAGATGAAGAGGAGCAGCTCCACACAAGGACTCTGCTGTGCTGCTCTTGCACAGCCAGCACTGAGAGCACAGAAGGAGCTGTGTCACTCTGCAGTGCTGGGAACACTGGCACAGCCCCTCAGGACACCCCCTGAAGCATGGACACCATTTGTGCACCCTCTCCAATCAATTTGCACTCACTCCCTGCCCACTGCTGGCTCGGAGGGCCCAGCACAAGCAGCCTGCTGGCAACAGAGCCTCTTCCCTCTGTCCTGACCAAGAGCCACAGACCCACAGGGACCAGCTGACAGCTCTGGCACCCTTCCTGCAGGAGTGTGATGGCCCAGCAGGGCTCACACCTGCACACACAGTGCCAGGTGCAGCTCAGGGCCTGGGCTGGGACCTGCTCTGTGCAGTGATGGCAGAGACAGACAAAAAAATCCAACAGGACGGAGCATTCCCTGAGCAAAATGCAGCTGCTGGAGGTGTTGGGTCTGTTCTAGCCAAGGTCCCAAGCACTCTCTCAAGGGCACTTAAATACTCAGAAGACCTCAGTCCAAGGTGCTGCTGGAGCTGAGCAGAGCTGCAAAGGTCAGGAGAGGATTCAGTGCTTCAGCTGCCAAACCAGGGGTGGCTCAACATGGGGAGAAACCCCAAGCTCACTCCAAATCCAACCCTCAGGGGAAAGGAGAAGAGAGGTGAGGAGGCCTCCTGGTCTCCAACATCTTCATTCTCCTGTGCTCCTCAGGCAGGGTTCAGCTGACCACAAAGACACTTATGTAGGATGGAAGCATTTCTGACACTATCAAATAAATAACACCTATCAGACATTTAACACCTATCAAATACATAACACCCATCAAATAAATAACACCCATCAAATAAATAACACCTATCAAATACATAACACCTCTCAAAAATATAACACTTCTCAAATATATACCACCTCTCAAATATATAACAACCAAGAGGTTGTTCAGCACTTTCCTTCACAAGCACCTCTCTCAGCTGTTTCAAACTTCACCAGGATTTAATTTGTTGTAATTTCCCATCCTGGACGATCTGCCTCTGAGGTAGAATTTGGTTCTCTGCAGACCAGCTGGACAGTGCTGGCACTCAGGGACTCGGACACTCACCCTACCTGCTGCCCTGAGCACAGCCTGGGCCAGGCAGGACTTTACAGGTGACTTTATCCGGCCTTTGGTGCTCTTGCTGTCCCTGATTTTAGCACTTTGCCCCACAGCAAGGGCAGAGGGGTTTGGGGGCAGTTGTGCAGTGTGGGAACTGCTGCTTGGGGCAAGCCAGCAGCTCTCCTCTGTCTCCAGTTCCTGGGCCGTGAGGCTGGTGGCAGGGCTGGCAGCAGTCCCTGCCATGAGGAGGGAAAACTGAGGTTCCCTGAAGCTCTCAAACCATTCTGTCTTCCAGGCAGGGGAGGAAAGCTCCCTGCTCACCTCCACAGCCATGCTGGGCAGGACCCACAGCCCCAAAGCACTCAAATTACTTTGGTTTGAAACCAAGGCACATTTGTGCCCCAGTCCTGTCCTGGATAGGACAGAAACCTCCTCTCAGTTCCCCAGAACACCCACCAGAGAGCTGTCACCCTAAGGGATGTTCCCAAGCACGCTGAGCAGGTACAAGGGGGTGCAGAGCAGAGCCAGTGCCAGGGGGTTTATTCTCTTATGGGGACGCCAGTTTGGTGTCACTTCTCTGGGACTGTTTCATTAAATTTGTTGCCTTCCTCCCCAGATCTGTTTGTCCCCTGGCAGGGGTGGTGAGGTGCACAGGAACCTCTGGCTGCAGTAGCTCCATGGAGGAGCAGCTCTTACACGAGGGGGGATGAGAGCTGGGAGTAGGGACAAATCAGAGTCAGACCATCAGTGGCAAACATCAGCATTGTTAACTCCTCCCTGGCAACACGAAGAGACCCCTCCAGAGCAAGGAAAAACTAATATCTAAAAAAAAAAAATCTTTGGCTCTCATGCATTTGCAATCAATGAGGCAGTGGGACATTGATCAATTCTTTCCCCTGCAAATATAAAATCATGTCAAGAGGATCTCCGAGATTTTCGCAGGTTCCTATGGCTCTGGAAGCTGTGTCAGGAGATCAGGAGCCTTATCACCGAGATAAGCAGCTGTGCTATCTCTGCAGGAGTGCCCTCTGCCCCGGGCAGAGCCAGCACTCCCCAGGGCAGCCTGCCAGCCACGGCCAGATCCACACATCCAGGAAGGACACAGTCTGCAGCCAGGAATTTGATCTAATAAGGTGCCTGGGCAGACACAGGGCTGGCCCTGCTGCCTCCAGGGCCACCTTTGCCCGCGGGGTTGGAGAGAGACCAGCACCCTCTGACCTGACAGGGGACCCCAAACTCCTCCTGACACTGGAGCTGCCCTTGCAGCCGGGTGCTGGGCTGGGGGACAAGCAGGATTTGCACATCCTGGAGGAACTGGTTCTCCCAGCCCCTCCTGCCCCATCCCCGTCTCTCCCCGCACAGCTGCACCCACCCCGGGGCAGGGGATGCCCGGTCCCTGCCACAGCCCCGGTCCCAGCTGGTTCCAGCACAGCCGAGCTGGAGGGATGGGCTCCGAACTGGGATTTAACCCTCCCCAGCCCTGCAACTGCCCGGGGCCCAGGGATGCTTTGGGGTGGATCCAGCAGGAGCAGCTCCTGGGGAGCACTCCGGAGGATGTCCCCAGCTCCCTGTCCTGTCCCCATAGGTGCCACTGCGGCTCAGCTGCTGTCACAGGGCCGCAGGGGATGGAGGCTGGGCAGTCAGCAGGGAATGAAAACCTTGGGAACAAACCATTCCCTCAGGCAGGGTCCAGGTCTGGCTGGAGGTGACATCTCACTCCAGCAGTCACAGCCATCAGTTGTCCCCAAGGAGATGCTCCTGCAAGGATCCCTGAAAATCCCAGGCACCACAGCAACCACCTGCAACCCTGGATTGTGCCAGGGGCTGCCAGCTCCCACCCCTGAGGAATCCAAGGAGGATTTCCTAGGAGTGTCCACACCCTACAGTAAAGTGAAGCGATCCCAGGCTTTCCCATCCCACAGGAATATTTCTCAGCTGCTCACAGAACCCCTGAATCCCTGCCTCAGGCAGCCCATAGGGGATTCCAGGCCCTGCTTGACCTCAGCCTGGCAGGAAGGACTGCTCCAGGCTCCTGCCCCAGGGTCTGGGCATGCACAGGGCATTGGTGCCCTGCAGTACTCCTGGTCAGGCACAGATCTGCCACAAGGGACATTTGCCATCAGCCAGCAGATAAATCACTCTGGAGAAAAGGAAAATGGCCTTCCCAGCTCAATTTCCTGTTGCAAAATGGGACATCAGTTAAGGCAAAACCTGTTCAAAAGTTCTTCCCAGAAAATGCATTTGCTGCTCTTTGCTAGCCATTACTGGAAGAAGAGTGCAGACACCTCTGGTGATATTCCAGAGGATTTTTTTCATGATAGATCACTGAATTTTTGACAAAAGGGTCAGTAAGGATGACACAGGGAAGTGTAAATCCTGCCCAGGCAGCTGAGTGGGATGAGTGCCAGGGTGCTGAAGTGACCTAGGGGATGCTGATGTGACTCAGGGAATGCTGATGTGACCCAGGGAATGCTGAGAAGGGAAGAGCTGACCCCACCCTCCTCTGCACCTCAGCTTTGTTCCCTGCCAACAGTGACAGAAATCAGCCCCTCACCAAGGGACAGCTCCAGCACCGCTTCTGTCCCCATGATCCCTTATTTAGGGCTCAGGGAGCTCATCCCAGTGAGCCACCCCTGCCGTAGGCACTGATGTCACAGTGGGGACAGTGGCTGAGCCCCTCGGGCACCGCCAAACCTGCAGGCACAGAAACCCTCCCTGTCCTGCAATGCCCCAGGAGTAGAGCCTGCCCAGGGCCATGGACTGGACAGTGGAGAAGGGTAGATAGTGGAGAAGGGTGGACAGTGGAAAATGGAATCTGCCACGTGCTGGAGATGCAGCCCACAGGATCTTGGCTGGAGAGCCTCAGGGATAGGACAGCCAGGTCAGTGTCACCTCCTGCCCATGTCCCACACTGGCCCAGCCAGCCCAGCCCCCAGCTGCCCGTGGCTCTCCAGGCTGGCTGCAGGGCAGGGAGCTTGGAAGAGCCTCCTTCTCAATTATTCATAGGCAGATCTGGCTGATGGAGCCGGGGCTCTCTGAGCTGCTCCCTAATGGAGCCTGCAGCAGTGCCTGCCCAGCAAGCACTCCAGAGCCTACACAATTCCCTCCCCTCCCATCCCCGTACTATAAAAATGCCACCTTCTGCTGCTAATGATGCATTATACAGCCGTTGCTGGGGCTCAGAGCCTGCTGCCATCCTGAAGAGACCCGAGCTGGGGCTGTGGGAGGGCAGGGTGTGCTCTCCAGCCAGGGAAATGGCACATGCTGGCATCTGCCCAGATTCTGCTGGAGCAGCCACAGCCCAGCTGAGACCAGGCCAGGGAGGGGCAGGGGCACAGCTGGGGCACAGCTGGGGCACAGCAGGGTCTGCAGAGAGCCCAGCTGTAGGCAGAGGAAGGGAAGGAGGTGGCAGAGGACATCTGGGGATGTCCCAGCACCAGCTGGAGCCCCAACCCAGGGAGCAGGGTGTGCTCTTTGCTTGCAGGGAGTGTCCCTGTCCCTGCAGCCACGCCAGTGCCACCAGCTGAGATTTGTGTGCACAGCCCTGGCCTTCCTCCGAGGCAGGAGAACCACTGGCTCCCTCCCCACACTCACATTAGGCAATAATTGCCCTGATGGGCTCTGCTCACCTGGCCCATCATTCTACTGGTCACAGCCTTGGGTGACCCCTGGCTGCTGCTGACCAGGGCCTGGACACTGGGCAGGGGACAGGGCTCCAGTGTCACCTGTGACACAGGCGATGGGACACTCCAGCCCTCTCTGGTGATGGGGAGAGGGAGAGCAGGGCTGGGCCAGGCCAGCACAGAGGGGACTCTGATGGGAACCACAGGGTGGGCTGTGAGTCAAGGGGACATTTGGGATGTGACACCAGTAACACACAGGCACAATGGAGCCAGGGCAATCAGGGCAACTGGGATGTGGCCAAGAATCTCCAGCAGCTCCAGATGAAATCCCAAGCAGAGCTGTGTGTTGGGAGCCCAAGCGCTGCATAGGAGCAGGGATAAGGCAGATGTGAGGATGAAATCCTTCCCTGTGAGGGTGGGCAGGCCCTGGCACAGGGTGCCCAGAGAAGTTGTGGCTGCCCCTGGATCCCTGGAAGTGTTCAAGGCCAGGCTGGCAGGATGATTTGGAGCAGTCTGGGATAATGGAAGATGTCCATGCCATAGAAGGGGGTGGCACTGGATGGGGTTTAAAGTCCCTTCCAACCCAAACTAGTCTGGGATTCCATGAAATCCCTGTCTCAGGCTGCAGGCCTGAGCTACCCTTGGAATATCAGGTCAATATGGCAAACCCAAGCACTGAGTTCCTCAGCACTGAGCTCCTCAGCCCTGAGCTGGAAATGGCCCCAGTATCCTCTGGTGGACACAAAGGATGAGCTGGGCAGCATCTGGGTTTGCTGAAGATCCAAACATCTCCCCAGGGACATCAGCAGAAAAGGCCCAGAAAGGCCTGGCTCTGCTCTAACAGCACTCAAACAGGCTGTGGGCAGCTTTTCCATCTGCACGGGAAGGATCTGGGAGCGGCTTTCCTAGATCCTGGCAGATCCCAGCCTCAGCCAGCACATTCCCTGTGGGAGCACTGGCCATGAGCCCCAAGGCCTGGAGCTGGGGTGGGGACAGTGAGGACATGGGGACAGTAGCCCTGGGCACCAGCATGAGTATGCAGCCCAGGAACTGCCAGGGGCACAGGAGATGCCACCCCTGCATGCTCAGCACAGCATTTCTGGGGTATCTGCAGTTCCTGCTGCCAGGGCAGGGGCTGGGGGCTCTGGGGCTGCCCCTGCCAGCCCTGGCCAAGCAGTGCCACCCTGTGGAAAACAGCCTCCCCTCCTCAGGTCCATGGATGTCCCCTTCAGCCTCACTCGCCCTGCCCTGGTCCTGTGCATGGCCCTGACACAGCACAAGACATCCCCAAGCCCTCCTAGCGCTGCTCTGGAGCTCTTCCCAGTCCCCACTGCCTTCCCAAATATCTGCAGGGCTGCAGCCACCCTGTGCCACCTCCAAGCAGCCCTGTGCCAAGGGGCTGTGCCCTGGCACCCTGCATTAATTGCCCAGACAGACTAATAATAGGGTTTATTATTAAATAATGAGGCATGGACACGTCATGATCAGGTCATCATTTCTTATGAAACATGGTTTCCATTCCAGTGCATGTCTCAGGCACTTTTCCCCAGCACTTCACACAGGGGTCGAGGTCATGGCACCCCAGGTTTGGGTGTGGGACGCCAGGACAGGGCTGGGGCAGTGCAGGAACATCACAGGGAGCAGCAGGCCAGCAGGGCAGTGTCCCCAGCTGTGACCCCAGCGATGGCACGGGACACCATCAGCTCCTCTGCCCCACACTGCTCCCCTTTCCCAGCGCCAAGGTGTCCTTATTTGTTGCCCTGAAAAGTTCTTTCTGGTCCCAAAGCCACCTTGGTGACACTGCTAGCCATGTTTGTCCCTCCCTTGGGAGCAAGGGAACCCTGTGCCAGCCCTGTGCCCCACTGTCACCTCCTGTGGGGCACAGTGAGGGACATCCTGCTCACATTGGGGTGATGGTGAGAGGGTGTCCTGCTCACACTGGGATGCCCATGAAGTGACACATTCCCAGGTGACAGAGTGAGAGCAGCACCTACGGGGCCAGGGACTGGGTCAGGAGGACAAAGGTGATGAAGGTGCAGACTGGGCTGGGGATAAATGCCATGAGTGACCCCAGCACCAGCAGGTGTGTCCAGCAGCCCCCTTAACCCTCTCCCAATAGCAGGCTAAGAGCTCCCCAAATACCAGCTGTGCCTCCCTGCTGCCCACTGCCTTCCCAAAGCAGGGCCCTGGGCTGGGGACTGACACTGGGGTCCCCCCCGGTGGAACCAGTCCCAAAGAAGGCAAAGCCAGGAGGTTTGAGGGGCTGAGAAGTGCCTAGCCTGTTAGGCACAGGTGAAAAGGAACCCCTGGCTATGAGACCTCAGGAGTGGGATACAGGGACAAGGAAATGTCACTTTGCCACAGAGCTCTAGCAAGGACAGCAGGTTGGGATTCCAAATCTGCCCCCTTATGAAGGCCAAAACTCAGGTTTACTCCCAACCCCAGTCCCTGGCTCCCCCAGGCAGGTGGAATGCTGTGACAACAGGAGGATGGCCATGACCCTGGGGAGCACAGAGGGGTGAGGAAGGGCATGGCTGGGACTGCCTGTGGGGTGAGCTGGCCTCCCTTTGCAGCCCATGGCACTGCAGGGAGGCTGGCAGAGGGGAAAGAGAGCTCAGCAGGGCCAGCATCACTCTCTCCATCCTCTGGTTTCACTGCCCTTGTGCCTAGCATCTGAAGGCTCTGATTTCTCCATCCCTGGCATGGAAGCCATGAGTTTCTGCTCCAGGCTGGCTGCATCATGATGATCCCAATGTCCTGGGAGCTTGAGGACCTCCAGCAGCCGCCAGCCTGGCAGCCCTGACCCCCAGAGCCCCTGGCAGTGCCTGGGGCCACAGTTCCAGCCCACCCAGAGCTGGGAAGGAGCTGGGGAGAGGCAGCACTACCCTCTCGACCCCTGCAGGTGATGTCACAGAGTGCAGGAGGATCCTGTCCAGAGAGACCCTGGAGGAAGCCACCAGCAGCGTTTGGCTGCAATATTTTAACCAAAAGGACCAGAAAATGACACCAGTGATACTGCAAGCCCCCAGAGATCTGCAGGAAGTCCCTTCAGTCTTCAGCCAGATGAGAGACCTTCACCCAAAGCTGCTTCTGGGCTTTCTCCAAGAGCTTCAGAGAGAGGCTCCAGCCCCTCCAGCTGTGTCCCAGCACCAGTGACACCACTCTGGTGTCCCAGCTGATCCCATTCCTGCTACAAGTCCCTCCTGACCAGCAGTAGCCACGGGAGCACGGCCGCCAGCATGGCCACAGTCAGGACGAGCATCACGGCCAGGGCCATGGGGGACTGGCAGCACTTCAGCCCCAGGGCCGGACTAGATGACACCGAGCTGGCTGTGTCCTCCCTGCTCCTCCAGCCTGGGGAGCCGCAGTCCGTGGCCACCAGGGGCATGCCGTGGTCACTGATGATAAAAATGTGAGCTTCCCGTGCCAGCACTCCCGGCAACCCCGGCGAGCACCGCTCCAGGCTCTGCACCGGCATCACGAAGTGACTGGGCACCACCAGCGTGTTGCTGGCCTCGCTTTTGGCCAGGTGGGACAAGGAGGATGGCGACAGAGGCATCTCCAGCGTGCGGGGGTTGGTGCCTGGCCACAGAGCCCTCTTCTTGCTGAGGAAGGTGACGTAGCGGCACACGGGGCAGATGATGCTGCTCTGGATGTGCCCGTCCAGCTTGGCCGACAGCAGGCACTTCACCAGGCAGTCGTGGCAGAAGGTGTGGCCGCAACTGAGCCTCCGGTGCGTGGCCTCCAAGGGCTGGAACTTCTCGTAGCACACGGGGCACTCAGCCGGGGCACCTTCCTTGCTGGAGGAGGACTCAGACATCCCTGCTGTGCTGGCCGAGGGAGCTCCCCGACTGCCAGGGAAAGGCACGAGGGGTTAATTAGGGTCTGGTGGCAGTGATTAGTACAGCCCATCTCTTCAGCTCTCCTTCTCCTCGCTGTTCTCTTGGCACTGCCCTTCACCCCTCACAGGAGGAGGGGATGGGTGCCTGGCATGGCCTGAGCACTCTCAGCAGCGTTAAATAAAGCTCCCACTGTGGCCCCTGGGGCAAGGGACTGATGCTGGGAGAATCTCAGCTCCAGAACCCTCCAGGGCAATAATCCCTGGCTGAAAAACCACAGGAGCAGAGGGCTGAGCCCCTGGACAGAGCTATGCCTGCTGACTTGCTGGCACAGACTGTGTCATTCCGAGCACAGGTGGTGTCACGAGTGCCTCTGTGCTCAGCTGCAGCTGCTGGTAACTGGGAACTCCTATCCCACCGCAGAAGCTGCCAAGGACAGGGAGATGCTCCCATCCCAGAGACCTGGGGGGAGCTTGGAGCAGCCAGGCTGGTGGAGCAGGGAGGTGACACAGCCAGGGTGGGCAGCAAACACCCACAGTGGGCTCCTTCCAGGCTGATGAAGGATGGCCCGGGCTGGTGGCCAGGCCATGGTGGTGGCCAGGCTATGGCATCTCCAGGCCGTGTCCATGCTCAGGCTGGAGATGGGTGCAGCAAGTCCATGTCAGGGTCAGTCAGAGAGGAGGGAAGGCAGAGTCAGCCCTGCCCAGACCCTGAGAGCAGGGCAGGGTGGGGAGCTCTGAGCCCCAGATGGGGCTGAAACTCTGCTCTGTGTCTCCCCAGGCATGAAAGGAAAGGGCAGAGAAGAGCGGGGAGAAGGCAGGGAAGAGCGGGCAGAGGGCAGATATTCAGTTTAGTTCTCTCAGACCAGCTCAGGAACCAGCCCTTCAGCAATGCTGCAGGTTTTTCCAGACTTAGTGGCGTTTTCAGACCCCACCCAGCCTGCAGCCCTTTTCTCACCCGTGACTGTGCCAGGGACACCCTCCCAGCCCATCTGGAGGTTCTGCCATACCCTGCCAGGCTGCCCTTCTCAGGGCTGTCACCCCTGCCCCGGCACTGCCACAAGGACACCAGGAGCCGCCCCCTCCCCAGGCACAAGGACGGATCCTGGCTCCTGCTCTGCTTCAGGAGGGATCAGGGATTGCTGGCCCCGAGGAGCCCCTCACCCCGTGCTCCCCCGTGTCCCAAAGTCCCCTTACCTGCTGTAGGACCCCAGGGCAGCGGCCCCTCCATGCACGGCTGTCCCCAGCCCCGGGGGAGCACCGGGACAGCTCTGGAACACCGGGACAGCTCTGGGACACCGGGAGCCGGCTGTGTCTGAGCAGGGCGCGTTGTGCAAAGGCTGGAGCGGGTACAGGGCAGGGACAGGGCAGGGACAGCTCCCGCGGAGTGAATGCGGAGGAACCCGTTCAGCCTTTAAAAGGCTCACACTGGCCCTCTTGGCCAGGGAGTGGGCGAGGAGCTGGCGTCAGGCGTCGGGGCAGGGACAGGAGGCACAGGGAAGGGTCCTGCCCTGCGCGCTGTCCCCGGGCTCGTCGCTCTGGGGCCAGTCCAAGGAATCCGGCACTGAAGGGGTGCCGGGACCCTCTGGAGCCGCACATCCTGCCGCAGGTCCTGCACCAGGGCTGGGCTCCTCACCTCCACCGGCCACCCCTCACCCTGCCCTCGTCCTTCTCCCCAAGCCTCCTCCTCTTCTCATCCCCAGTCCCCATATCTCACCCCCAGTCCCACCAGAGCCCCGGGTGACACTGAACAGCCCAGCAAAGACCCTCGAGCAGCCATGGGGGCTCTGTTGTGTCCCTGCCCTGGGGTGTTCCAGCATCTCCCTGAGCTGTGCTCCAGGTGCAGCAGGAGCTCCACGGGCTCAGGGTGGGCAGGAGCTCCATCTTTGGCCATCTCAGCACCCTCAGGTGGCTCATGAGCCACCACGGGCCACGTGCAGGTGGAACCCCCTCGGAGAAGGCTCCCTGTCACCTCTCCTGTGTCCCAGAGAGCCACCTGTCCCTCAGCTGACCCTCGGGCAAGGAGCCAAGAGGCCTCTTCCCTGCAAAGCCTCGTAAAAACTGCCAGGCAGGCTGGATCACTCCTGACTCAGTCCCAGCTCTTTCCAAGCCCCTCTGTCACCCCTCAGCCTTAAGCCTCAGCCCACATTCCATCTTGCAAGTGGCTCCACAGGGATCTGGATGCTGTTTGCCACAGCAGAGGAGGCCTTGGAGTGGGCACAGTGGCCTCAGGGCACTGCCCACAGGCCCTCCCTCACGGCGGCCATGCACACACAGGAGCTGGATTGGCCTGAACGGCCCAGCAGCCCTGGGGCCCTCATCAGGGTAAAGCTTCAGGAGAAACCTGGACATGCAAGACCCCACCTGCAGAGCTGCCCCAACCCTGGCCCAGCACAGGAGGGACCTGGAGCTGCTGGAGAGATCCAGAGGAGGCTCCAGGATGAGCAGAGGATGGAGCAGCTCTGCTGGGAGGAAAGGCTGGGACAGCTGGGATTGTTCACCTGGAGAGGAGAAGCTTTGGGGTGAGCTCAGTGTGAGCTTGCAGGACCTGAAGGAGCTGCAGGAAAGATCGGGAGAGACAATTCCTGAGGGATGGAGGGACAGGACACCGGGAATGGCTTCAGACTGCCACAGGGCAGGGCTGGATGGGATATTGGGAATTAGGAATTGTTCCCTGGCAGGGTGGGCAGGCCCTGGCACAGGGTGCCCAGAGCAGCTGTGGCTGCCCCTGGATCCCTGGCAGTGCCCAAGGTCAGGTTGGACATTGGGGCTGGAGCAGCCTGGGACAGTGGAAGGTGTCCCTGCCATGGCAGGGGTGGAAGGAGTTGATCTTTAAAATCCCTCCCAACCCAAACCATCCCATGACACGAGGAGATCTTGGCTGGGGACAGGGAGCTTTGCAGGACATTCCCAGCTTCAGGAAGGTTCCCAGGGCTCTGTGGGACAGAGGGAAGAGGATATGACCCCTGGTAACCAAAGCCCAGTGAGAAAGGCCCTGCAGTGCCTCTGTGGGCCGGGCAGGGCTCGGGCAGGGCTCAGGCGTGGGCAGCAGTATCAGTGTGCCGTGGGTGCAGTGCTTACAACACAGGGCTGGTTTCTGGATAGAGAAGTGTGGGTGCAGCCTCACCAGGGCATCTTGGTGCCCTCAGGGGTGCCCTCTGGAGCCCTGAGTCCTGTCCCTCCATGCAAGGACACCTGGAGCACATGACCAGCTTCCTTACCTCTCAGGCTCGGGGGTCAGGCTGCTCCGCTTGTTATCCCAGTTTTGTTGAGGGGATCAGAAAATGAAGGTGAAACCTCTCCAGGGAGGTTGTGCCAGGGCTGGGGTTGCATCTTCCCTCCTGGGACACACATCCCCATCCCCTATTCCCTCCTGGGACACACATTCCCATTCCCATCCCCTATTTCCTCCTAGGACACACATCCCCATCCCCTATTCCCTCCTAGGACATACATCCCCATCCCCTCCTCCCTTTGGAAGCTACTGGAGGTGCCAGGCTGCTGGCACCCACACAGATCTCCAGTGGGTGCTCTGAGCCAGCGAGAGCAGATTTGGGGCAGCCATGTATCTCCCCGGCCCCAGTTTGCTCCCTGCTGGCACGAGGTGGGGTGGGAATTCCTGTTTGCCATACTTCGAATGCTCTCTGCAGTCAGAAACCGTGAGCTCATGGTGCTATACATAGGCACTGGAAAAACGAGTCTGTCTCTGATGACTGGACCACGCCAAAATCAAAGGGGTTTGGGCATATCAGAGCCCCGGCTCTGTCAGCAGTTTCACTTTTTCCCAGACCTGGCTCTCCTCAGTGCCTTTGCCTCACTTCCAGCAGCAGAACATTTCCCAAGGAACAAGACTGAATCTGACAGCACCCAAAGGACAAGAAACCAAGCTCAGGGGCAAAGCAAGTCCCTGAACACTGCCTGTATTTTCTTTCCCTTGGTTTTAACAAGTCTAGCTAGTGGCCAGTGGCTCAGTCCCCTCAAATGAAGGCTCCAGGATCCTTTGATCCAAGCAGGAAAGTGGCTCCAGGCTCAGCTGCTCTCCAGAGACCACAGATGAGACTTTCTCTGTGCTCAGGCCGGTGGCTGCCAGTGACCAAAGGACATTTCTCACCCAGAGGAGGACACAGTCCTCACTGAAGGGTTTGGGGTGGCCAAGGTCCCTTCCCTGCAACCCTAGCAGCATCTGGGAAGAGCTTTGCACCTTTGACAAGGACAGGAAGATGCAGAGACAGCCCTGGAATTCCACAGCAGCACTAAACTTTCACCTGGCTGGGTGTGGAAGAGGGACAATGAGTTATGTGAAAGTGTTTATTTTCAAAGCACATTTAAAGCCACAAGATTGCTCCACTTCTGAGCCTGGTGCCAGTACAGGTCTCAATATTTCCATATTAAATCCACGCTCCAACTCCCTGGATCCTGAATGATGAACCAGGGATGTTTCAATGCCCCACATTCCTGCACTCAGCTGGGGACAGGTTCCTGGGGAGAAAATCCCAGGTGGAATTTTGATGGCAGCTTTGCCATGCAAGCACAACCCCCAGCATGGTGGGGCTGGGCTGGGTAAAGTCTGTGCCTTGGGAATTGTGGAAATGAGTGATTACCAAAAGCTGCTGAGGGGTCCCCGTGCCTGTGTCCGTGTTCTCCTCTCCCAGAGCCATGAGTGCTCCAGAGAAAGGATGGCTGTGGTGGGTTGGTGTCCCTGCCTCTAGCATCTAGTGATGCTAGAGGAGCTGGATCAGAGGCTAGACAGAGTTAAGAGGAATAAAACGAATATTTATTGAGGGGCCTTCAAAGGCCACACCCTGACAGCACCAGTGCCACAGTCATGGCCCTGCCCAGATGGTTCTGAAATGGAAGCAAAAGAGGGCTTGGTCACAAGGTCTCACATTTTTATAGGTTTTAGTCCATTTGCATGCGGGAGTCAACTGTCCAATTAATAGCCTCAAATCATTTAAGTTTCATCCTCCTTGCTTGCTTGCCTGCCCTCCTCTTTTCATGCTGTTTATGCTCAGGGCCTGAAGTTTGAAAAGATTGTCCTTGAGTCCCCAGCTGGAATAGGAATGTTTTGTCTTCACCACCCTGTGAAAAGATCCTAGGAACCCTTAATACAAAACTAAAAGCTGCACAACCAAGCAGAACAGAAAAGCTCAAGGCATCGTCCCAGGGCAGGGCAAGGCTGGTTGCAGAAGGGAAGGGAGGCTGCCCCTCCTCTCTCTCCTCCATCCTTCCCACCCTGGATCCATCACACCTCTTGCACCCTTTCCCCATCCATCTGGGGGTGCCTGGTGCCTGCCCCATCCCTCCCAGCTCAAACCCAGTCCTCCCAAACCCCCTCAGCTTTTCCCCTGGCCATGTTCAACCTGCAGACCTGAGGGTTTAGAGGAGTTTCTGCTCAACTCATTCTCCTCCTACCCTTCCCAGCCCCAGCTCAAACACAGCAAGTCCTTGGAATTTCTGGGAATGAGGTGAAGGCAGGAAAGACTAAATCCATGTTTGATCCCAGCCTAGGGAGATATTCCCAGCTCGGGAAGAAGTTCAGTGAAGCAAAGTTAATTTTCCAGGGCTGCACTGTGCTATTGGAGGGTCCAAGAGTCCTGGGCCCTGGGTTACATCCACTTCCATGCTGTCAAAATAAACTCAAACAGCTGGAAAATTGGACAACTTCAAGGGAATCCAAGCTTTTTAAAGGGAAAACACACTTGCTTTGCTTGAATTAGAGTGGGAAAATCTGCAGTTTTTCCTTCTGGGGGTGTCCATTCTGCTCCTCAGGCACATGGCAGGATAGAGCCCCACTGTAGGGCTGTGACCGGTGACAGTGGGTGGGACGGTCAGGACGGATGGAGATGAGAGATCTCTGAAGCCAGGTCTTGGAACCTGTGGCTTATTGCAAAGGTCGTGGGGGCAAGGGCCCTGCTTGGAGCTTCCAGCTGCAGCTTGGAGCAGGCACCAAAGAGCAAGAGAACAAGAGTGAGAGTGAGAACAAGAGTGAGAACAAGAGTAAAAGGAAGGGTAAGAGAGTAAGAGAGTAAAAAGTAAGAGGTAAGAGAGCAATGTTCCCATTACAATACAATAAATCTTCTTCTGTGCTGAATATTCTAATTTTCACTAACCAATTTAATACAAGATACAAATCCTATAGCATTTACATATAGCGTATAAGAATCATTATATTACCATACTGTGTTATATTTTAAACCCTAAAAACTCCTCTTTGGACCCCTTCTGCCAAGCTAGTAGGTTCTTCTCTGACCCTTGGACCTGTCTGCAAGCAGAAGAAATTGTTCAATCAAGAGGGTATTACTTTCACCTGGCCATACTATTGTTTTCCAGTTGTTCAGTAACTAAGGTTTGGTATCTCAAAGATTGCTTTCATGTCAATCCCGCTTATAGTTTCCATATTCTCAAAATCTTTTGCCAGGCAATTATATTTATAAGGTTTTCCTGTTTCATCTTCCCCAACACCCCACCACCTGGATACCACTTTAGCCAAGGCAGCCCAAAATGCATAACGAGAGCTCCTGGTTCAGTTTCTCCTCGGTGATTTCCGTGGTGCCCAGGAGATGGTGCTCTCGGATGTGCTTTGGCACCAGAAAAACAGTGCCCGGAGCACTGAAGACAAGTCCAGGAGTGCCAAGGTGAGGGGGCGATGGTCTCCACCAGCTGGGGTGCTGCCCCTTCCCCACCGGGATCGATGGCATCTGCTCTTCCTCCTCCCAAACCCTGCTGTGTCAGAGGCAGCAGAAGGACCTGTGTAGTGTCACAGCCTGGTCACTGCCCCGTCTCCCCTCGGCTGCCACCAATTCCCCTCGGGAATGACTCTGAGTCCAATTCTGACACCAAATATCGGGGATTTGTCCTATCCCACCCGTGCAGAGCCACACAGCCCCACACTCCATGGGGCTCTCCGTGCCTGGGAGGGCAGCTCCAGTCTCCAGGCGCTCCTTCCCCAGTTATCCCCCACCAAAGGTGTGTTTTCGTTCACCAAATTCACCACGGAGCTGCCTCGAGTAAGTCTGGGGGCAGCCCAAGCACAGCCCCGGAGAGGCTGAGGGGCTCCGTGAGTCTCCTGGATGTGGCAGTGGCACGATCTGGCCCGTATCCCCCCTCCCCTGGCCCTGGACTGCTCCCCCGTGCATTCCCCTGGCTATCCCATTCCATCCCATCCCATCCCATCCCATCCCATCCCATCCCATCCCATCCCATCCCGTCCCGTCCCGTCCCGTCCCGTCCCGTCCCGTCCCAACCTGTCCCGTCCCAACCTGTCCCGTCCCATCCCGTCCCGTCCCATCCCTCCGGGATGCCGGTTCCCAGCGGGATGGAGTGGCCGCAGTGGGAATCCCGTGTGCCTAATGGGGAAACAATGCAGCTCTGAGGGCCGCGGGCAGATGCTCAGGGACAAGAAGGGACTGTTCAGCAGCAGCAGCTGGGACTGGCAGCTCCCCCTCCCTGCACAGAGCCCTGCTCGGCTGGGCTGGGGTCCTGTGGGTCTCAGGCTGGGGGTCCTGCCCAGCCCCAAACCCAGCAGCTCCTTCCTAGGGCCGGGATGGGGAGCATTAAATCCGACCCGGCGTGCGGGGGGCAGCATCAAACTCTGCCATCAAACACGGCCAGATTGTCCCCTTGCTTGTCACCCTGCCCTGGTGCCCACCCAGGCCCTCTGGGGAATCACAGCAGCCCGATGTAAACCTGGCACTGTCCCTGGGAGCCTGCTATGAGCCCTGTCACCCCAGGGATGTGTCCCCAGTGTCCCTGGCACAGAGGGGATTACCTGACTCCCTCCCACCATCCCTTCTGGCTACCTTCTCACCAGACAGCTCCCTTGAGCCGTATTCCAGGAGGGAAGGTATAGAAAGGCATAGAAACCCCATAACTCCAAGAGAAAACCTACTGGAATTGGAAATTTGGAGCTTTTTATCCAAATGGGATGCTCCCCGTGGTTTAGGCTGCCCAGTGATGACATGGTTTGGGTTTTTCCTTCGAGCCTGGGTCCTTCAGGGCTGGGATTGCAGAGCTATTGCTGCCTCTAATGGGAACATGTGCAGGTCAACTTCTCACCCTACAGCAGCTCTGGAGCAGCACAGAAAGAAAAGGCTCAGTAATACCAAATACTCAATTTGGGTTCATTTAATGATTTTTCCAATAATTTGCCCACACAGCACTGTGAGTGGAGGGTTTGCAGGCAGAGCTGCTCCACCACCTCCAGGATCACTCAGCTGCCAAGCAGAGCCCCAGGTGGGTTCTTGAGAGGAGGATGCTATCACAAAATGCAGCTGCCCAGCCCCAGTGGCAGAAGGCAGGAGGGGTCTGTCCTGTGGGGTCTGCTCTGCATTTTGGCTACCTGCAGTCAAAATAAGGGAAGGATAACCTGCTGGACACCAGGAAGAATTTCTACACTGAATGGATAGTCAGAGTGCTCAGGGAAGCGGTGGAATCACCACCCTGGAGGTGTCCAGTGAACACCTGGAAGGTGGCATTCAGTGCTCTGGGCTGGTGACAAGGTGGGGCTTGGGCACAGCTTAGATTCAGTGGTCTTGGACAACCCTCCAAGACAGGGATTAGCAAGGAAATCCCTGCTCTTCTCCAGACACCAATCCCAATGGTCATTTCTCCCTCCCAAATCTTCACTGGTGCCTCTCCAAGTAATTCTCAGGTGTACCTGCACCTCGAAGGGCCCCATCTCTGGATCCATAATTCCCAGCCCATAATTGATCCCCCAGGGCCCCACACCTAACCTGTGGCCCGTCTGTCTCCCCCTTGGGTCTCCCTGAACCAGGACAAAGCCACGCTGCCCACAGATCCTCCCAGGCACACACAGACTGTGGGACACCCCCAGCTAATTCCCACACCGGCTTCCCCAGTCCCTGGGAGAGACCTCCTTGTGCTGGAATCCCTGTCTCTCCCTGGCCTTCCCGGGAGGGGTTTTTGGTGGGGAAGCCGGCGTGGCGGGTGCAGCAGGAGCCGCATTGTGCCGCTAATGCTGAGTGACTGCTCCTTTGTGCTGCCGGCAGCGCCCGGCCGCGTGGGAACAGCCCCGCACACAATGGGGGGCGGCCGGGGGTGACCTCGGAGCAAACATTGACTTAAACCCGCTGTTAACCAGGCAGGCACCCCGCACCCCTGGGAAACGCAGCCCCCGCCGGCGCTGAGCCTTTGTCACCAGCGGTGGGACAGAGCTCGCTCGGAAAGGTGGCTTTGAAGGGAGCTGCTGGCATCCGTGCCTGGTCCTGGGAAAAAAAAAAAATAAAAAACAAAAAAAAAAAAAAAAAAACCAAGGAACACAGGTTGGGGTTTAAAGGATCCCACTGGAGAGAAAAGAAGCCAGGGGTGTGCTGCTCTGTGGGTCAGTGGGAATTAATTTAGGATTGAACAGATGCAGCTTTGGCTTTTCTGTAAAGGAGAACCCCTCGTTCACACAGCTCATTTCCCAAGTCAGGATCTGTGTTCTGGGTATAGGATGGTTGCAGATCCACCAGCATCCAGCATGGAGCATTATCCAGCAGAGTGAGTGACCCCCAACCTCATGGTGTGGAGCAGCACTGACCCCTGCCTCCCACGGACAAATAGCCAGAGGTGCAGACAGACGTGCAGAGAGAGCCCTCTCACCCCCACAGCTCCCCAGTGACACCTCAGCTTGTCTCATTCCCTCACAGGGACACTTCTGTCTCCTCAGAGGAGCTGCTCTGTCACTGAAGTGTGAGGGAAAAGCTGCACCAAGACCATGTGGGATGCACGATGAAAACAGTGCATGACATTTCCTTATGGCTTCTGAAGTGCACTGGGCACCCAGCCTGCTCTAGACTGCAGTGCTGGACACCCAGCCTGCCTCAGAGCACAGGGATGGGTGCCCAGCCTGCCCCAGAGCTCAGCACCACCAACTCTGGCTCTTCCCAACAGGAGCAGCTCAGGGCTGGATCCTGGAAAAGGAGATATTCTCCCAGATGCCCTCCAGGTTCTGCACAGCCACCTCGATGTCCCTTCCTGCCCTCCAGAGAGGGTTCAGCAAGCAAAGGGGATGGTCAGTGGGAGGGAGAAGGGGAGAGGTGGGAGGACTGGTCCAGGCTGTGTCAGCATCAGCATCAGCCTGTGGGAACAGAGAACACAGGGGAAGGTGCCCTGGGAGCAAGGCTCTGTTCCCAGGAGTGATGAGGCGGCTCCAAGGGCAGTGTGTCACCAAAGGATGACTGCTCCCAGGACGCTGTGGCTTCGCCTCCTGGCACAGCCTCTAATTCAGATGTCTCCAGGCCGTGCAGTGCTGCACGTCCTGGCCCGGTGTTCTGACGTAGCTCAGCAGCATTTGTGGCCTTGTACAACACCCAGGTCACACAAGGTGACCCAGAAAGGCCCGTGCAGGTGTCAGGGGACAGCCACGGCTGGCTGGACACACGGCTGGGAAGAGGTGCGTGCTCTTCATCCTCGGGCTGTCTGCAGTAATGCTTAGGAAATGCAGGAAAAGCATGGATAACCCCATGTACAAACGGGTGTGACACAGCTATGGGGACAGAGGTGGCACGTTGCCCACGGAGGACGCTGGCTGTCCCAGCTGTCCCAGATGCGGTTTGGGACACGGCCTCTGCCGGCAGCACAGGCCCGCAGCAAGGGAAGCACGAGGGCATACCGGCCGCCCCGCCCGCCGCTAATGACGGCCCGGGCAGCTAATTACAGGGCAGGAAATTAAACACGCAAAGCCAGCTCGAGTATCGGGGCAGTGCCAGAGAGCCGCGGGCGGCTGCGGGGCACGGCCCGCCCGGGAAGCCCTGCAGAGGAACCTGAGCAGACCGGGGACCGCGGGGACACGCCGGGCACGGGGACAGCGGGGAGTCCCGCCAGTGGGGCACGCTGTGCCCAGAAAACAGGGAGTGAGAAAGGCACGATGGACAGGAACGGCCGTGGAGGCTGTCAGCTCTCCTAAGCTCAGCTCGGGGCCGCCGGAGGTCCCTGTGGGAGTTCCGAAAACCTCTGTTCACAGAGTTCCCTGCGCCATGTACAGAGAAGCTGCGCACGGGCCGAGGCAGAGGGCCCAGGATGTGGAGGAAGGAGGCGCAGCTGCCCCTGCCCGCTCCTGCGCTCTCCCAGAGGGAGAGACGTCCAAGCACCCCGAGGGATGGATGTCCTGGCACCCCGAGGGATGGGTGCCCAGGCACCCCAGGGGATGGAAGCCTAGTAGCCCCGAGGGAGGGATGCCCGGGAATCCGCGGGGATGGTGTCCATGGGCTTGAGCCTGCGGTGCCCGTGCTGGGTGTGCCCCTGCGGGGGTCACCGAGGACAGAGCGGCGGAGGATGGGTAGGGAGCAGTTCCCGAAGGCGCAAAGGGAAGAGGGCGGGACCACCTCATCCCGGGGGCGGCCGGTGGGATGGGGCGGGAGGGGGATGACGCCGCCGTGCGGGACCGGCACCGGGGACCGGCACCGTCCAAGCCACGCCCCCGTCTGGCAGGCCACGGCCCCTCCCCGCCCCCCACGTGACGACGGCGCCCCCGCCGGCTCTTGCATCACGCGCTGGCCCCGCCCCCCAGTCCCCGGATGAGGCGGCCCCGGCGGCGCGCGCTGCGGCGGCTGTGACAGGGGATGCGCTCCGGTGAGCGGCAGGGCCGGGGCCGGCCCGGGGGTCCCCGCGGTGGCTCCAGCGGGTCGGGCCCGGCGCGGCGGGCGGGGGGCGCGGGGCGGGCGGGGAGAGGGCCGGGGGTGCCGCGGGCCCCGCTCCGCGCCGCGATTGGATGGGAATTGACAACGGGGCAGGGCCCGCTCACGCGACACGCCATTGGCTGCGGGCGCCGCTCCGCTGTCTCCCATTGGCTACGGACGGTGTCAGTCACGGCGCGGCCCCGCTCGGCCGCCGCCCTGGCCGGCTCCCCCCGCCGGGACCGCGCCGGGTGCGGGGCTGGCCCGGCCGCACCGGAGCTCGGAGCTATCCCGGCCCTGCCCGCTGCTCTGCCGGCCTCGGCCCCGAACGAGGGCCCTCTCCTGTCACTGGCAGGGTGCTGGACCCGTGGTTTGCCTCTGTTCTCGTAGAATTCCTGATCGATCCTATCGCCGGGGCACAGCGTCTTTTTTTAGGAAGAAATTCCTCCCGGAATTGGTGACTGGATGCGGGAGTGGGCAGGGAGGTGGTGGTGGGGTCATCATCCCTGAGGGTGTTCAGGGAAAGGCCGTGCCGTGCCGGGTGACAAGGGGGTGAATGGTCACCGGTTGGACTCGATGCTGTCGGAGGTCCTTCCCTGTGACTCTGTGGTCTCTGTTGGGTGTTAGTCCATAATTCAGTGGGGGGGGGGGATGGTTTCTCCGAGGCTGTTATCCGCTCTCCGAGCCCAGAGAGCCCTGTTGGGTTCTGTGTGAACGTGCCCACCCCGGGCAGCGGTGCCCGGGTGATGAGCGTGACCCGAATTGAGAGGACGTGCTGGAAAGAATGGCCTGACAGGAGAGCAGAGGCATTCCCCAAACCAGCTCTCAGCCCGGGGACTCCCGCTATCCATCCCTCTTTTCCCGGTAGGAGGAGAGCTGTGCTCTCCCACCCACAGCCCAGGCTGCTCTGGGAGTGACTCAGGGCTTCTCCCTTCCTCTGCCACTCTCCTGACTTCCTGACAAGTGCAGGGGGTGGAGGGCATTTTTGGATGCCTGTGGCATTTGTTGCCCGAGAGGTGATTAAAGACAAGAAACTGCTGTAGAAGAGTTCCTTGGATACTTCAGAAAAATAATTTTCTTCCTTTACATTTTTTTTCCAACTGTGCCCCCCCCCCCCCCCCCCCCCCCCCAAAAACAATTCCTGGGCACTGTGGAGAGCTGGTGGCCTTTCAAAGATCAGTGTTTTGTTAGACATATCAGTAACTGTAAAAGGAAGAAGCTGTCCCAAGGCAGAAAAGACACCGGGAGGCTTTTAAATATTTTGGAAGGTGGTGAAGTCCCCATCCCTGGAGGTGTTCAGGAAACTCCTGGATGTTTCACTCTGTCCTCTGATCTGGTTGATAAGATGCTGACTAGTCAGAGGTTGACTTGATCTCAGAGGTCTTTTCCAACCTGAATGATTCTGTGCTTCTATATTTATTTATTTAAATGTCAGTTTGATGTGTTTGACTGGTTGATGGTGCCAGTTAACTGTGGCTGCACAGGATCAGAAGTGGGTAAAGAGTGTGCATCTGGGATTAATAGTGTTAGGGCTGCCCTGCAAGATATCATCTCCCTATCCTGTCTTCTGGCTGGGCTGTGCGTTTCTGTATTGCTGTATGTGTGGAGGCAGAGCCTGGGTGAGAAGATTTAATCCCACTTGTCACTGGGAGTCCCAGAAGTAAAGGAAGTGTTCAGAGGCAGTGTTTGAGTCACCTTCCTTTCTCTTCAGGGGAAACCCTCATTTTTTTTCCCCCCTGACTCTTTAGAGTTTGCAGATACGAAAGATAATTCCTCATTTGGTGGAGAAGGACAGAGAAGAGAAAGGAAAATAAGAAAGTGGAGAGAAAGCACGAGACTGATGATGTCTGTGACCTTGGTGTCACAAGGAATCTTGTCTCTGGAGACGCTGCTGGCAGCAGACTGCCAAGAAGTACAGCAACAAAGTACAGTTTATGCCCTCAGTCCAATACAGTTGTTTTTTGAGGTGCCAGGAAAGTCAGACTGCAGAAAGGAAATGGTATTTTTTGCAGTCCTTGATGTTTGTGACACCACAAATATAATCAAGATAACCTGGGGAGTGTGTTCAGCTGCTTTCACTGCTGTGCTGTCCTCACCCGCAGGCAAAGCCAGCCAGACACATCAGAGCAGATTTTTCATGAAGTGCTTGTGTCCCTCGAGGGTTCTTCTGTCCCCACAGCTCACTGGAAGGTTGTGCTGGTTCCTTCTCCTGATCAACACAGAGTTTGGGGGGTTGCTCTTAATATTCCTGTTAAGTGCCACTGCAGAGCCCCCCTCTGCTGGGGCTGCTCTGTGATGTCATTTTGGGGGGGTATTTTTCAAATCCATTTTACCCCCCTGGCACTGGTAGAACTTCAGAGATGCAAAAGCAATAGAATTCAGTCCTTTTGGCAGAAATCCATGCTAAGTGCTTTTCCCTTGGAATCCCTTGGTTATCCTCTGGTGTCCATCTCACCCTCTGGTGTCCAGAAGCATCTCACCCTCTGGCCACCACCTTCCCAGGAGATGTTGTCATCGGGGTGGTTTGGATTGCTGGGCTAGCAGGGAGGCCCAGGAGCTGTCACTGGTGCAGGCTCTGTGCTGTGTGTGCCACAACCTCTCAGGTAAATCATTGCTGCTGGGATTCCTCAAGGTTTAAAAAGAAAGCAGGCAGAGCTGAAGAAGGTGGGGCTGGCTGGGTGGTCTGCAGAGGGGGTCAGGGCCATGACAGCCTGTGCCAGCTGCCAGCTTGCTGTGGGTGAGGATCAGAGCTCCTGCTGCCTGTCACACCTCGCCAAGCTGCCCAGGAGGGAGAAGAGACTGAGGCAGGGACAAGCACATCTTTCCACAACCTGAATTTCCATCTCAGTTTGCTGTTTACTGCTCTGTCTGTGGATTCATGACTTTGGGGTTCCTGGGTACAGAGCTGGGAGCAAATTGTCCCCGTGCTCAGACCCGGGAGTTCTGGGACATGCACATCTCCAGGAGCCTTTCTTTCACCTCTGCAGGTACTGAACCTGCAGTAGGAGCACTAGCTTCTCCTTTTTTAGTCACTTCAGTGAGGTTGCTTGGGAAGTAGGTCAACAACATAGGTCAGATGTCTGAAACGTCCATGTTTGTGAAAGCAATAAATGTTTTTTCATACAAAATTCTGATACTTTTGGTTGTCGTAGCTTGATTTCTGAGAAGAGACTTTTTGCATCAGTGCATTTCTTCTGGTTTCAAGGCTGCTAACCCAGTGCTGGCTCACTCTTCAAGGGTGTTCCTGGGACTGGATATCAAATACTCACCAGACAGATGAGTCTTGGCTGTGTGGTAGACACGTGTAGAGCAGACACGTTATATTTGATTAATGAGGCTGTTGAGATAACAAGGCTTTGGTGTGTGGTGCCTGGTTTATCTTAAAGGCTTTTGTGAATTTGGCACCAAATTCCTGCAGGTAGGAATTGGTTATCTCCTGCCTGCCATGCTGCCCGAATTGGAAATGCAGGATTTATTATCGCAGCAAAGCAGGGAGCCTTGTGCTGACGCTGTGCTCGGTGACTTTCTTCTCTTCCTGAAAGCTCCCGTGCTGCTGTTGTAAGAGAGAAGGAGGCATTTGTTGTGGTTCACTCGAGAACATTCAGTTCAAAAATAGAACTGCAGGAGAAGATTCACTTCCCAGAGGTTCAGTTTCATCCCAGCAGTGGATGCAGGCGTGCATCCAAACACGTGTGGAAATCTGCCGGCTCCTGTTCCAGCACGAGCAAAACGAGCCCAAATTGATTGGTGAAATCTAATCCGTGGCTTCTGCTTGTTTGTTTTGCATCTTCTAATGACAATGCACGTTTGCTCTTGAGTTTTGGCTGAAGTGCTCAGTTACCTTGCTTTGAGTCTTGATTGACTTTGCAGGGGAAAATCAAGAGCTTTAGGAGCTGGTGGTTACCTGTTGGTCCTCACAGTTTGAGAAGGTGAAGAATGACGGAAACAAGATTTCTTCTGCTTTTCTGCCCTTGAATCAGCAAAAAGGGGGAAGAGGAAGAAGAGCTGGTTGTAGACAGTCGTGTTGTGCGTGGCAGCTCTGGGAGGTGCCAGCGCTGGGTGACAGCGACATTGCCTCCGAGCACTTGGGTTTTGTGTGGTAGCCAGAGTGCATCGTTATCTCGAGAACTGAAGGCCACATGCGAGCTTGGCAGAACTTGATCAAGTCCTATTTGAGCTGCTTGTTTGTTTAATTCCAAAGGTCAGTGGACATTTGTGGTGCCTTGAAGGGAGGGGGGATCAGCCAACTGTAGCTGGGGGAGTTCAACCCTGTGGTTGGTCCTGTTTGAGTGGCCTTGCTTTGCTTCGGCTTAAATTTTCATGTCTGGTGTCTGGAAATATTGGGCAAATTATGAGGAAGAGAGCAGAAAAATGGCAGGAAAATTACCTGTTCATGAAGGTCAAATAATACTAATTCTCTTTATATGGCAGTATTAATGAGCCAGTTTTAAACAGGAGAGTGTGACGCAGTTAAAATCAGGAGGAATGCCTTCTGCAGCCACTTGAGATACTGCAGGTACATCCAGGGTGAATTGCAGTGCTCAAAGGAATAAGTGACTTTGAGAGCAGGGAGGGGTGGATTCCCCACTGTGGGAAGGGGTGGGTCCCAACTGAGACGTCTGTTGGATTTCGAGCTGAGTGTTTTGGTCTTAGATTTCATCCGAAGCTTCGCTGCAGTCTCCCATCACGTGGAGAGCCTGGGAAGCTTTTTTAAGGTGCTGTGTTACACTCCAAGCTGTGCTTGTGTTTTCATGGCTTAGCTGGAAGGTAGCTCCTGAGAGGTTTGGGGTTCGTCTTGAATGCAAGATTCTTTAAATTGCTTGAAAAATACTGTCTGCATGTTGGTTACTTCTGATGTATTCTTGAGCCTTTGGTTCTCATGATATCTGGAGGATACCGGTCCTCTTGTTTAAGGATGCTTTCCAGGTGGGAAAACAGATTTATCCTGTACAAAACCCTTTAGATTTAGACAAATTATTAACCTCCACACTGTGTTTTTTTAGAGTCATTGCAGCATGGAAAAGTTCTTGTCACAGTGGTGAGTTGCTCTGTCCTGCTGACTTTATCGGGGGGGCTTGAAAGGACCCCGGTGTTTTGAACATAGTTCTTGTCTGGGAGCAGCTTTGGAGCTGGAGCTGTGCCCACGGAGCTGTGTTTTCCCAGGGCACTGTGTGAATGCTCAGCTGTGTTGGAATGAATTGGAGTGGGCAGCAGCATAAGCCTGTTCTCATTTTCCCTGGAAGACGTTGCTGCATTGTCTTGTCTGCTCCCTGAAAGCCTCAGTGTTGTTTGTCAAAAGACTGGATTCTGCAAGTGCCACGTATGCAAAGAAGCCCTGAATAGGAAGGACTGGCCGTGCTGGTTCTCAGCTCCTGACAGAATTCTTGGGACCAGGACAACAGGCAGCAGGCTGAGGCAAAGCTGTTTTTGTTCAACTCTTGGTATTCCGTGGGCATCCTCTCCCACATGTGAGGTGTGTGGAATTGTCTGGTTGTGTTCTGGTAAATCCTGGGATTTGCTCCCCGCTTGCACCTTCCATGGTTTTGTGCCATCACTCTGAGGGAATGGGCAAAGGTTGGCAGAGTGAAGGATTTCCCTGTGGCCAGGTGTGGGCTGGGAGCAGGTTTGGAAGCTGTCAGCATCTCCCAGCTCCCAGGCTGATATTTTGGCTGTGAAGCACTGTATTTGCAGGGTGCCTGTGTGCTCTCAACTCCTCCTCCTGCCCCTCATGGGAATCCAAGGGACAGAGAGCGGGATATGGATGCTGGAGCTCAGCAGCGCACGCTGGCATCGGCATCTGCAGCAGAGCTTTATGCAGAGCAGTCAGCAGATCCCAAATCCCTGCTGATAGCACCAGGGGTGGTGGGAGACATGGAGCAGGGGCAACCATGACCTACAGCCTGCTTCACCAAGGCAAAGTGAGAGAGTTGGAGAAGATCTGGGTGGGTGGGGAAGGAAGAATTCCTGCCCAGGGCCTGAGCCAGCACTGGGCTGAATTTCCTCCCTGCAGTGTCTGAAAGGAAAAGGTGTTTGGACAAGGAGTAGAGGGCAAACACACCTCCTGTCCTTGGGAGCCCCAGGCAGCCCTTCCTGTTCTTGCACAGGCTGCTGTACTTGCAGGGATCCCTTGGATGTTGATTTCCAAGGGTGTGCCCTGTGTGAGCAGACAGGAAGGAGTCTTGTGCCTTATCTCAGCTACTTCTAGGAAATGATGTAAGATGCTTCCTTGTGCAAGCTTTATTCTAGCCACATCCTGGATTTTACTGACAGCCGGCTTGGCTGCTCACCTTTGGAGCTCAGCTCCTCTGGAGCTGTGGGAGCTGAGTCTGTGTTGAGTTTTATCTGATGTATTCTGGGATGAATGTGCTCCCTGCTGGCCTGGGCCTCTCCGGTGTGCTGCTGTAGAGCCGTTCAGGGAAAGGTTGGAGGGGTTTATGGAAGGGTTGGATCAGTGCTTGACAAGTGCCATGGACAGCACTCAGCAGTGCCTTGTCCTGGCAGTGGGAATCACTGTCCAGGAGCTGCTGGACACACCTGAGCTTTGTCAGGTGTCTGCTCCCCTCCGTGCTCCCTCCATGGACTGCAGCAGTTGGGGCAGGAATACTGGGCTCGACATCCACAGGCTTCTGTACAGGGCTTGGGATTTGTCCCTGTGGAGTGACTGAGCTGCCGTGGTAACGCCTGATGCAAGTGCTCCCAAAGAAAAGCCTGTCTGAACCCATGGCTCCATGGGTACTTTTCATTTTCTCTGTGCAGGAAAGCAAACACCATCCGTTCTCCTGAAGACCTGAGCCGTGACTTGTTTACTTCTGCTGTAAAGCTGTGGAGTTAAACACAGTGTGAGATTTGAGGTATTTTTGAGGTGCTTGGCACCCTGGGGATAAATTTGTTCTTGGCTTGTGGCAGCTACAGGCTCAGCTGGAGAACCAATGTGCCAATTCTGCCTCTCTGTGTTTGGCCTGGCTGGCCTCTGACGAAAGCATGGGATTGTTCTGGCCCACTTTTAGGTGTCAAAAATGGGTCACTGAGATACAGAACACATTAGTGTGACAATTTCAGCCTGAAGGGACAGAGCTGTCTGAGAAGTGATGCCTGTTAGAGTGTGAAAGTCAGGGCTTTTAGGTCAGCTCTTCTGATCAATGGGCTGGGTGCAGGCGTTGTTCACAGCCTCTGCTTGGAGCACAGGGGAGTTTGGGTTTACCTCATTCTTTTTCTGAGTGGGAAGGACAGAATTTGAGCATTGACTTTTTCAGGAGGAAAAGAAAAAGCCTTCAAGAGCTGTGGGATTGCTTGGGGAGAGCTCAGCAATGGTGCATCTCCTGGCTGGGGTCTGAGCATTCTCCTGGTCCTGCCCTGCATTTTATCTCCTCCATCACCTCTGAGGCCTGGTGTATGCTGAGACCTCTAATATCTTGTGTCCCCTAGACAACAGAAAGCCATAAAACCATACAGAAAGTATCTTGGGTTGTGTTCCTTGTGCTGGCTGATAGCCTGGGGAGGTCCAGAAAGGAGGATACTCATGGGGAGGGGATCACCAGTGCCTTAGTGTGGGAAACTTTCCTGAACACCTCCAGGTTGGGAGCACTCCTCTGTGATGTGACCATGTCGTTTATGGGTGAGGCTGATCTTCCTTATGGCTGTTTGAGGCAGCAGAACTGCATGGATAATTCCTGTTACCTGCATGTGACACCAGCAGGAATTAGCCAGGACTTGCTGCAGGAAGAGTAAGTTGAGTTTTGATCTCCACACAGAGCTGTTTGTAGTTACCTCACTTGAGGTGTTCATCCTCCTTCACTGCTCACCTTTGCAGCTCTAAAAGCAGCTGTAGTGCAGTCACTGTGTTGGCAGGAGGCAAAATCTCTTAAAGACATTTAGTGAAGTGGAAACTGATAGCTGTAAATTTGAGTTAAAATTTAAAATTATCAGCTGTGAATTACCAACTGTGGGCCTGGTGGCGGGTACAAAACACAACCAGAACTTCTGCTCTCATCAGGCTGCTCCACAAGCACTTCCAGAGGTTTGGTAAAATCCTGGGGCTCCTTGGGGCAGCTCTGTGTGCTGGGTGAGCCCTGGGAGGGAACCTTGACATCCTGGGTGTGGGTGCCAAGTCCTGATGCCGTGGCTGGGAAGCCCAGGATTGAGCAGAGGTTTTGGGAGTGGTCTGCCTGGGTTTATCCTGAGTGTATTGCTGTGTTCGTGTCCTGCAGGTTGTGTTGATCATGGACAGTGAAGAAATCCCTACTTTCTCGAGTCCAAAAGAGGAAACTGCATATTGGAAAGAGCTTTCCTTGAAGTACAAACAAAGGTATTGTGGATTTGCAAGCTGAATTTGGTTCTTAATGATCAGAACACTTTAATCTATTCCTCTGCAAGGCCACACCAAGATGATTATTAGATACTCTATAGAGAAAACCTGTGAGAATTCTCTGGAAAGGATTTCCAGCTTTAAAATTTCCATCTCTGTGGCAGCCGAGTGTTTCTTGCCCAGTGTCACCATGCCAAGAACTGCAGGCTATGTTTTGAGCATGTTTGAGCAAGAGCAGTGCCTTTTTATGATCATATGCACCTTTGTGTAATTAAAGTGCTGCCTTAAGTGGTAATCTTGATGTTTTATCATAAGAAGGAGCCTTTGGGCTTGCCTTGTATCATTCCTGTTCCCTCAAGCTTCTTGTAGTGGAATTACTGGTATGAAAAGTGGCTGATTTGGTGTCTACTGCATTTTATTCAAGTGTTTCATAGCTCCTGGTCCTGCCTGTACCAGTGGTTTGCATCTCTTAGGGGACACAGGGCTTTTTGTTACCAAAAGTGTCAAGAGAAGCTGCTCTCCAGAGGAATGCTGTGCGATTGGAGGGATTGCAGGGGTGGGCTTTTTTGGAGTTAAATCCCTCAAGCACCAAGAGCCCAAGGTCCAAGTGGCATTTTTTTGTTTGGTTTGAGGTTGTTTGGGAGGGACATGTTGGGAATGTGGAGGGGCCTGTCCATGTGGAGAACCCTGGGCTGTTCTTGTGTGTCAGAAATTCCATGTGAGACACCACTGGATGTGGTGTTGCCTAAAGCCTCAGTGGTTTTCTTTGCTGTTTGCTCAGGGCTGAGCTATTACGTGTGGTAAAGATGCAAATTTAATAAGCAAAGTATGTGGAGTGGCTACTTGTAGTATTTAATAACTCTCAGTGGTATGAGGTAGGCATGTCCTGCCTTCCTGACTCTGCATGATTTTTACAAACATTAATTTTCCAGCTAGTGCAGAGATGCAGAAACTGTTGTTCTCTCTTCAGTTTCTGACCAAAATCTGGTTAAATGTTTGCTTAATTCATTGTCTGTTCCATAAAGTCTGCCAGCAGTGAAAGCTAATGGAGCACAAAGTGCTTCTCAGGCTCCCATGAATCCTGTAAATAGCTTTGATTCCACACAGGCATTCAAGGTGGCTGTTGGATTTGATGTAAGAGAATTCATTCCCTCCAATAGCTTACCTTAATGTAATTTCTGTTTTCCCATTTTTCGTTTTCCCCTTAGAGGTCTGTGGATGACATTTAAGTGCTTTACAACTCCCTTTTTTCAGTATTTTATTTTAGAAGAGCTGCAGGTTTTGTTTTAACTTGGCTTTTCCACTGATGCAGTCCTTTCCTTGCAGCTTCCAGGAGGCCCGTGAAGAGCTGGCTGAATTCCAGGAGGGAAGCAGGGAATTGGAAGCTGAGTTGGAGGCACAGCTAGTGCAAGCTGAGCAGAGGAACAGAGATTTGCAAGCAGATAACCAAAGACTGAAGTATGAAGTGGAAACATTAAAGGTAGGTTTTCTCTGTGGTAGTGGTGCTTTTCCTTTCAGCTACATCTTGGATCTCTTTTTGGATCATTTGGGCTGCTCTTGGGCACTGAATATCCAAATAAAAAAAGGAGTTGTCTGGTTAAGATCCACACTGAAGCATGGCATGTACCCCAAATAAGGCCAGGGACGTTTCTGGCAGAATTTTTCTTGTTCATGTCATGAAACTTCATCCTGGAGTTTGTGCTGGTTTGAATTCCCGAGGCTGTGCCAAGGAGGAGCTTTATTTATTCCACATCAGCATAGCAACAGGGCACAACACAAGGGGTTTTGTCAGGCCACTGCCTTGTCACCTTTCTTTGAAAACCAGTCTTTTTGCCCTCTGGGTTTATGAGACCCCAAAGAAACCAGAGAATGGGTGATTTGTGCACATCTTTCAGGGAGTTTCCACGTCCCTTCACAGCCGTGTATCTGTGGAGTCAGGAATTGCTTAAGGATCTGCATATGCAGAAGGTAACTCTGAATTGATGCCTCTGTGTTAGCAAGTTCTCACCTCTCTTGAAAAAGCATCATTTTGGGCAGTCTTGGCTTATTTAGTGAAGACAGAGGTTAGAAATTCACTCAGTGGAAGGAGGGTTTATGGGATTACTTTGTGGCTTCAGTCCCAGCTGTACTTGCAGGGTCAGGATGTGTTTTATGAGGTCAGTAGTTTCTCCATAGGCCCCTTCCAGTGCCCTCAGAGGGTGTTTTGGCAGTCTGAAGACTGAATTCTTCAGTCTTTTGAGGATGAGTTTGTGGCCTGGAGGTTTTGTGACAGATTTCAATATCCCAGTTTTGCTAAGGGACACACCAGAGAATTTCTGGTGTCAGGGTGGGTGCTGTCAAGGCAGAAACACAGAAGGGGAGGCTGTGCAGTTGGATTTGTTTCTGCCTTCCTGGAGCAGCTGTCAGTGCAGGCTGTGGGGAGCAGATGCAGGGATGCATCCCTGAGAGGCAGCTGTGCCATGGGGAGGTGGCTGGGATTTTGTACCATGGCCAGCTCTGACATGCACAGCGTGTTCCTTCTCCCTCTCCAGTTTCTGCTCTGCATTACCAGCAGTCCCAAATCAGCATTCTGCAAAGAGAGTGATACTTTTTGTCTCCTTTTCATGCTGATGACTTGGCCGGTGCCAAGCAGCTGATGTTTATCTCCCTTTTCTTTGTTTCAGGAGAAACTGGAGCACCAGTATGCCCAGAGTTACAAGCAGGTGTCGTTGTTGGAGGATGACCTGAGCCAGACAAGGGCCATCAAAGATCAGCTGCACAAATATGTGAGGGAGCTGGAGCAGGCCAACGATGACCTGGAACGTGCAAAGAGGTGAAGGCTGCAAACCCCCTCTTCCCTTCAAGTTTGCACCACAAAGATCTTTTCTTTGCTACTCAGCTCAAGCATTTCATTGTTCCTTAAAGGGAAAATAACAATCACAAAAATCCCAAACACCCCCAAGACTTTGGATTCTTTGGCCAGTGCAGTTGCCCCTCATCATGAGCTGGTTCCTGTTGTGCAGTGGGACAGTATGGCTTGTGCTCCTGTGAGGAACAAGCCCAGAGCCAGCCAGGCCAGTGCTGCCCTTGGTACCCCCAGCTAAGTGACTGATGTTTTTGTCCTGCTGCTTCAGAGCCCCTTTGAAGTCAGCAGCTCCTGCTTTCCATAGTCCCTGTTAATACAAACAGGCCAAAGGAGTCTCCTGGTCCCTTGCAGAACAGCTGGAGGGAACAATCCTGCCCTTTCCAAATGGCTGGAATGAGCAGGCTGCTGCTGGGAACGCCCAGTTTGGGAGGAGGTCATGCTTCCCTTCTGCTGAGTGGGAATTCTGCCGTTGATTCAGGGAGAGCAGGGATGAGCCTTTGGCTAGCTGGAAAAAAAGATCTGAGAGCTGAGGCCCTGTTTCCACAAGGCTCTTAAGCTCATGGCTAACTTGTGACACTGATTTTGGGTCTTAGGTAATGTCCCAGTGCTCTGCTGCCCACCTTGGCTGGGCTGTGCCTGAGCTGGGACACTGATTAATGCACAGTTCTGGAGCATGGCTTGGGAAGGTGGAGCTGGCTGCTCTGAGCTGGCTCTTTCCCACATCTTTGGTACATCTCTGAGAGCCAGGTGCTATCATGTTCTTCTGATCTTTCTCTTGTTTCTTTGGAGTTGATTATTCCTTTCCAAGGAGCAATTCCAAGTTTTTCAGATGCTTACCTTGAATATAGCCCTGCTAACATTTTCCTTCTGTTATGCTTTTGAATAAGCTTTTATGCTGGCTGAGCTGAAGAACCAAATATTCTGGATTTTGTTTCTAGGGCAACAATAGTTTCATTGGAAGACTTTGAACAAAGGCTGAACCAAGCTATTGAGAGAAATGCATTTTTAGAAAGTGAACTGGATGACAAGGAGTCATTGCTGGTTTCTGTACAGAGATTAAAGGATGAAGCAAGAGGTATGGCTGGTCTGGTTGGTTCTGGCTCCTGGTGCAGGGTTGGTTTGCTAAAAGAGATGTGCAGCAAGCAAAGCTCATGTTTCTAGAAAACCTCACATGATGAGACTTGAACTGGATGCTTTAGGTTTTACTAACAGTGTGTTCTTTGTATGTCCAGTGTAGCCAAAAAGAAAAATTTCCTCTTAGGGCAGAATTAACAATAGATGAATTCAGGATTTTTAACACAAAAATATTCTGTTCCACAGATATAAGAGAATTGAGGAAGTTGCTTCAAAAGTTCCTCTTGCTATGGGTTTATAGGAAGGGAAGGCACAGGAAATGACAGGGAAATGCAGGATAATGATCAAGTAACTCTTAAAAAAATCTCTCCTGGGTTCCTTCTAAGCCTCTTGGAAATTGCCTTAAATATGTTATTTAAGATATTCTGGTAAATGCTGTGTCTAGACCTGTGGGACATGTTTGGGATGGTGTTCTGGGAGTTGGGAATTCCCCAGTGGATTTCACATTGAGAATGCTGGGGAAGCATTTTTAGTGAGGTTATAAACTGATTTCTGTAACAGTGGAGGTGATCTGCTCATAAGCCTGTGCCAGCCAATAATGTAATTTAGAGGTTGGTGGTTTGCAACTTTCTTCCCTAAATGAAGCTTTCTGAAATATTTCCTCATTTAAGGCCTGGACCTGAGTGTAAGAACACACCTGACAGCAGGCTGGGATTTTTTGTTGTTGGTTTCCTTTATGAGCCTTTTAAAGCAAGTTTGTGCCCTGGAAATTGGGAGCTTTATTGGAAGCACAGTAATTTTGTAATAAATATGAAGAAAGACATTTTCTGAGGAAGTATATGCATTGTAATTTGAGATTAGGGCAATAAAACTGGAAAAACCAGCAAAACCCAAGGGACTGTTTTCTAGAACACTAAAACAATCAGCAAAACAGATAGCTTGTTTCTTAGATGAGTCATTTGGACATTTTTAGCATTTCTGAATTATTTCCCCTGGCAGCAAGCAGGAACAGTAGCCTCTAAAAGAGCTGGTACTGTCAAACTCAAATATGACATTTCTGATAGAACAGCCTCAGATCCTCTTGTGGGAGCCCAGACAGATTTTCACTTCAGCTCTGCTTTTTTACCTAAAATCAGTTCCAAATATTTGTTACAACTTAAAAGCTGTGATGTACAGTTAGTTTTGCTTTTGTACCAGGTTGAGGCAAGGAATAGGAAGTCTGTGAAAATGAAGTTGCTCTGCCCAAAAAGGAACAACTCACTTGTAATGTTTGTTTGCATCTTTCTGGGGATTTGAGAGATTCATTGCTGGGCTGGATGTTCTTTGTAGCAAAAAGCTGTAGAAAAGGAAGGGACAGGGTAGGGGTAAGCTGCAGTCTGGGGAGCAGGTGAGAATAAAACCAGGCTTTTCTAATGCCCGGTCTTTTCCCTGTCCTTTGGATTGCTCTCCAGTCTGCTCTTTTACTTGTCAGGACATCAAAAAACTGAATGCAGCCCTTGGACTGCCTTTGGCTTGTGTGGCTTATTTATTGGGAGGAGAATGTAGGGAATGGGAAACACGGGAATAGGTCATTGCTCTGTTTTTCCAAGCTGTGTTTGAGCAAGAGCTGGGCTCAGCAGCAGCTCTTTGTGTCCAGCTGCAGTTTTGGGGACATGGAGCTCACACTGCAAATGGGGAGAAATCCTGAGGCAAATCAGCTGCTCCCATCCCAGGGACAGGGAGCAGTCTGGGGCAGGCAGGGTTGTTTGCTCCCCCCTGTCCGGCCTGGGATGGGGATGGGGATGGGGATGGGATGGGGATGGGGATGGGGATGGCCATGGCATGGCATGGCATGGCATGGCATGGCATGGCATGGCATGGGGCGGGGCTGCTCTGAGGGATGTCCCCACTCCAGAGGAAGCAGCAGCAGGCACTAACCCAGGATTGTTGGGAAGTGTCTCCTGCTGCCCCTCCCAAATGAACAGAGTGTTTGTGAGAGAATCAATTACTAACAGGGGATTTTGTGGGTTTTTTTCCTTCTCTCAACCCTCAGACCTACGGCAGGAGCTGGCTGTGAGGGAAAGGCAGCAGGAGGTGACCCGGAAATCAGCACCCAGCTCCCCCACTCTGGACTGTGAGAAGATGGATTCAGCTGTCCAGGCCTCTCTCTCCTTGCCAGCTACACCTGTTGGAAAAGGATCAGAAAATAGTTTTCCTTCCCCAAAAGGTATCTTCCAGAGGAATGGGGTCTGGTTATGCTCCTTAAGGAACCTGAGGTGTATGTGGGGGTGTGGATCTCACTTCCATGAGCTGCATTTGAATCCCAGGGCAGCATCAAGTGCATTTCAGGAATGAATAGCATGGAGAAGGACAGTGAAGCTTAGACACTGCCTTTGGGGGTAGGCAGGGCTTGCACTCTGCACTGGGTGCCTGTTGTAGAGCATTTGGGAATGCAGGGAAATGCAGGCATTGATAATTCTGCTCAAATATGCAGCAGCAGTGATGGGTGAGCATGGTCAGGAATTTGGAGAGGCTGTTACCACGCTGACTTCTCAGGGCTCCTGATTCCTCTGTGAGGCAGTGGAATCTTAGTCCAGCCCCTCTTCCCATCTGGAAGGCTCTGGACAGTCACAGGGATTAATACTTGATTTTTCAGATGAAGAAGAATGGATTCCAGAGGGAGCTCTGGCTGGATTACGTGGATTGCAGTCAGTAGCCTTGCAGATGGAGAGTGCATGAACTCTGCCTGGGGGGGGCTAATGGGAATCAGGGCAGTGGACAGGAATTAAACTCAATCATTTTCCCTGTGTAGTGATACTGCAGTTACTGTGGGTAATGGTATGAAATGTCTGCAGCAACATTGTAGATATGTCTGGGGTTTTTTAATGTAAAAGCTAATTTATTGATATTTCTGAAAAAGCTAAACTGTGAAGGGGTGAAGTAATAAGATATGTCTGTGTTTGCAGCTATACCAAATGGGTTTGGTACCAGCCCACTGACTCCTTCAGCTCGAATATCTGCACTCAACATTGTGGGAGATCTGCTACGGAAAGTGGGGGTGAGTGCTCTGAGCTCTGGGCTCTGCTGGGGACTCTGGCCTTGTGCTCAATCACAGCACAGCCTTGGCCCTGCTGGGTACATTCTGGAGCTGCTAAATTGTCCACATTCACTGCTTAGTATTTGAGAATACTTTTTTTAAAAAATTATTTTGATTTTTAAAGCCTGATCTTGGTTCTGATCCAACTTGGGGTGACAAAATTTGTATTTGGAATAAAATGTTTTCAGGTGCTGGGTTAGACACTGTCAGCTTGTTCTTACCTTTACTGGGCCTGCAGCTTCCTCTGGGCTGCAGGGCTGGAGCTCAGGGCTGGGTGGGGGAAGAGCTGGGATCACCTTGCCAGGGTCTCCTGGTGGGAGAGCTCCTCTCCCATGGAGATTTGCCACAGATACTGAAAGAAAAACCAGCCTAGAAACTTTTGATAAGAAAGTGAGAAAATAAATGAGGAGAAAGCCAGATGCTCCCATCTGTGGTTGGTGGGGAAGTGAAATGCATGAGCCTTTAAAGGGATTACACTGTAAGCAGGGAAGAAGTGCTTTAAACATCTGCTGCAGGTTGTTCAGGACCCAGGCTTTCCTCTTGGAAGAAGAAATGACTTTTGAGCTGCCAGGAGCTTCTGGATGAGCCGTGGTTGGTTTGTGTGTGAGTGAAGCACAGGGAAGCTGTGGCTGGCCGTGCCCTGTGCCTGTGTAACCACGCTGAGCCTGGCAGGAGCTGCAGTACAGACAGTTGTTTTAGCAAAGTTGGACATGACAAATCGCCTGGCTGCTCCCATTTGGAGGCAGCGAGCCCAGCCTTGGTTTGAAAGGGCAGCAGGACAGCTCGGGGTTAGCAGTGACACGTTTAAAAGGGGATCGTTGTGAGTAAGAGTCTGCAGGGGATTTAGGGAGCTTAGTGACAATCCCATGTGATTACTCTGCAAGCACAGGAAATGCCAAATAAGCAAGCTGCTCTCCCAGCCTGCCCTGAGCCCCAGCTCGGCCACTGGGACAGTTCCAGCTCATGCCCTGTTCTAGGAACAATTAGAGGGTGCTCAGGTTCTTTGGGGTTTGGCTGTGCCTCATCCCAAGCTTTGCACTGGCTGTCTCTGCAGGAAGTTTCCCCTCTGCTTTCCTGCCTGCAGCTGAGACAGGGAGTCCTTGGCTCAGAACACCCTGCCTGTGGCCAGGGGACAATCTGTGACACCCAGAGTTACCTACAGCTGCCTGTATAGTCCAGAATCCCTGAACAAACTTACACGGATTCCTAGGAGTCTGCACAGGGCTCACTTACCTGTGGCAGCATGTCAGTGCCCTCTTAATGGAATATTCTGTGCAGACCAGGACCAAACCCCACATTTGGGGAGAGGAATTTCAGTTTCTAGGGCAGGCATTTGCAATGTTCTGAACACCCCCGTGAACAGGGGGGTGTAATGAGTAAGGACTTTCTGCTGCACCACATGGATAGTCAGGATAAGATGGATATTCAGCCTCTGATGGTGGCAGGAAGGGCAGGTGATGTTCTGGAGTAAAGGAGAGAATCAGGATGTTGCTCCTCCTTCCAGGAGTCACTGTCACTTTACATGAGGGGAAAAGACATCACCAGGCCTGTTTGGAAGGGTGGCAGTGAAGCTTTAGAAATTGACTTTATTTTGCAAGCCAAGATTAAGAAAGAAATTCCAGGAGGCATTGTCCTGGTGGAAGAAGCAACTTTCCAAATGCACAGTTCCTCTCAAAGCCTGAAGATTCTGCTTTAAGCTCTCAGTCTTCTGATCAGCTCAAGGTAGCTGCTGAAGCAAGCAAGAAGTTTGGGTAACTCCTGCTAGGATGTGGCTTCCTTATCTTGGGTAATTATTTCAGAGTTCATCTGTTCTAGAATCTGAGCCCTCGTGGAGCTGAGTAATGTCTGGCAGTCTGCATCAGCATCTGTGTGTTTCCTTTGTGGTGGGGTGACGGAGGAAATGACAGCTTTGTTCCCATTTTTTTGCCAAGGGTGATCACACTGGAGTCCTGATCTTGGCAATCTTGGGCTCGTGAGCAGCAAAACCTTCCTCTTAATGATTACTTTTTAAAACTATTTTTTTTCCTTCCCTTTCACAGGCCTTAGAATCCAAATTAGCTGCTTGCAGGAATTTTGCAAAGGACCAGGCATCACGGAAATCCTACATTTCAGGGAACATCAACAGCGCAGTGATGAGCAGCAACAGCACAAAGTACCCACACCCAGGGCACACGTCCTTCTTCGACAAGGGGTGAGTCAGGGCTCAGCTCTGCCCTCGGGCACGGGCATTTGCATTTGGAGTGCTCTCATGGCTTGTCCTTAGCCCACCACAGCTTTCATCCTCTGGGAGAAAAAACTCGTTGGAGCAAAGTCTGCAGGGGATTTCTGTGAAGCAGAGAGAGAAGCAGGTGTGAGGGGTGGCAGTGCCAGTCCTGCCCGATTTCTTGGTGGCTGTAACCTACCCCAGGCAGTGAGGAATGGGACTCTGAGAGCATCTCAGGAGCAGAGCAGGGCTTGCCAAAGCTGCAGATGTGCTCTGGGGATGTGCAGAACCAGACCTGGAGAATCCTTTGAAGCAGCTGAGGGCAGGCAGGGATGTTCCCTGAGAGTCCTGGGTGCTCACACCCCCTGTGGGAGGGGAGGGATGAGCCTTTGGTGGTGGAATTGTGGCTGCTGAGGGGTGGCTCCTCTCTGCTGAGGGCCAGGGATTGTCTTCCCGGGAACAAGGACCCTGTGTGTCTGCCATGCTCAGAGCTCCCTCTGGGATGCTGGGAATGCTTCTGCAGGAGGCTTTTCCCCAGTTCCTCATAGCACAAGGCCCTGTGGATGTACAAAGGTGGAAAGCACAGAGTTCTCCAGTGGTACTGAGGGCAAACACCCTCCATGCTCCCTGCGTGTCTTCCTGTTAAACATCACTGCAATTTAATGCTGATATTCAGCACTTCCTCAATCCTGCATTTATTTTGGAGAATGACATGAGCTGTTTCCAACCTGGAAGTGCCAGAGCAGGCAGATGAGCTTCTCACATTTATCCTCAGTGGGGCTGTGTGGGGAGCAGGGCAAGCTGCACCTTAAAAACTGGCACTGAGAACTTCTGGAGCCGCTGGTGTTTGCTGCTTTTGGAAAGGAAGAATCCAGAGCCTTAAAGTCATGTGCAAATCAGCCTTTGGGGCTGTGTGTGCTGCAGGGCTGAGGGGGCTGTGCATCCCTCAGCAGTGCTCCTGCAGTTCCAGGGAGCAGGGAAGTGCTGGGGAGGGATTATGGCAGCTCTTAGCAGGCAGCATGGCTATATAGAGGTGTGTTGTGACATATAAGCTGATTGCTCTGTGGGGTGGGGGGGTCACTTTTAATTATGCAGATTGTCATCACACTCTTTATCTGGGTTGCCTGCCTGGAGGCAGGAGCAGGCTGGGGCTGAGGGAGGCTTTAGAAAGCCTGGAAGGAAATGCTACAGCAGAGCTGGGGGTGTTAGTGGACAGGAAAAGGACTGGAAGTGGTTCATGTGCAAGTTGCCAGAGATACTGCACGGCACCACTGTCCTGTCCTTGTCCCCCGTGTGCTGCTCCCAGGCTGTGCTTTCAGCCCCTCCTGCTGCCCTGCTCCGTGCCTGTGCTGCTGTGCAAAGCCTGGCTCAGCCCTGGCAGCTGGGCTGGCAGCTGGCCCCAGCCCAGGGCAGCCTGTGGTGGCTGTGCTGGAGCAGTGGCCAAGCCCTGGCCACACTGGCCCAGAGTGGCTGTACTGGCTGGGCACAAGGGGCTGAGCCAGGCCTGTCCTTCTCATCCCTTCCCTCCTCCTTCTCCAGTCCCTGTACTCCCCTCCCTGCCCTGAGTGGTGTTGGAGCCTGCTCCAGGTGTGAGTGCAGCTCTCCTCCAGGTGTGACTCTGCTCCAGGTTTGAGTGTAGCTCTGCTCCAGGTGTGGCACTGCTCCAGCTGTGAGTGCAGCTCTGCTCCAGGTGTGAGTGCAGCTCTGATCCAATCTGCAGCTGCTGCCTCAGGAGCAGTTCATGGCTGAGTGGTGGGGTTGGGTCACACATAGCTCAGCCAGTCTATTAACAGCTCTGTTTGCTTTCCTCCTCCTGCCATTTTGTTGGTTGAAATATCTGAGGTGTCTCTGGCTCTTGTGAAGCCTCTGCTCTCAGAGGAGGATAGGGCAGCACTGCTTAGGGGAGGCCTGGAGCACAGCAGGGCTTGCACCAAAGCTTGGCTGCAGAACAGGGTTTACCTGCTTGTTAAAAACTCAGCAGTGTCTCATGTAAGATCCGTTTCCTGCAGATTTGTCCCTTCAGGAACATGCAGGTTCTGTCAAGATTCCAGGGAATGGCAGAACAGCACCTGAGGGTGGTCCTCAGGATTGATACTTGTTTTATGCTGTTGTAATTATTGTTAATTGGCTGTTAATGTCAGTCCAATTTTGTCCAGGAAACAAAACTTCTCTGGGCTCTGCAGGGCCCTGGCACTTCGACAGCCAACCTGAGGTATTTGTTCCCCTTCCTACAGTCCTAATGCCAATGTCCTCATAACTGATGTTTATTCTTGGTTATTTTTGTGAATCCATTGGGCTTTGTTTTAATGAAACGAGCTGAAGTTTAACGTGAGAAGTTCCTGTGCTCACACACAGCAGTCAGAGGTGTCTCTGCACTGTTACCCACAGCCCTGACCAGAATACAGCAGGCTGGGAAATCTGGGTCTTTTTTCAGTCCCTGACTCACCTTATTGAAAGGTTTCCCTGGGAGAGAGGGAGCTGTGGGTGGCTCAGGTGCAGTGATCCTGTGGCTGTGCTGTGCTGGGTTGCCCATGCAGAGCAGTCTCACTATGCAGAGCTCACACAGGACAGGTTTGCTGAGGTTTGGCTGAACACTTTGCTTGGCTCCAGCTGTTGCCTCAAGGGTTGTGCTCAGGAATGTCATTTCTGTGTGCATAAACTTTCCCTTTCTCTCCACTAGGCGTGAGAAGGTCATATTCCCCACCTTGGTCATGGGTAAATGAATTCATTTGCACTGGTTGGCTGCATGTGGTGTAACCTGGGGCTTGGGGCAGATATGGGGGCTCTGGTAACTGCACGAGGTAGTTGGTAGTGCCACACACTAATGGGCCCTGATCAAAGCCTGAGGCTGCAATTGCTCTTCCTCCTGACTTGGAATAAACCTCTCTGCTGCTGTGACTTGTTGCAAACATAAGCCTGAGTGCTGCTTTCTTTCTTCATCTGTTTAATACTTCAAGTAAGTGCATGTTTCTGATTGAACTGGTCACAGCAGGGATGCAGGGGAAACGTGGCTTCATTGATGGAGTTAATTTGGAAGGTTTGCCCTTTGGTTGTGTTTTCCTTCAGCATTTTGTGGCTCTTGACTTGCTGATGTGCAGTGGTGTGGTTGTGGCTGACAGGAAAGCAAATAAGGGCACCGGTGCCTGGGAGATGGCCAGGGTTAGAGCAGGGAGGGGACATTGTGGGTAGGGACAGCAGTGTCCCTGCTCAGTGTCACTGTCCCTGCCCAGCACAGCTGTGGCAGCTGGAAGCACTTGGGGCAGTTCCAGAGCTGTGCAGTTCTAGGTCTCCAAGTGTGCTTTACCAGCTCCATTTTTCCCTCCAGGCCAGGCTGTTCAGCTCCAGAAGAATCTTCCACCAAGATGTTGGGTACTTAGAGCTGAGGGAGTTTTGGTCATGAGGTGCTGGGTACAGAATAGAACTTGAAATGCAGTTTAATGAGTCCAAATCAGTAATCAGGGCAGAGGCATGGACATGGACACAAAACCCAAGGCACCAGGGACAGGCAGTCAGAAACATTCCTCAGGAACCACTGCAGGGACATTTCCAGCAGGGAATGTTCCTGGCTCTGGCTGAAGCCTGGTTTCTTGGGAATCCCAGCACAAAGGCATGGCACAGGTACCACTAAGTGTGCTGGGGTGGTCTGAGGGCCAGGGAAAGGGGGTAGGAACAGGAGGGGGCCTGGCTGGAGTTAATTACTGTGGGCAGGAGGCTGCAGGCACCTCCCAGAGCTGCCCAAGTCTTTGGAGCTGGAGCAAAAGAGCTTTTCCCAGCTCATTCCTGGAAGTTTAGGCAGAACCTTTTATTGGTTAATTTTTACAGTTGCTGTGTTTAATGTATTTTGTTTTCCTTTAATTGTGTCTCCCACTGCAGTAATGCTGATTTATTTCCCTTTTTTTTTTTGGTGCCTTTTCATGCTACTACCAGAAAGGTTGGGCAAGCCCTCCCTAAGCTCAGCCTTAGTGCCAGCTCCCAGTATCCCCCAGTTTGGTGCCTTTTGCTGTGGCCCAGCAAATTCAGGCTGCTGCTTCACCATGGGTGAAGAAAGGCAGAACTGGGGAAGTGCTGCAGAGCTGGACATGGGGGCAGGACCTGCAGAGCCCCCAGGGACAGGGCTGGTGTGGGAGAAGTGCTGATCCAGGGATGCCATCACTCCTGGGGCTGGGATGGGGCCTAGAGCTCCCTCTAGGAAATGTGTCAGAGCACAGATGGAAAAGCCACTGGACCCCCAGGCTCCTCTCCCACCCCCCCTGGGAAGGCAGGAGCTCCACAGCTCCAGCTGGGAAAGGGGAGCCTGTAGATTCTGGGCTGTAGAGGCACCCCAAGCCTCCCCTGCAGCCCAGTGGGGATTGGTGGGGCACAGAGACAGCTCTGCTGAGCTGTGACACTGCCGAGCTCTCAGAGTGTGTGTGACTCTGTGTGTGACTCTGTGTGTGACTCTGTGTGTCCCCTCCCGGGCACAGCCTGTGCTCCAGCCCTGAGGGACACGGGCACAGGGCAGTGCCACGGGGCTGTGCCCTGGCTCTGGGCGCAGGGCACCGAGTGCTGGGAAGGGACCGCTGGGGCTACCCTGAGGGAAGCACAGACCCAGTGGGGTCACTCGTCCTGCTGGGACAGTCACCTTGGCCAGGACATGGCAGCTGTGGCTCTGGGGTGGGCACTGAGCTGGCAGCTGGGGCTGGGGCCGGTGCTGGCCTGGCCCCACTCCTGGGACACTGCGGGGAGGGAGGAGAGGTCGGGGTTGCAGTGCTGGGGAGGAGCAGCAGTGCCCTGCCCTGCCCTGCCCTGCCCTGCCCTGGCTGCTCCTGTGCTAACAGGCTCTCTCTTGTTGCCAGGGCAGTGAACGGCTTTGAGCAAGGGCCCCCCGGCCTGGGGGGCTCCCGCCCGTCCTCGGCACCGGGAATGCTCCCGCTGAGCGTATGAGCCCTCAGGGTTTGGACTCGGATGCTTTTCTCAGCCCACCTCGAGAAGAACTGCTCCCGATTCCTCCCCATTCCCACCCTGCTGGAACATGGCCCTGAGAGGAGGCTCCGGGCCCACGGCCCTCCATGTCCTGTCAATACAGTTTGTTTTCTGCTGTTGCTGTAGTGGACGTTCTCTGCCCCGGCCCCACGAGCTGCCACCCTCTGCTGTGCTTGGGGACGCCGAGTTCTGCTCTGCCTGGGGGACAGGCCTGGCCTCACCCCCGGGCTTTCCTTCTCTCTCACTTAGGTCTGACAGAGCCTTGGCCGCTCCTCTCACAAGGCTACCCTGTCCCTGTCCCCTCCCAGGTCCTGCAGCTGCTGCTCTCAGACTTGGTGAAAGTGCCCCGGCTCAGGCCAGCGGTGGCCCTGGGGCCATTAGCACGTGGGAGCCGGCCCCAGAGGCTGTCTCAGGGGCAGCTGCAGCCATGGCAGTCAGAGCAGGGCTGGGAGAGCAGCTCCATCCCCTCGGGACAGCTGGACACACACGGTGACCAGGCTCCTCGGTGGCAGTGCCCTGGGGTGACCGTGGCAGCCTGCCCTGGTGCAGGGAGGGGCAGTGCTGTGGCCAGGGGCTGTGCCCTCAGGTGCCCCCAGGGCTGCCCCACAGCTCCCTGGCCCTGCTGGACTTGGCCTCCGTCCCTCACCCCACACAGTGACCCCATGGGAGCTTTAGGAAGCTGCTGCTGCTCCCCCTGGCCCCAAGAACCCCCTGCCCATCCACCCCCTGTGCTGTAGGACTGGATTGTACAGCCTCACCTGTGGGCTTCTGTGACGGTTTGGGGCAAATGAACCTTGTGGGTCTTTCAAGCAACACATTTGTGTGGTTTCTCTGTCCATGTGCCTCAGACTCCTTGGATTTTTAGACTGAACCAGCAAATGGAGCCAGGGTTGGAGCTGAGGGTTCAGCAGTCACCATTCAGGGCCACTGCAGCTCCCAGACCATTGAGTTACAAATGCTGAGAAAAAACCCCACTGGCCCAGCAGTGGAGGTGGGATTGTCCCTTTGCCATTAGGGTTTGTATGGTCCTTCCTTCCTGTGCATCCTCTGCTGCATTTGACTGTTTACATTTGTTTTATTGTACATAGATTTGTAAACATGATACCTTTGCCTGAGGTCTTTGTACATAACTTGGGCTTTGTAGCTTTATTTATGCAGCCTCTCTCTGGCATGTTTCCATAGGATGTACCGTTCCACCCTGGTGCCACTGACATGATGTGGTTTCAAAAGAATGAAAACAAATGAGAGTAATCTTCCAAAAATAAAATTCTTTTAATGTGGAATCAGTGGATTTTGCAGAACCCGTGGCCGTGGCTCTTACTTTGTGCTGTAAGATTTTCTGCCAAGCCCCGCAGGGAGGGACCGGTGTTCAGGCAGTGCCACCTTATCCCTGCCCTTGGGAATGTTGCTCAGTTTGGGCACAGGGAAAGGGGCACTGCTGGGGCCATCCCAGCCTCTGCTGCTGGAAATGAGGGGAGGACGTGATATTTCAGCTGGGGAACTGCTGGAAGCCTCCAGCTCCCTTCCGGGGATTTTTTGCCTCCTTGGAGCAGCTGGAAGGTGCGCAGGAGCCGGGCTGGGGCCCTTCCCTGCCTGCTCCAGCCCAGCCCTTCCCTGCTGTGCCTGTGCCGCTGCTGCCGCTCTCTGGCCAGGCTCGGCTCCGTCCCGCAACGCGGCGCTGGAGCCGCAGCCCAGCCCTGGGGCTGTGCCCGTGTCCAGCTCTGGGCTGTGTCCCTGTCCAGCTCTGGGGCTGTGCCCGTGTCCAACTCTGGGGCTGTGCCCGTGTCCAGCTCTGGGCTGTGCCCCTGTCCAGCTCTGGGGCTGTGCCCGTGTCCAACTCTGGGGCTGTGCCCGTGTCCAGCTCTGGGGCTGTGTCCGTGTCCAGCTCTGGGGCTGTGCCCGTGTCCAACTCTGGGGCTGTGTCCCTGTCCAACTCTGGGGCTGTGTCCCTGTCCAGCTCTGGGCTGTGCCCCTGTCCAGCTCTGGGGCTGTGCCCCTGTCCAGCCCTGGGGCTGTGTCCCTGTCCAGCTCTGGGCTGTGCCCCTGTCCAGCTCTGGGGCTGTGCCCGTGTCCAGCCCTGGGGCTGTGTCCCTGTCCAGCTCTGGGGCTGTGCCCCTGTCCAGCTCTGGGCTGTGCCCCTGTCCAGCTCTGGGGCTGTGCCCGTGTCCAACTCTGGGGCTGTGCCCGTGTCCAGCTCTGGGCTGTGTCCCTGTCCAGCTCTGGGGCTGTGCCCGTGTCCAACTCTGGGGCTGTGCCCGTGTCCAGCTCTGGGCTGTGTCCCTGTCCAGCTCTGGGGCTGTGCCCGTGTCCAACTCTGGGGCTGTGCCCGTGTCCAGCTCTGGGCTGTGCCCCTGTCCAGCTCTGGGGCTGTGCCCGTGTCCAACTCTGGGGCTGTGCCCCTGTCCAGCTCTGGGCTGTGCCCCTGTCCAGCTCTGGGGCTGTGCCCGTGTCCAACTCTGGGGCTGTGCCCCTGTCCAGCCCTGGGGCTGTGTCCCTGTCCAGCTCTGGGCTGTGTCCCTGTCCAACTCTGGGGCTGTGCCCCTGTCCAGCCCTGGGGCTGTGCCCGTGTCCAACTCTGGGGCTGTGTCCCTGTCCAGCCCTGGGATTGTGCCCGTGTCCAGCCCTGGGGCTGTGCCCCTGTCCAACTCTGGGACTGTGTCCCTGTCCAGCCCTGGGATTGTGCCCGTGTCCACCTCTGGGGCTGTGCCCGTGTCCAGCTCTGGGCTGTGTCCCTGTCCAGCTCTGGGGCTGTGCCCGTGTCCACCTCTGGGGCTGTGCCCGTGTCCAGCCCTGGGCCCTGACCCCACCCCCACACGGACACCCTGGGCTGTGCCCACCCCGGGCTGTGCCCACCCTGTTTCTCTGGGGCTGCACTTGCTGCCAGCTCCTGCCAGAGCCTCCCTCACACCCCCCAGCCCAGTGGGGTCACCCTCCCAGCCCCAGCTCAGCCTCATGGCTGTCTGACAGGGACAGGGGGAAAAGCCCTTCCTCATCTCTTCCTCTAGTGAAGGAGGAAAAGGTGCCAGGATTGACCCAGGTTCTATCCAAGAGCAGCCCCCCAGTGCTGGAGACTCCAGCCCCAAGCCAGGCCCCTGGAAGCACAGATCCTATAGAAAGGGTGGGAGCAGCCCCCAACCAGCCCCTGTGCCTGCTGTGTCCTCACTGCCTCAGGTTTTTCACCCACTCACCACCCTCCCCTCCCACCTGTCCGTGGGCCCACCCTGGTTCCAGACCCAGCCAAAAGCTCCCACCCTGCACTCCAGCTCCTGCAGCTCCCAGCCCCGGTTCCAGGGCAGGTTCTGCACACCAAGACCCCAAAAGAGGGGATGTAACTGCTCAGGCAGGAGCCCAGACCCTGCTGAAGGCAGGAGTGGGGCTGTAACACAGCAGTGAGTGGCAGGAGGAGAGCTCAGAGTTCCTTTGTGCTCCAGCTGGGCCCTGCCCGTGGCATTCAAAGGCAAAGGCTCAGCTTGGACCAAGCCATTGATGCCGTATTTAGGTCAAAATAAAAGGGTGGGGAAAAAAAGCAATTAAACAAAACAGGAAGAAGGGAAAAGGCAGCTTCCAGTCATATCTCGTTTATTAAGGTCTATGCCAGCCTCGGGAGAGCTCTTCCAGTAAGTAAACAGAGCAGGCGGCCGCATCTATAATGAATAAATTTATTGTCTTACAAAAATCATTGTCTAGAAATATGGGTATACAAGAAAACAAGATATTTGCAGTCAGACGCCTGGTGGTCAACAGCCAGTTTGATTAAAAATATCCAAACACACACAACAAAACCTTTGCAACAGATGTTAAAGCTTTTAACCAAAAAGGGAAATCCATGGGTTTTGAGCATGTGGCAGAGGAAGTTTCCTAGTTAACACTGATTCATTGTCACTAATATCAATAATACCACTTGGACTAGAGAGGTACATGATATGAAGCACAGTCAAAATTAATACATTAAATCATTGTTATATAGGCAAATTATATATGTAACGTTGTCTTAGTACTGTAGTGTCTAAGGCACTTTCTGTAATGTCAGTTTTCAGCTATTTAAACAAAAAGAACGCTAACTACTCACTGTAATACTGCTCAAAATAAAAAACAAACAAACAAAAAAAAAACCAACAAAACAACAGAAAAAAAAAAGGATTCACATCCACTGGCATGTTAACTGTAGGCAGGCAACATCCATCCATGCAGGGCGGGAGCCCTGAGCCCCGGCCCCACAGGGGTCCCAGAGCCTCCCATGGCCTGGCTCGGCCTCACATTAATAAATTAGTTTTGCCTGTGCTGTGTGTTTATTTCCCAGGGGTGTTCACATTATCCCAGCCTGGCGTCTGCAGGGCCCCGGGGGCTCTGAGCACTCAGGGCTGTGCAGGGACGGGGACCCACCTCGGTGTGCCTGGACTGCATGGACACGAACGGATGGAGCAGGTGCTGAGAACACTTCAAATGGGATTGCAGGATAAAAATGGACACTACTCACTCATCCCTACACTTCCCTCTAACACTTCCCAAGGCCGTTTTTCACAGTTCACTCAGGGGTTGTGTGCGGATCACACCAATTGGGAGAAAAGAAAGAAACGGGTGCGGTTTGGTCTTCACTGATCCGAGCGGCCGCGCCCAGCCCGGGCCTGAAGGATGCTGCTGGACACAAGGCATGCACAGCCACGGCCAGGGGTCTGTCCTGGCCACCCACCCGCTGGGAATGACGCTTCTGGATTGATAAAAAAAAGTTTCATCCTTCACATGATGCTTTATAAAATGGCTTTACAATGAGTATCTGGAAAAGAGATGCACTGAACAGAGACGATCCCGGTTGTTTACTATATATAAAAAAGCAGTTGTACCTATATCTGAAGCAGGGTACAGTGTGGTGAGGCTGGAGAGCCTTAAGACATGGTTGACCTATGATAAGGAACCTTGTAGCACATGCCGAGGGTCGTAAGGCAGCTTTCCGGCCACAAGGCAGTTCCGAGGGCAGGGCAGGGCAGGGCAGGGCAGGCGCTGCGGGCTCCTGCCGGGGCTGCAAGGTGTGTGCATGCAGGCGGGGCCGGGCGCTACTCGGCGGGGGCGGGCGGAGCCTCGTTCACATCGCTGCCTTTGCTCTCGGCGTCGTCGTCCGACAGCTCCAGCGAGGCGCCCTCGATGTGCAGCTGCCGCCGCCCCGAGCGGCTCGAGGAGAAGGTGATGGGTCCTCCCCTCCTGCGAACCGCAGAGCAGCGCTGGCTCAGGGTCCCGCGCCAGCCCAGGAGCACGGCAGGGCTTGGGCTGGGCTGGGGGGATCTTAAAGCTCAGCCCATCCCACCCCACCCATGGCAGGGACACCTTCCACTGTCCCAGGCTGCTCCAACCCCAATGTCCAACCTGGCCTTGGGCACTGCCAGGGATCCAGGGGCAGCCACAGCTGCTCTGGGAATTCCATCCCAACCCCTCCCCACCCTCCCAGGGAACAATTCCTAATTCCCAATATCCCGTCCTGCCCTGCCCTCTGACAGTGGGAACCATTCCCTGTGCTCTGTCCCTTCATCCCTTGTCCCAAGTCCCTTCAGGTACTGAAAGGTCATCCTGGCAGCCCTCCCTGCTCAAGCAGTGAATGGGGCAGTTCAGCCCTAGGCTGCCCAGGGGGATTATTTCCCACAGGGAGTCTCAAACCCTCCTCCCTCCCCAAGGAGCCACAACCCTGAGCTCAAATACCTCTGGCAGTCTGGAAGTCCTGCTTAGTTTATACCATCACCTTAGGTTTGCAAGTCTCAAGTAAGTTAAAAAGTTGTCTCTGCAGGAGCACCAAGCACAGACAAGAGCAGGTTCTGTACAAAATTCTAAGGCTGAGCCCGTCTGTGCCCCTCAGTATGGCTCATGGGCTGCAGGAGCCTCACCCCTGCTGTGTCCCCCCATCCCTGGCACACTGGATCCCACAGACCTGCTCTCAAGAAAACTGCTGCAACATTCCCAAAAGTAAGGGCCAGGAAAAACAGGATCAATACCAGCCACTGGAAAAGCACAACTGAGCCACCTCCTCTGTCACATTTACCTACGGCTGGGTTGAAATGGCTGCTCAGGGAACCTGCCAATGAGGACTTTGACCCAAGAGCTGTCAGGAATATCCCTGTGGAGTACCTGGCAGCTTCCTTTTGTCATCACCAGGTTCTAGTTTGACCCATTCCCTAATCACAGCAGTTCCCAGCTGGATGTTCCCCAGGGATGATGCCCCAGGGAGGGTCTGTGGGCCATCCCAGTTCCAGTGATCCAGTGGCACTGACCTTAGCCTGTTTTTGAGGGTGCTGACTTCCCTGCTCAGCCCCTCGTTGGCCTCTGTAGCATCATCCAGCTCCCGCTGCAGCTTGCGCCGGGACGCGTTGGCGCGCGTGGCCTCCTCCTCTGCCTCCTCCAGCTGCCTCTTCAGCTGCTTCATCCTGGCATTGGCCTTCTCCATCTGCAACCAGCCCAGCACTCGGGGTCAGCCCAGCAGCTGCACCTCGACAGGGGCCAGCACAGCCTCGTGCAGGTTCCAGCCTGGAGCCCCGAACACCGTGGAGCTCCTGGCCCTGGGAGAGCAGGCTGGGAACAGCCCATGCCAGCAGAGCTCACGTACACAGGGAAAATCCCTGCTGGTTTCATCACCACTGTAGATTCCCTTTCCATTACAGTTCCTCTTCACAAACCCTTCCCACCCCAAGGAGGTTTTACTGAGCCCCCACCCACCTGCTCCTTGTACTGGTCCGCGTGGCGCCGCTCGTCCTCCACCTGCATGAAAACCTCCTTCAGCTTCTTCTCCGTGCGGCGCACCAGCTTGTTGGCAGCTGCTCTTTCCCTGCAACAACCCAAAGCCATCGTTTGTCCCAGGGCTTGAGGGCTAGGAACATGAGATCTTCCCCCCGAAGGTGGAATTGGGACAGAGCTCTCTGCACATGCCAGACACAGCAATGGAACTGATTCATGTGCCAGGGGCTGGCTGGGGTGCAGGGGTGCAGCTCTCAGAGCACAAAGCCTGAGCCCTAGGGCAATGTGAGCATGGGACAAAGAGGGCTCAGAGGGTGCCTTCACAAGATTGGACAGAGCAGCTTTAAAGCTTCTGCTTAACCAGTAACACAGTCCTGCTGCAGAGCACAGAAAGGACAGAGGTGGTGGTAGGACAAGCCCCACCTGCAAATGCAGGGAGGAATCAAAAAATTAATCAAAAAATTAATTTTGAGGACAGGATTGCAAGGACAGATGGATAACTGACTGCAGAAAGATTTCTGGAGAGCACAGGATTTATCTCAAGCTGTCCCACTTAAGCTGTTCCTCTAACCAAGCAACCAGGGGTCTCAAGGGAACATTTCACCTTGTCCCAGGAAACTCCTGCAGCACCCTGTGACTCTGGGACATCAACACCTTGCAGAGTTCATCCAGCTGGTAGGAAGCAAACCCATTCTGGAACGCCCAACCCCAGTTACTTTACAGCTGCCCTGCTGAAGTTTATCCCCTAAACAGGAGCCTCCAGACAAGAAACCTAAGGCCCTTCAGAAACTTCCAGCATGGAACTTTCAGCCATTCGGCCCACACAGGCAACCAGGTCTTTTTCCCTTACTTGGCTTCCTGCTCGAGTTGTTCTTCAAGCTGTGCAATCTTGGCTTCTAGAGTAGAAATTGTTGCCTTGAATTTGGACTTGACAGAGCCCTCCAGTTCCTGAAGCTTGGCCTTGAGCTCCTTGTTCTGCCTCTCCAGCTGCTGCCGCGCATTCTCGCTCTTCTGGGCAGCGCTGCGCTCGCCGGCCAGCTCTGAGTTGAGAGTGTCCACCTGGCAGGGAGGGGACAGGGATCACTCAGTGTCACCAGAGCCTCCGTGGATGTCACACCCAGCAGCAGCTGCCTCTGGGCTCACCTGCAGCGTGGTCTTTCGGAAGCGCTCATTGAGCAGCTCCATGTTGCTCTGCTCCTCCTCCAGCTCCTCCTCCAGCTGGGCAATCCGAGCCTCCAGCCGGCGCTTCTCGTCCAGCAGTGCTGACCTGAACAGGGGAAGGGGTCAGGAGTCTCCAGAGCCAACAGAGCTCCTGGGGACGCCACTTAGGATCAGGGAGTCTTCTGAGCTGGAAGGGACTCACCAGGATCATCCAGTCTAACCCCCGACCCTGCACAGACCCCCCAACAATCCCACCCTGAGCATCCCTGGCAGCGCTGTCCAAACTCTCCTGGAGCTCTGGCAGCCTCAGGGCCGTGCCCATTCCCTGGGGAGCCTGGGCAGTGCCAGCACCCTCTGGGTGAGGGAAGAACCTTTCCCTGATCTCCATCGTGCCCCTTCCTGTCCCTGGACTCACTTCCCAGAGGCGCTGTTGGCGATCTCGTCCGCCAGCTCATCGCGCTCCTGCTCCGCGTGCCGCCGTGCGCGCTCCGACGCTGCAAACTCCTGCCAGGGTGGGAAACAGTCAGTGCAGCCCCAGGAATGCCACAGCTTCTGCAGACAGCTCAGCCTCCTAACAGCCTCTGCTTCTGGGAGATGCTGTGAACTGGGGTATCCCTGGGGATTTTAATGGATAAGCCAGCAGGACACATCAGCTGGGTATTCCCTCCCTGCCCTGGCACTGCAGTGGAGTTACTTCTCTCTGGAATGTTCCCCACACAAGGCAAGGGAAAAAATCTGTCAAGATCAGTAACACCCAAGCCCTCAGCAGCAGGAGAAGCCACTATGCCACATGCTCTGATAGACAGTCAGTGTAAAGTAGGTGCTAAATGTTTTAGGTTCTCACAGAGTTCTCAGCATGAAGACAAGAGAATAAAAATTAAAAAGCTTCAGCACAACAGCACACACAGCACTGAACCTCTGATTATAAATCTCCATTAAGTGGCAGAGACACTCAAGCATTTCCTAAGGACAATGAAATGCTCAACAAGTGCAACACTGAGGTCTGAAGGCCACCCAAGTCCACCTGGAGAAGCTCCAGGCAGTGCCAGGTTATCTGTGAAGGCTCCAGGGGAGTGTGGCGAGTCTGGACAACTGCTGCAAGCCCTGCCCTGCAGCTAAAGCAGACAGGAGAGGCACAGGGACACTGCAGTGTCTGACCTTGTGGTAGCACAGGGACACTGGAAGATGAGAGATGCAGCAAGACTTGGAGCTCTCACATAAATTGCCAACAGTGAGGGCAAACATGGCCATTACAGGAAGGGCTGAGAGGGCAGAGGGATAAACCTCCACATGCACAAATGGTCCACTGGGGCACCAGAGAGGGAACTGTAAATAGTGAACCCTAACTATCCATTTCAGTGCTGATACTGAGCACTGCACCTCTCAGAGACCCCTGAACCACCCAGCACACTGCAGGGAAGCCTCAAATGTGTTTAAGCAGCAGTAAAGCTTCTCTGCAATCCAGAAGTCCAGACTCCTACAAAGCTGTAAGGACTCACTGATGACCTGGAGCAGGGCAACCAGAGTTGTCCACTACACTGCTTTTCACTTTTTCTTTACCCTCTCATTGCCTTACTCTAAACAAGAAAAACAAATCTCTTGGATTTCCATCTCACCTCTTGGAGCTGGAGTATTTCTGCTTCAAGACTTTTGAGCTTCTTCTCACTCTCTTTGGACTGGGCAAAGATCTCATCCCTGGATGCTCGGGCCTCTTCCAGCTCCCGCTGGTAGTCCTTCATCTGAGCCTGCAGGTGGAGAGCAGGGTGAGGAACAGCCAGGCAGCATCAGGACAATCACAAGATCCATTCCAGCTCTGAAGCACTGCAGCCCCTAAGAGATAAGGCTGTTCTCCCAAAGTGGCTTCATTCCACTTAAAGGCATTTCCAGTTCCTCTGTATTGTAAAATTCCATTTTCTCATCTTTCCACCCCTCAATGCCTGGTCAGAAATATCACATTCCAAGGCTTCAAGCATTCCATAGAATTATAGAGTGGAATCTTAGAATGACCTGAGTTGGACGAGCCCTTAATTATCATCCAGTGCCACCCCTGCCTTGGGCAGGGACACTTTCCACTATCCCAGGTTGCACCAAGTCCTGTCCAACCTGGCCTTGGACATCTCCAGGGATGTGGGAAGTGGTTTTGTGGCAGGGGAGTTCGGAACAAGATTAGCTTCTAGGCCCCTTCCAACCCAAACCATTCTGTGATTCTGTAAAAGGATGAGTCTTGCCTAGAGGATAAATCCAGGTTGGACACTCTCAGACTCATCAGTGGAGTCTGATTCTCCTCCTGCCTTCAGCTGCAGCTGCACTGAACGAAAGCAGCCCCTGGGCAGCTCCCAGGACAGAACCCAGCTCCCTGATCAGCTGTGCCTACCTGGAGCTTCCTGAGCTGTTTGATGGCTTCATCCCGAGCCTTGTTTGCAGCCTCTATCTGCCCCTCCAGGTCCTTCAGGTCCATCTCCAGTTTCTTCTTGGCTGCCACGGCCAGCGCCCGCTGCTTGCGCTCATCCTCCAGCTCGGCCTCCAGCTCCCGCACCTGGGGCCAGGCATGGCAGGGTGAGCCCTGCAGGCACCCCAAGGCCTGCCAGGGACACCTCCCCAGGGGAAAAGGCTATGGAATGGCAGCTAAGGGGAAGGCAAGGCCAAATCCCAAATGGAAGCAGAGACCTCTGCACTGAGCAAAAGGGAGACCCCAGGAAAGAAATCAGCATCTGGAGCATTTCCATTTCAGCCTCCTGCCCACCACTCCCATCCACCACTGGGGATGGCTCCAGGGCAGATGTCACTAACTCTGATGGAAAATAAGAAGTAGAATCACCTCATTGTCTTAAGAAAACAATGAAACCATTCCCTTTTGAACAGCCTGTTACTGGCATTTATACACCAACAACTTCTTTTCCCAAAACAGAACAAAAAAAGGGTGTGTAAACAGCCAGGCAACATGGACATCGCCAAACCTATACAAAAATAAACTGAACCAGAAATGCCACAGGTTACCAACATGGAAGAATATTTTGTTTTGAAGTAAATCTGCCTCCCAGTGCAAGGTCAGGAGCTCTTGTCCAGTTCAGATAACAGCAACTTTATACTGCAGTGACCTTCCAAACCCTGCAGGCCAGGTTTATTCCTAAGATATCTTTACACTGGTGATTCTCAGTTTTTGTTTTCTTGGGATAAATCTTGGAATATTGGCTGGTTTATTCCTCAACACTTAATTTAGAACCAAGCATGATCCTCTAAAGGCATTTCTTGAGGCTCTTCTGATCTCTGTGTTCCCAGAATTCCCAAGTCTGGCAAACCTGGAAGCACTGCCATGATTTGCATTTAGGAAACTGTTCACTTAATTTAAAAGTCTATCTCAGCATCCATGGGTTTGTTCCTGGACATCAAATAGGATGGGCTTGAGAATGCAACTGAGATATCCCTATCCTGGGAATACATCCAGGCAGCTACAGCCAAGCCTCCTGGAGTGGTTTTGGAGGTCACCAGCACCACCTGACACTGGCTGGTGACACTGGCCAGCCCTCAGCCAGAACTACTGTATGGTTTGTTAAAATGCTATGGTTTGGGAATTCCATAGAAGGGAGGATGGAATCTTTAAGCACAGAGGTTTATTTTTCTGGTAGCACAGAGGCCCAGAATTCCTCCCCTTCTGACTACACCACAAAGTAAAACAGACATACTTGTTTCACCAGCATCCTCTTCTTCTCCTCGTTCTGTTCATCTCTGGCTTGCAGATCTCTGTCAAACTGAGCTTTCATGGCCTGCATGTTCACCTCCAGACGCAGTTTGGCATCTTCTGTGGCTTGCAGTTCATCTTCCAGCTCCTCCAGCTGAGTCCTCATCTCCTCCACCTGCTGCTCCAGGGTTCTCTTGGACTTCTCCAGCTCGTGGACCTAAGGCAGAAACCCTGATCAGAGCCTGTCCTTCAGGGGCCTCCCAGCAGCAGGACAGGTCAGGGAGTGCACTGGTGACACTTTGAGCTGGACAGTGAACCACAACAGGCACAGCAGCAGCTGTGGGCTGGAGCAGAGGCCCCACGGTGTCAGTGCAGCCCCATTCCCCTTACCCAGAACTGGCACAAGGGGAAATCTGGTTCTTGGGTTATAATGTGGGGCTGGGACATGGTGACACAGCAAACTCCATCAGGGAAGGGCAGGGAGCCTCTGCTGCTGCCTCTGAATCATCACAGTTCTGCTGTGCCTTTGGTTCAACCATGTCCTGCAACTCAGCTTGACCAAAGGGAACAGAAATGCTCATTATCCCTGACTTACACATAAAATATACCCAGCAACACAAAAATGAGGAAGTGGCTGCCCCCATCTATCACAGCTGAAATACATAACCAGTTCTATCTGACTGTGGTCCCACCTCCATTGATCCAAAAGTATAAAATTGCTATCTGGGATCTCCATGAGGGTGAGAATACAGCTTTGGAAGAGGCCTGATGTTAACAAGGACCACCCCTTAGGCTGGGCATTAATTCCTCCAGCATTTTGGGTGAGCTTCAGAAAACTGTTCTCGTGCACAGACCCTTCTCCAGGCAGGGAGCTTCCCCTGTTATTCCCAGTCTGTAACAAACAGTCTGTAGAACCATACTCACATTTTTGCCCACATCATCTTTGGAGCTCATCAAGTCTTCCATATCTGCACGCAGCTGTTTGTTCTGCCTTTCAAATTCCTCCTTGGCTTCCAGGGCCTCCTCCAGGGCCCGGGCCAGGGACAGGGCTTTGGTTTCCTTCTCCCTCGCCTCTGCCTCAGCACGGTCTCGCTCCTCTGCATATCTGGCAGAAATGGTCTTTTCTTCTGCCAGCATCTGAACATAAGGAACAATTAATCCACCTCTTAAGTTCCACAATCAGGTCCTTCCTGCCTCAGGTGTTTTATTCAGGAAGTGGTGCATGCTCTGAGTTTAAGTGACCTCCAGGAGCTGTCTGGTCCCTCAGTCATGATCAGAGAGCCACTAAGAGAACAGCTACAGCTCCTCTGGGATGAGGGGACGAAAGCAAGCCATTCATCAAGCCTCAAGTTTTATACAATTTCCACCTTTCACTCTTCAGATCCCTTTTTTAGTCTATCTTGAGAGATTACAATAAAACTCTGAAGTTTTTGTTCCAGCATAGTTCTCTTTTTCTATATCAAGAGCTGATTACTTGATCTAAGAGGCCTCAGAGATGGCATTTGGCTCACAGAACTGGGAGTGTCAAGTTACTCCCAACAAAGGCCAGCTGCTCACAGACTTATCAACAACCTCAGCATGCCTGTCAGACCCTTCTTTATACCAGGCTCAGCAACAGCAGCAACAACAAGATGTCATTTAAAAATCCTAAAAACCAAGAAGATGACAGGAGACTGGAGTACCTGATCAAACTTCTTCTGCTTTTTCTCCAGGTTGGAGACAATCTGGCGCTGGTGATCCAGATCCACCATCAGGTCATCCAGCTCCTGCTGCAGGCGGTTCTTGGTCTTTTCCAGTTTGTCATAAGCCAGAGCCTTCTCCTCCAGGCGCTGGCTTAGGGACTCCATGTCCTTCAACAACTTCTTCTTGGTCTCCTCCAGGCCTTCAATGGTTCCTAAGTCATCATCCACCTTCTTCTTGGCCTCAGCCAACTGAAATGCAGGAAAAGCAAGTGAAGTCCCTTAGTGCATCATGAGAGGGAGGAAAGGCACGCAGGGTCAAAGTGCAAAGGCAGCAACAGATGTTACTGCGAGCTAAGGGAGTACAAAAACTGGGAATTCTCAGGGTCTAAGCAGGGCAAAGCCCTGCCCATCACACATCATGACTGCAGTGGAGAAAGGCCACAGGAAACTCTATTCCAAAATCTGTTCCAGCACCCGTGGAAGTCCCGTGATGTGTTCCCCAAAGCTCTGGGACACCAGTTTGGGACAGCTCCTCGCACAAGGGCTGCCACTCACAGCAGCTTACCTGGGCCTGCAAGGCCAGCATCTGCTTCTCCAGGTTCTTCCTGGCCTCTTCTTCCTCCTCCTGCTGCTCCTGCAGGTTGTTCTTCTCCTCTTCCAGCTGCCTTATCCTGCTGCTGAGGTTGAGCTTCTGGCGGGTTTCCTCCTGGAGCAGCTCCTGGAACACAGGCACGGGCAGAGCTGAGTGTGCTCTCAAACCCCCACACTCCACATGGTGAGTTCCAGGTTTAATTGTCCCTCAGATTTTGGGACAAGGACATGCTTTGCGAAGATATCTGTTATTTGGATTTTCAAAAAGCCACTGCTCATTCATTTTTGGGCACACTTAAACCTTCATAAAGCGTATTTCTGCTCAGGGAACCCATGCCAGAGTCTGTTCTAGAAGTTAATGGATGATACTTTTCCATCTTTCAAGGGACTAGCACAGAAGTCACCTGCAAAATGTATTTATTCTTTTTCCAGACAAGAATAGAGTACCTATTTTAAACCACCTGGGAAGAACATGGAGTAGCAAATCCTGCAATGGCAGCATTCTTCCATGTTTTCTGCATTATTTAAATGTAAAAGGTCTCTTTAAAGGTGGAAACTCCTGTCATAACAAAGTAATGAAAGGTGTAACCCCCCATGCCACCTCCTCTCCCTCATCCTGCTCCACAGAAACCCCTCCAGTTGTGATTAACATCATTCAGAGTTAAGTAGTCACCATTAGACCTTTAAACAGGGAAGAGAAAATATATTGAAGTGATGAATATCTGCAGAAAGCTGCATTTTCTTAAACCTGACAGTTTGAACTTCAGTTGTAAGAACCTGAAGCTGTCAGTAAAAGACAGGGTATTATTCCTCATATATCCTAAGGATATTGACATTAAATTCTGCATGGAAGGGTTTTTTTATTTGATTCTTATTTGCCTCAGAGACAAAGACATAAAACAGAACTAGCAACTATCAGGCAGTGGGGCCCAGATAATGAAAACTTGGTTCCCTGTGTAGCTGAGCCATCCCAATCCCTCCCATTTCACTGGGCTGAACAAGAAATTCAGCTTCTACCCAGGGGACTTTCCAAAGCATGAATGAAAATAGATTTTCTGTTAGCAGTCTGTTTCCCTGAGGAGCAGAGCTCCAGTGCCAAGCTCAGCTTTGCTGCACACACACCTGTGTATCCTGAAGCTGAGATTCCAAACTGGCTGCATCCTTGGCAAACTTGATGCCTTTTTTCTCTGCCTCCTCCAGCAGACTGGAGACATTGTCCAGTTCATTCTGCAAAGCAAGCAGCCCAAAGGTAACAGCACAGCCCAAATCCCACTGGGGCCTAGAACTGCACAGCACAAAAACCTCAGCAAATTCCAGGTATGGCAAGACAGCAACGAAGTCCAACAGAGAGAGACAACGAGCTAAAAACTCTGAAGTTTGGCTACAAAATGGAAGTTGAATGTCAGTCCTGAAGTGCAGTAACAAAACAAGAGCTAGGCTACTGACCTCTGATATTCAGCATTTTGCTTTGATCCCTGCATTCACACTTCAATGCTATTTTTATTTCTAGGACCATATATTTCATGGAAGCTTTAATTCAGGCATCATCAGGGTGGCAGCTGGGTCTAAAGCTTCATTACAAGAGAAAAGATTACTGCCAGGTGCCAGCTCATTATTTTGGGCTACACTACTTTTATACACAGTGAGAGACAGGCTCAAAGCCTGAGAGCTGGCCCATTCCCTTTTGGAAGTGCTTGAGCTGGATTTACCTCAAGTCCTCATTGCTGTGGTTCAGTAGTCAGCCATGGCTGTATTTTGCCCGTTTGCTCCATTTCCCAGAAAAATGGGCCTGTGCTTGCAACCCCTCCCTGCCAGGCTCCCACCTTGGAGCACCAAAGCAAACCCATTGCCACGCTCAATGTTTGCTCATCCCTATGGAAAAGCTCAGCCCAATCCACTCAATTCCACAGCCAAGCCAAAAGCCTGTATTCCAGCTGGACTGTGCAGAGCTCCCTGCAGCATCTGCTCTCCGGGATGGAATGCACATCCTTCAAAGCCATTGGAACTCCCACACAACCCAGGACACTCAGGATTGATGTCACAGCTGTCCAGCTCTCCCCACCTGAGGCACATCACCACTCTGGGGCCTCCCAAGTCCATGAGAGCCCTTGACGAGGTCACCTCCCACATCACCCCATTTCTGCACATGGTTACAGCTTTGAGTTCCTTGCCTGTTTTCCAGGATGTCAGGACTTCCAGAGCCTTACCTGCAGCTTGTTGGCCTTCTCCGCCAGCTCCACCCTCAGCCTCTCCCCTTCTGACACCTTTGCAGTCAGCTCCTGCACCTGAGCATCGAGTTTCTTCCTCTTGTGCTCAGACTCTGCCTTGACCTGCTGCAGCACCTTCACCTCACAGGCTAGCTCCTTGTTGTCAGACTCTAAGCCTTGCTTGTTCTTTTCAAGGTTTGCTTTGAACTGGTAAAGACAAAAGAGAAGAAGTTCAACTCTTTGCTGCAGGTGAGGATTTTCTGCTAAAAATGATTCTGCAGGTTTCCATGTTCAGAGAGAAGCCAGGTGCTCAGCAAAACGTGAGCAGGGAGTGTTGAAAATGCTGCTGTGTAACATAGTGTGTGTGTCAGGTAAAGCCTGAGGGAATTCAGGGTGATCTCCCCAGCACCACAGGTAACAGTGAGGAGCAGCAGAGGCAGGATCTGGGATGGCAGCACTGGAAATTATTGTTTTGGTAGCACTGCAAGGAGGAAGGAATGTGCCCATTAACAGATCAGCATGGCTCATCTCACAGAAATAAAAGGGAAGATATGAACCAAAGCTGCCCTGATTTGAGTAGGCAGAGCAGCCTGGAAGTGCAGAACAAAGCAATTCTCAGCACTGCACTGACATTCGTCAGAAGCCTTGAAAAAGCAATAGTTGGCACAAGGGATGTTTAAGTGTCATTTCTGCTTTATCACCAGAGCTGACACCATCTTATCACAGGAGTTTTGTTTCAGATTGCAGGGTATTTTTCCATCTTTTCATGCTCTGATTGAGAATATTTATTGAATAAGGAGCAGAAGACATGCAGGAGATTTTCAGGTGAATAAAGCTGGTGAAAATCATAGTTTAATACTACATTTCTCACTTAATTTAGAATACTAAGGAAGCTTATGCAGCCTTCACAATACAAAAAAACATCACCACAGATTATGAACTGTCCACACACACATTTGTGAATGACCCCAGCTGTAATTTCAAAAACTTGACACTTCTTTTCTTGGAATAATTCTCCTTCTGAACAAGGGCAGGAGCCATGTGATCCATGTGTGCCTCTGCTGCTGGTGACCAGAGGACACAGCACAGATGTGCTGCTGAATAGCTGCAATATTGTCAAACCAACATGATAAATCTCAACAACTGGGACAGATTTTTAGAGGACAACTTGGCTCTGTGACCATGGAAAACCTCAGCTCAGGTATCCTGGAAGGAACCATGCCACCTGTGGTAGTCATAAAAATCCCTGAAGCAGAAAGTTTGTTTTCTTCTCACCCTTTTGGCCTGTTCAAGCTGTTCAGAGAGCTCCTCCAGGGCAGTAGCATGCCTCTGTCTGATCTCCTGGATCTGGGCTTCATGGTTTTTGGTTTCCTCCTCGATTGCTTTCTTCAGTTCAGCCACCTCCTGCTCTCGCTTTGTCCTGGAGGAAGTGCAAAGGGTCGTCAAAAAATCAACATTTCAGTTTTTTGTAAATCAAAGATGAATTTCAGTGGTGCTTTCTTACACAGACCATGATCCTACCTCAGCTCCTGCTGTGCTGCAGTGGTGTCCAAGGTATCTTCGAGTTCAGTTTTCAAAGCCTCCAGCTCCTCACTCAAATCCCTTTTCTGCTTTTCTGCCTTGTTCCGTGATGCCTTCTCAGACTCCAGATCCTCCTGGAGCTCTGCAATCTGAGCCTGCAGCTCCCTGATCACTTTCAGTGCATTGTTCTTCTGAACTGCTTCCTCATCCCCTCTGTCAAACAGAGGCACCACAGTTAATGGGATTTCACCTCCTCTCGTAACCATCCTTAAATTATCTACAAAAACAGATTAACTTTTCCACTAGAATAAAAGAAATACATTTTTTTTATAGAATGGTTGGGTTGGAAGTGACCTTCAACATCATCAAATTCCCATTCCTTCCATGAGCAGGGAAACTTTTCACTATCCCAGGTTGCTCCAAGCCCTGTCCAACTTCCAGGGATGGATGAAAGATACCACAGATAAAACCTAAAACCAAGGTGCACTATCAGAATTATCAAGTTGTAGTTTACAGTCAAGTATTCCAGTTCTGTAGATCTCAACACCATCCCAGAAATGTTCCACCTGTAGAATTTTCTCTTCCTGCAAAATTATACTTCAAAAATACAGATGGTCTTCAGCGTAACATGGGACTGCAGGAGTACCACACAAAACCAAATAAAGCCTGTCTTGCCCAGCACTTTGTTAAGACCCACTGAGAAATACACATTTTTCCCTCCTGAGGCTGAATTTTGGAAGATTAAAAAAGCTTCCAGAGCCCAAACACTGTTATACCACATGAAACTCCTCCTCTTTGCAGGTTTGTAGAGCAAGGATGCTGAGGGATCCCTGAATTCCTTTAAATTTGCCATGTGTGTGCACAGCACAAGGCTCCAGAGCTGCTCCAGAAGTGGCTGCTATTGCAGCACTCCCAGCCCTGATTGGAGCCACGTGAAGGTCACTTGGGGGAGCAGCTTTGTCCCACACTGACCTGGCCACAGCAGCCTGCAGCTCCTCCTCTTTCTTGGCCAGCTGGATCTTCAGCTCCTCAATCTGGGCTTGCAGCTCAGCTATTTGGTCCTGCAGGTCTGTGGTTTCCCCATCCAGTTTTCTTTTAGCTTTTTCTAACTCTTGACGGGTCTTCTCCTCCTTTTTCAGGCGTTCTAAAGGAAGCAAAGAATTAAATTCCTATGGAATTGTTCCTCTTGTCTCCCTCAGGGAGTTTGGGGTGGCAGGAAGTTTAATTTATGCTGCCTCAATTATTTCTCCAGTCTGCAGGAAAATGAAACAGCAAAGGAGAACTGCATGACTTAGCCAGAAAGTCAGGGGAAAGTCTCTGACAACTGTGAATAGTTTGAGATGAGGCAACAGAAACATCTTGGTAGACAATAAGGAGTGGGATCTAACAGAGCAGCTTGGGCTGCTAGGCCAGATAATCACAGACATCAGCACTCAAAAAAGAAGATACTGTGAAGTAGAAGTTTCTTCTTCTACCATGAAGAAGAAACTGTGGAATGGAACAAGTGCTGGCTTGCATGGCTTTGGGAAGGCTAGGCAAACTCCAAGAAGTCTACTGGAGAGTAGCATAGCTTAAAGTAAACTTGAATAAACCATTTTACAAGTATCTGTGCTGTTTAATCCCATCCCATCAATATTTAGAGAGCTCCCTCCCAGGAACTGACTGGTGTAGCTGGGATACTCCAGCCCTAAGGAATTCTTTGGGACAGAAGGGCCAAAGCAATCAAAGACATTCAGTTGACACAAAGCCACTCTGCCTGTGGCAGAATCAAGGCAGATCCTGGCTGTGCTGCCCACATCAGCTGATGAGCAGGGCTGCAACAGATCTCAGCCCCAGAAGGTTCTGCTGAGCAGAACCTCAGCACAGTTCTAAAGGCACTGGCACAAATTTAGAATTCTAAGTGACAGCAGGAGTTATTAGCCTTGTTCAATACTTTGGGGCTCCTCAGTGCAGAGATTTCACTCACACCCTTCCCAAACCTCCTTCTGGAGCAGGGTCTTCTACATGGAAAGGGAGCCATGGTCAAGGATCACCTCAGAGCCACCCTGGGTTATTTGGGATTTTCCAGACAACCTAAAGTAACACTGCTTTTCTCCAAACAGTCTCACGTTCCAAAAGAATTGTACTTTTCTCTCTGTTTTTACATGGAGTTCCTGGTGAATGACAGTGTCACAAGACCCAATTTAGTAATTGAGAAAGTTCACAGCAAACTGAATTATTTTTTTTCCCCCAAATATCAGTGCCTAGCAGTGCCAAGACTCTAGCAGAGACCTTAATGGCTTCTTGAATTATCTCCAAGAGTAAATATCATTTTACTCTGCTTTCCTAGCCAAGAAATTGCATGTCTTAAATATAAGCTTTAATTTCCACTTCTAAGGTCATCAGTCTTGGAATGGCTCTGTAACCAAACCCATCTGTCAAGTTTCTAGTCGTGATTTAAGCACAGAGCTACTCCAGCATTATTTTCCAGTGAGTAAAGCTTACTTAGACCCATCTTAAAATCTCTGAATGCAACTGTTAAAGACAAGGTTCATCCATCACTGCTACCCGTTAGTTCAATACCGTCCTACACAGATAAGGTAAAACTCTGATATTCTTCCAGAAGCACATCAGCCTTAAAAAATGTAGCAAGACAGGCCACAACACACCAAGTGCAAGAAATACTCCCAAATTAGGGCACAGTGAACAACTTTCTCTTATTATTTTGCAACTTTGACTTGGCAGCTCATTGATGTTGCACAGTATCTATAGTAATTAAAAAAAAACAAACAATATAAAATCAAGAAAGGTTGTATGTAGGGCAGGTTTAACTTGTGGCAACGCTAGCAAAACAATCAGAAATAAATGGCTAAAGGAATGGAACTATTTTAGATGGAATAATGGAATGGTCTGGGTTGGAAGAGGCCTTGAAGCTCAGCTCATTCCAATCCCCTGCCTTGACCAGGACACCTTCCACCAGACCAGGCTGCTCAATAAAAATAAAGCACTATAAAATAAAATAAATCTATAAATATAATGAAGATAAATATTAAGAAAAGCAAAACAATTGAGATTTACTTATTGAAAAACAATCCTGGAAGCCTAAAGAGTGCCAGCTGCCATTCCTGCAGGAATATACAGCTCTGGTGTTAGAGAAAAGTGGGAGAAACTTCCCAGGAGCCAGGATGTTTTCCCTTGGTGCTAATGGACACAGGCAACAGCATGAATTTCTGAGTGTGTCTATAAAGGAAATGGGATTCTCAAAAATGAAAATCTGACAAGTTCAACAGGAGAGAGACTGAGCAGCCAGATGCAGCAAGCCTTGCAAGAGACCAGTGGAGCTGGCTGAAACAGCAGCTCTGAGAATCCCCAGCTCAGGTTACACTGCACAGGCTGAGCAGACACTGCAGCCCTGGCCCAAGTGATCCATTCCCCCTGGCAGCAGGTCCAGGCCACTCCAGGCACAACAAACCTTCCAAATCTGTGATCATCATTTCCTGCTTGTTCTTCAGTTTGGCCAAGTTCTTGGCTTTTTCTTCTTCTTCAGCCAGCTGAGAAGAGCATTCAGCAATCCGATCCTCCATCAGCTTCTTTTCCTGGGAGGGAGAAAGGGGAGGAAAAAGAACTTAAACACAACTTCAAGAGTTCCTCAGCAATGCAAATAAAGGAACGTACAAAACCCACTGAGGGGTGTGATGGAGCACAATATTCTATTACAGATCTTGTTCCTAGCACAGATTTCATTTCAAGTGATTGTCAATGCTAAGGATCAGTTGGAATTGTTTGGAAACATGAACACTTATTTTCCAAGAGAGACCTGGAATTCAGCACACAGCAAGCCTGGCTTTAGGACAGCATTGGAAATCTGTCTGCAGAGAACAATGGCAGCTATAAACAATTTTTGCAGCTTTAAAATTTGGGAGTGTCATGAACCTGGGAAGAGTGCATGATAAATTCCCTCTGGAATGTCAGCCCAAACTCATCTCCAGTGTCTCAGCTTTGCCCTGGTCACACCCACAGGTGTCCAGGTGCAAATGTCCCAGATCCTGGGCCAGCAGCTTTGAGAGCTGTCCCTTGGCATCTCTACCCTGCACACTACACTCACCTTCAGAAATTTGGAATTTTGGTCCTCCAAGAGTAGGATCTCCTCCTCCATCTTCTTGATCTTTGCCTCAGCTGTCACTTTTTCAAGCTGCAGCTTCTGCCGAGCTCCCTCCTCCTCATCCAGTTGTTCCTCCAGGTCCTGGGAAGAGACAAAACTGCATCTGTGCATTTTCCAGGTTGTCCATGTGGTCACATTTAGGTATTTTTAACTCAGTGACAAAGATGTGTTATTTTGAATAGCCTCTTGCCCTAATACACACCCAACCCACATTTGCTGTGTTAGATTCATTTACAGGACCAATGATCTGGTGAGGAATTAAGGGCCATGGGATACACATGGGATTTTTGATGCTCTGAATTCCAGCTTTGGGTGAAATGTGCTGTCTAGGAAACACACACTCACTGCCACAGTCTTCACCTTCCTAATTGCAACTATAAAATAAAAACTCTGTAATTAATTACAACCAAATAATTTATGTCAGAGACTTCCCAGCACACTGCACCTGAATGGGGCACCTGGTGGAAAAATGCCAGGATCTGAGAAGAGATTCCACAGGAAACAACCTCCTTATTTCAATATCACAGCTGAGACAGTTCAGTTATTGACACAAAGACTTAAAAAGCAATAATGCACTGTGCTTATGAGGGTTTAAATATGATTCAATTAAAGCTGATTAATAGACATTTATGAAAAGGCATCAAAAGCTGTGAGAAGTGGAGTTTATTTCCTCTTCAACTACTTTTAATATTTTGAAAGACAGGTAACTTCTCAGCTATTCTGTTTTTCAGGGTCACCATTATTTAAAAGGAAGCACCTAAGTAATCTGATTTTCCAAAAAATCCTCAATCAAGTAACTTGGAGGAAATGACACTGTCTTAGTGAGGTCAGATAAGGAACATCCTTCATGATGTTCCCTGGATTTCAGTCAAAAAGTAACTTTTCTCTCACATGGGACACCATCCCAGCAGGGAGAGGAGAGGAGAGGAGAGGAGAGGAGAGGAGAGGAGAGGAGAGGAGAGGAGAGGAGAGGAGAGGAGAGGAGAGGAGAGGAGAGGAGAGGAGAGGAGAGGAGAGGAGAGGAGAGGAGAGGAGAGGAGAGGAGAGGAGAGGAGAGGAGAGGAGAGGAGAGGAGAGGAGAGGAGAGGAGAGGAGAGGAGAGGAGAGGAGAGGAGAGGAGAGGAGAGGAGAGGAGAGGAGAGGAGAGGAGAGGAGAGGAGAGGAGAGGAGAGGAGAGGAGAGGAGAGGAGAGGAGAGGAGAGGAGAGGAGAGGAGAGGAGAGGAGAGGAGGACGAGAAAAATGAAGATTATTTTTCCACTCAGGAACCAAATTCCTTTGTCCTGTAGAGATGCTGAGGGAACTTCCCCATCCTACTTCTCCACCTCCAGTCCCTGAGAATCCTACCTGGATATGGCCCTGCATTTTCTTCTTCTCATTCTGCAGTATTTGGTTTCTTTCCTCCTCCTCCTCAACCCTGGACTCCAAATCATGGAGAATTTCTTCCAGCTCTTGCTTTTTGGCAGCCAAGCGAGCCCTCATCTCCTCAGCCTCTGCAAAGAGCTCTGTCTCAGCCTGGAGCTGCTCTGCAAGGATGTTCTTCTCCTCCAGAACCTGCAAATATAAAAGGCAGTAAAGTTTTAAAAATGACACTTCAAAGTCTCTTGTGAGAGATTACACCTGTGACAACTACAAAGGTACTTCAAGGCCATGTTGTGCTCCAATTCCTGCCTCCCTTGTCCACATCCCCAACCAAAGCCTTTCAGAAGAGGAATTGGCAGCAGTCCAGAGGACACCAGCTCTGGCTCCAGCAGTATTTCCTGCACTGCTCCCTGCAGAGTGGCAGAGCAGTGCCATGGGCTGATCCTGGCACTTGGAGTCACTGAAACTCTGCCCAGCCCATCCCTGAGGTTGCCACTTGTCACTGGACATGGAACCAGTGAGTGGCACCCTTGGAGTGCCCCCATCCAGCCAGATCCTTATCACTGAGGGCTCCATCCATCAACTCCATGTCTCTCCAATTTAGACACCAGGACACTGCCAAATGCACAAGTGCAGGTAGATGACCCTGAAATTGCTCTTCCTTCATTCCCCAAATTTCTGCTATCACAGAAAGCCACCAGATCTCTAGAGTTCTCACAGGTGTTTGCCCACAGCTTGCCCAGCCCAGGCACAGAATGACACTGCCACTGAATTTCTCCTGCAAACCACGAAAGGTCACAAAACCAGGTTTTGTTCTGTTAACATGCTTCTGCATCCCTGGAGGAACAGCTCACACTGTGAGTGGGAATCAGCTCACCTGATTCTCTTTTGCTCCCCAGCTTGGCTCCCTCGCATGGGACAGAGCACAATTCATGTCCTGCATATCAAAAGCTGATCTTTGACACAAACCTGTTGATGTTTCCTTTCCATTTCCTCAAGTTCTGCCTCCACTTTTGTCTGTTTTTCTTTCACCTTCATCAGCTCCTCATCCTTGGCTTGAAGCTCTTCTTCCTGACGAGTGACCTGAAGAAGAGGCTTCACCTGCAAAGGTTTGACATGAAAATGTGAGACCCTGCACTCACCTATTTATAGATGAATAAAACAGAACAGAACAGAACAGAAGGAACCTTGGTGAAGACTCTCCACCACTGCCAGTGCCTCAGCTTCAAATATGCAGCACAATTCCTCTGCAGGATTTTCAGTGCACTCAGCTGCTGCTGCTTCTTTGCAAAGGCCCTGAAGACAGCAAAAGGTTTGTGATAAATACAGCTGACCATCACTCCATTTTTAGGTTACCCAACCCTACAACACTACAGACCATAAATAGGCTCATTTATAAGTTTCAGTAACTACACTGAATTTATGAGTTCTTGCTCCTATAGAGCAAGAGCTAAATTCACCATTTCCAATAATTAAAAATGCTGTTTGTTCTTACTCCCAACAGGCTTTTTTCTTAAAAGGACAAAATCAGGATGGATTAGCTACTTTAATTTTTAAAAAGCAGCTTTCCAGAGTGTACTTCCAGGAGCCTCCAGTGGGACAGGAGGAGAGACAAAGGAATTTGCAGCCATTGTAAAGGGCTCAAAGACAGGAGCAGGGAAAGGAGAATTTTAAGGAATGAAGGTTCAAATTCTTCCCAGGCAAAAATCCACTTAATATCCAGGATACAATTACAGTTCCTCAAGCGGCACACTCAGAAAATCTGTCCTGAAATAGAAGTTTTAATGCACAGCTCCCTGTCAGAGAGGCTTGAGAGAGCCAAAGGAAGACCCAGTCCCAAAACACACTCACTTCCTGGCCAGGTACCCCCTGCACACTGCCTGGAAGAAGATGATGATGTCTGTGATCTTCAGATCCCGCTCTTCTTCCAGGTGTGCCAGGACTCCAGCTCGGAAGAAGATCTTGCTTTGTCCAATTCTGTACAAGTTAGGGTCCAGCTCCAAGGCTCTGATCTAAACAGACAGGCAAGAGTATTGCTGTTACACCAAGAAAAGGACAAGTTTGGGAATTTTTTAATGTTTTGACAATATTAAGCTATAAACACTTACCATACGCTCACAGGCTTGCTTACCATCCATGAAACCTTTGGGAATTGCATTGGGAGTGAGGATCTCATACCTTGAAGGCAAATGAAAAAACACCTTTACATTCAGCAATAAGCAATGTGATTTGTAGTATAAACTTATAGCATAAACTACAGTGACCAAGTGCACAACTAGGGAATTTCTCCAGGAAGCTTTTCCAACAGCTAATTTTGGATTGTTGCCCTTTCCCTACTGTCTTTAGAACAAACTGCAGTAATTAAATACTTGAAAGTTCAAGGCCTCACAATCAGGTTTTGATTTTCTTTGAGCTGGGCTGGAGGACAAGGGATGAGTGAAGGGTCTTCAACTATTTAACAAGGAACTTTAGCTCCTAAGAACTCAAAATTCAATTGCTTAACAAGGAACTTTAGCTCCTAAGAACTCTAAATTCAATTGTTTAACAAGGAACTGTAGCTCCTAAGAACTCAAAAGCCTGTTGCTGCTGTTACCTCTGCCTGAATTCCTGGAACACAATCCTGTTTGGGAATCCTTGCCGACAGATCCTTATTCCTTCCAAAACCCCGTTGCACCGGAGCTGATCTAGAACCAGATGTGGGTCCAGCTTTCCAGCCTAGACAAAACAAAACAAGGAATATTTTAACCGGCATTTGTGGCAAACTGTACTTTCAGTTTTTCAGGCCAAAACCCAACTGTGTGACTCGGGGGATGTGCAGGGAGTTCTCAGAGGATACTGCTCGGTGTCACAACCGTGATGATCAAACTGTGATGGGAGAAGGAGGACCCAGGCAGGACTCAGGGCAGGTGAACAGAAAAGAGAAGTCAGAACGAGAGGTGGCCTGCGGCCCCTAGCTGTGGAGACCCAGAAAGGCATTCCCAGTTAAGGAAAATGAGAGGCCTCCAGCCCTGTGCCCTCTCCCTGTCCATCAGCCTTTTGGTCACTCCCACCCTGTTTTCCTGTCGTCCTTGCCCTAACCCCACCCTTGTGACACCCCCACGTCCCCTGGTAATTGGTCTCTGAGGTTTCTTAACCTCAGCCCCTCTCGGCCTTTTGCTCTCTGAGCCACGGACGGTGCACACGCGTGGCTGAAATAAACATCTCTGTGAAACCCCTGCTAAGGCCCTTCCCGCTTCCTTACTTGCCATCACCCCAAAGAACAAACAGATGCAGCCCTACCCTCTTCTCGTGGTTGGGGATGATGCAGCGCACGAAGTTGGGGTTGGTGTTGCGGAGCGTGGCCATCAGCTTGGTGAGCGACTCCTTGTAGAGCTGGCCCACGGTGCGGAACATGCCCTTCTTGGTCTTGTAGGCAGAGCCAAAGGCTGTCTCGGTGATGCCGGTGACCTGGTCCAGCCCCACGATGCGATCCACTGGTGGGACAAGAGGGAAGGGCTGAGCGGCCCCTGGGGCTGGCGGGGGGTGGCACAGCAGTGGCAGCGGAAGCTCTGGGACAATGCCGCGAGTGCCGGCGGGGCGAGGCAGCCGCAGCGGGGACCGGGGACGCTGTGCACAAGCTGGGGGACCAAAAGCCACAAACTCATCCAGCACACGAGTGTAGCTTCGGGAGGTACAGGCTGAAATATCCAGCTCTTTGCTTGCAGTTCTACATGACCAGGAAAGCTGTTTGCTGTATTTAAATCAACTTTATATAGAGATGGAAATCCCAGCTTGAGGCAGCTTCCTATCTGAGCTCTTAAGAGTGCACAGCATTTCTGGGTTGAACTTTTGGAATTACACATCTGTGCGTGAAAAGTCAGTTATGACAATGAGATAGATTAAACCTGAGTTCAATTCATGTTTTAATAGGAATTTAAGTGCTACTTCAGTGACAAGAGGGGAAGAAGTATTTGCCAGAGTTGTACTCAGCTACTGTTTGGAAGAGCTCTTCCCATTTTTAAATACACCTGCAAAGACCTCCCTATCCAAAAGATCAGGAAAACTCCACACTGAAGCACTTCCAAGCTGCCAGAAAGCATCACACGAGAGACTTTTCTTTGATTTTTTGGAACATTTTGAGTAAGGATCTCAAGGGTTTGTTTCTCAGAAGCACAATTAAAAATGCGACTGCCATTATTAAAACCTTGAAGGTGATTCCATGTGCATGCCAAAAATTATGTAAACAGTTCACTAAAAGATACACAGGTGGCTTAACACCTCAATAATTACAGCTGGTGCTTCTTAGGACTGAGCAAATCCCAACATTTGTGGGTTCTCCATGAAATCCAAGCTGGGCAGCCAGAAACAAGCAACTATTTGCAAACTACAGCTTCAGTTTTGTCACATTAACTTTGAATTAACTTAAATCAAAGTAGAGGGAATTATGCTTTGCTACCATGATTACCTGACAAATAAGGGACACTATTTAACTTCTTAAAAAAAGGAAAATTAAAGACAGAGAAACACAGGGTAGCAAATTTGAATAATCAGTTTTAAGTCTTGCATGTAGAGCAGAGCCCAGATCCTCTACAGGGTTTTGAACACAAGAATTAAACTTATTAAAGTTGGAGAAATAAATAGGTGGTAAGGTATTTATAAGGTCATAACCCAAATGTTTGTTTTGAAATAGAATTCTGTCCCAAATCAGACATGGGACAGAGATTACAGGGAGACAGTTTTACAGAGGATTAAATGCTTGTCAATATTAGAAACCTGCACCCACCCGGCCCCATTAAGGACTGCAACCACTCAGCTTTTTTTCACCCTGTACTTTCTACAATCTGGCAAACAGATCTGATCTTGCACAGTTTATTTTTGCTTTGTTCCCCTCTGTGCTCAGCTCTAGGATGGTGATTTATATTTCCAACAGGATTATTGGAGTTAAATGTAAGATCTGTCTATAGGTTTAAAGCATGAATTACATGACTGGATCATCACCCCTGGAACAAAGCTCTTCAGGAATTCCTTTAAGAACACCCCTGGTTTCCTCAGGGATGGGATGTGTCAGGAGTAGTGAAAGATAAACCCAAAATCTGAAGGCAAAACCTTCACATCCATGTGTTTCTAAACATGGGGAGAAGAATCCAAGAAGGATGAGGAAGTTGGATTATTAAATAGCTAAAATGTCTTCAAAGACATTCCAAGTGCATTTCTTGATTTCTCAATACCCCAAAAACATGTGCAGCTTATACAAATATTAAAATTAAGAGGTTTTTAAATAAAAGAACAATTCCAACAAGGCTGGAAGAAGTTTACTTTACTTTCTACCCCCACTAAAACTACAGCACTATCCTGACACTTCAAAACATTCTCAAGCTCTCCTCCCAAAAGGACACAGACACATCCTAAAACATCCAGAGTTTTGTCAATGTTGGACTGCAGAAAGAAGCTTGATAGTGTTAAAAAGCTTTTGCATTCTCTCAAATGCTTGGAGTTACCAGAATTGTCACTTAAAGGCAATTCTACATCTCCTCATGGAACCAGGAAGCAACAAACCTTTCCATCCGCAATGCATAACTGCAGATGCTTTGTGTGTGTGCAGCAGCAGCTGGACAGGAATGCACTGGGGGCCCCAGGGGGGCTGGGGGGGGGGGTGGTTTATCTAAATTCAGCATGAAATGAGAAGTTCATGCAAGCCTACGAGCAAAAATGGTTCTCCTGGAGGTACAACAGCCCTGCCTTTAGTAGGCCTACTGTTTATATCCATTCACCTGGTGGCTCATGAAGACCAGAAATATTGTCATAGAAACAGGCTCTCTGAATATTCTGAATCTCTAAGGCAGAGAAACAGCAGAAACAGAAAGACAGAAGAGCAGATACACAAGACACTTGAGTTAGTAAAAACAACAGGTTCATCAGTTGCAAACACACTTCACTGTGCTACAAAAGCAGTTAGGCCACAACATATTCCATGCACATTTCAATGGTCTGTGGGAACAGGAGTTGAGGATTTGGACCAAAACACAATTAACTACTCTGTGTGTGTCCTCCAAGGGAAAGGAACAGATCCCCAGTCAAAAAGTTCTTTACAGATTCATTAAAGCTGCTCTCTGTGGCTGCCCAAAGAGGGAAACTCAGCATTAACCTCCAGCACCACCTAAATCACAAGCTTCATTTCCTCCTCAAGTAACAAACTGCAGGGTTTGTATCCTGTGACATGTAAATATACTCTCATCAGTAGATCATGATGTTAAAAAGCAGAGGAGAAAAATCCCTGCTAAGTATTTATGTGGCTATTTCTGCTTTGTGGAGTCATTTGGTAGAAGTGCTGATAAATACTTTCAGGCAGATAACCTGGCTGAGCAGCAGTGTACAGTTAAAACAAGATTTGATTTTCATGTGCAATATCTCAGCACTGCTACGGTTGTTAATGCAATTCAGTTTAGGAGATGTGGATTTCCAGAGTACCACCCACCACAGCACAGGAAATAACTGTGCCGATGCTCACAGGAGACAATGTTTACAATGTTTTACCAACAGCAAGAACCACTACAGCTGTTCACACTCGGGAAGGACTCCACTGCAGCAAGTCCCAGGCAAGAGTTTTGGACAAGATTCCACATGAAATTGGACACAAATAAAGTCATAAGTGAATATCAGTTCCAGTAATGGACATGAGAAGCAGCTACTCAGAAATGGAACATGTGCAAAGGACCAGAGGTGCAACTCAGCTTCCTCTGGGCACTGAGTAAGAGAGAAAACACTGTAGATATTTACAATGGAGAAGTGGAGGGTGAAAAAGGAACAAGCATTAAAAAAAAAAAAAAACAAAACAAGTCATCCAGCAAGGTGAAATCACCAACAATCTGTGCTCAGAGCTCTCTTACCATCCTTCCAAAGCTCAGCCACAAACTTGTCCGAGGACTGGTGCAGGAGCGTGGCCACGTTGTCGTTCAGGGGGTCCATGTTCTTCATCAGCCACTCATCTGCCTTGTAATCCACCTGCAGAGCAGCCACAGGGCACAGGCTCAGAGGAAAACCACCTCTGGGTTTCTATTTAGCAGCATCAAACACCAGTGGTGTTTTCCTCTCACTGTCAATGCTCAGAGTCACAAAGGTGGGAAAAGACCTCCAAGCTCAGAGTCCAACTCTGCCTGGCCATAGCAGCCCTGAGTGCTCACATTTGCTTGCTGAGCCTCCTTAGGACAGCTCAAAGTACCACAAGTTTGTTATGCTTTTGAAAGAGTAAATGGGAGTTTTCTTTAAAATTCAGCAATCTGAATTCTTTCTTACTGACAGCTGGGTGTTTATTTGCTGCCCAGTTTATTGCCAAAATAAGGTTTCACTGTAAAGATGCAAAACCAGCTCTAGGATAGATTACTTAACCAAATACTTTATCTTAATTACTGGAGAGTCAATGAAGGATGTGCTGCAGCATGACTTTTAAGAATTTTTCAACAGTATTTACATTTAAACACTTGCTTCTATACAGAAAACAAAGTTCTTATCTTTAAAGAGCCAAACCTGTGGTTTCCAAATAAACCCCAGATCAGCAGCTAAAAAATCACTGATACCAACCCAGAGAGCCCTAAGTCCAACAAAATCTCTGTACACCGGATTCTGCTTCAACCAAGGCAAAAGTTATTATCTATTTTTTCATCCAGGCATTGGAAGGAAAGCAGAGTACTTTCCCCAAACCAACCTTTCCAAACAAGAATTTAATGTTGAACCCTTACCTTCCCTGCATAGTGAATAATGCAGAAGTCTGCTTTGTCCTTCAGTTGTCTTGGCTTTTGGAACTTGGAATGAGTTCCTTGTTCTTGGACCAACTTTTCCACAAATGTCTTGTCAGTGGCTTTAGGGAACCAGCATTCTTCATCCAGCAACGCCAACACTCCAGGAGGATTTGCCTGAAACGCAGTTTGATAATGTGCTCATGTTATATATATATATTTATTTTTTACATTTTTTTTAAAGTTTAATATTTCCAACACATCACTGAACATCACAGTAAGGGTAGTCCAATCTGATTCAAGCCTATTTTCAGTTAAAACAAGCTGTGGAAGAGTCCAGGTCAAGAAGGATGTTATGGCTGGTTCAAACAAACTCATTCCAGTGTTTATGGAGACAGCACTGAGCTGGTCCAGGGCTGACCAGAGCCTTGCTTTGTAAGGGTTTATACTTAAAAACTTCTGAGGGAATACAAAGATCACACATTTGGTGAGAGATGCTTCCACGTACCTGGCATCACACTTAGAGAACAATTGTGAGGGGTACTGAGGTTTGCTTTTAAATTAATAAATAACTTGAGGTATTTTAGGCTATCCACCTAAACATGTGCACACTGAGGGCAGCCACACCTGTCCCCTGAGGCTTTTTGGAGAAGATTTTACCTTCTAGTGAGGCAGAACTTTCTAAGTTCCACACACAAAGTGCAGACCTTTGATAACTGAAGCAAGATTTCCCTTTTCACAAAGGAAAACAGGAATGCAGCTTTCCTGTTGGTCAGGATGCACAGCAGCACTGGGAGCTCGCCAGGACCCACAGAGAAAGGTAGGGAGCAGTAAAGCAATGGCCCAGGTTTCATTTAGAAGGTCACAGGTTCTGAGATGGAAAGAACGAACTTTCAGGAGTCTCTGTTCTCCCCATCTGCTCCTCCTGCTCTTTAAAGGCTTCTTCAGATTGCATAAATTGGGCAGCCAGAAGAGGATGGTAAAAACCTCAGTGACTAAAACCACTTTTTCTATTTGCAAAGCAATCTTTGGAGGAAAAACTCTACACCAAGTTTCAGGAATTTTGGTATTGATTTCCAATGAAGGAAATCTACCACAAGTCTTGGAAAAACTTTCTACCCAAGTCCCAAAGCTCCTACACCACAATGGCACAGTTTAATGACACTGACAGGAATAATGACTTTATTAGTACCAGGGAAAAAGGTATAAAAATAGCAGCTCATATCTTGAGCTCAGTGTTTTACACTGACATAAGGGCAAAATCCCCTCTGGATAAATCATTTTATTAACAATACACGGTATTTTAGATTTGAACTTCAGCATTCCAGTTAATTCCCTTTTAATGACAGCTCCACAAGAAATGTCTCATTTGCAGGCAGCAAAAGACACAATCAGCACTCCAAGCTCTCCTCCTCAGAGCATTATTCATATGCAAACTTACAGGTCTTTCAATTAAGTCAATGCAAGGCTGCAGATCCAGGCCAAAATCAATGAAGTTCCACTCGATCCCCTCTCGCTGATATTCCTCTTGCTCCAGGATAAACATGGTGTGGTTGAATAATTGCTGCAGCTTCTCATTGGTGTAGTTAATGCAGAGCTGCTCGAAGGAGTTCAGCTACAAGAATAACATCAGTATTCAAGAATGAGTCAGTGACAAGATACCACAGATCTGGGAGTCAAAAATTTGACTTTATAAGGAAATTCTCCAAAACTTTGCAAAGTTTGAATATAACATAAAGAAATCTGGAAAGCAATTCTACAGATCTCCATTACACAAATTAGAGTAGAAACAATTATCACCTATAAAAGAAGGATTAAAGATTAAATTATGACTTTTTGGCACTGCAATTTTGGGCTGCAAAGCCTTTGTACACCCCAAACAAACCCCTCGCGTAACCTCGGAGCACACCGCTTTCAGTGCCTCTGCAATGTGTCCTGATCCCACAGAAACAGGGGAAAAGAAAAGCTAAGCAGGGATATTTCCAAGTACCTCGAAGATTTCAAAGCCAGCAATATCCAGGATTCCAATGAAAGAGGCTCCCTGACGTTTGGTCCTGTCCAAGGCTTTGTTGATGCGGTGAACCAGCCAGCGGAAGAGGCGCTCGTAGGTGGCCTTTGCCAAAGCTTCCACTGCAAAGTCCGCCTGAAAATCCAAACAGGAAAATTTATTTACCCTGGAAAAGCCATCAAAAGGACACAGACATGGATGTTATCACAAATAACTCAGTAAAAGAAGAAGCTGGATGGAGTCAATACCAGTGAGGAATGAAAACAAGCAATAGGAACAGTTTGGAGTTTGAGCAATGTTAAGAAAAATTTCTTTCTGAACTGTTCCACCAAAACAAAAGGCCTCCAAGTATGTGATAAAGTCACAACATGAAAGGATGAAACCAGGAGAAAGTCAAGGAAAGGGAAAGGTTTCTTCTATTCTACAAACAATTTTGACCATATAAGAACATTTCATAAAGACAGTAAAGCTTAAACAGAGCAGCAAACACTCAGAGCCAATTTTCTTGGCTTGGAGCTGATGGGGATGAGGCAGCTCCACTCGGACTTTAAAGCACCTTTTAAAGCTCACCTGTTCTTTGGTCTGGGCTTTCTGGACGTAGTCCCTGCCCACTTTGATGCGGGGTGTGAGGATGGCGCGGGTGAACTCCATGACGTTCATTCCCAGCAGGTGGCAGAGCTTCTGTGCGACTGCAGGGGACAAAGGGACAAAGGGACACTGAGACCCTGCCCGGAGCTGCCATCTCAGAAGTCAGCGCCCAGCCTCAGGACCTCTGTCCCCAAGGCTGGCAGACCTCTCCAGAGGGACACAGCTGGATGTCCTGGGATCAGGGAAACGCTGGATTTCACCAGGTGGCAGCTCATGAACAGCTCAGGTACAAGTGCTCATTGAGTTATTTTAAAAGGGTCAAAGTTTACTTTTTGAAGGGTTACTTTTTACTTTTCTCATCCCCAGGGGAAAAGGACAGTATGGGGACATCACACATCAAATCCATCATCCTAAAGGTGGGTTAAAACTGCTTTAAGTCAAGTGCCAGCACAAACCCGGGATGTCTCTTGAGCTGAGGACTCCCAGCCCTGGCAGTGCCCAAGGGCAGGATGAACACTGGGGCTTGGAGCAGCCTGGGACAGCAAGAGATGTCCCTGCCATGGCAGGGGTGTGGAATGGGATAATCTTTAAGGCCCCTCCCAATCCAAACCAGTCTGGGATTGCAAGTATTTTACACAGAATAATACCACAGGCATCAGTGCACTTCAACAGCAGAATCCTCCTGATGTCATTTCATTATTTAAATACTGCATTACCCACACCAGCCCTACAGACTCCTGTTGCATCAATCCCTGTCCCCAAACACGTGGCCCAGGAGGTTGGGTGGTTGTGATTCCACATTTCTAAAAATGACAGTGACACTGAAAGTATTTTTAGGTCCAGAGAAGTGTTGCCCTTTAGCAGGAAGCTCTCCACACGACCCAGTAAGTACTTGGCCCATTATCTTTTATCATCTGATAGTTTCTTTTATTGTCAAAATGAAAATAAAAAGCTGTCTTTCCAAATCAGAATTGGAAACCAGATTTTCATACTAAATATATGAGATATATATATATAATATATATGTTATTAATATCTGCTGCATTTTCTTTTCTTTAGTATTAAAAAAGCTATTATTGCTCTTTAAAGTTGAGATTCTTTGCCTGGCCATATGTTCACTAGAAGGGTTCATGACCTGACATGCAACCAGTGAAATCAGGGGAGTGTCACAAGATGAGCACTCCTTCCCCTGAGCTGCAAACAGGAGCAATTCTGGGCTCTGAGTATAAAAATGTGCACCAGCACGTCAGATAAAACTCACAACCTCAGGGGCCGAGTAGAAAGTGCTATCAGGATCTTTAAAACAAATAAAACAAGAACTTGAAAATAAGTAGCCACGAGCTTGGTGCAGTGACACACTGGATACTGTAAAGGGTATCACAGTGAAGGAAGGAGGGTCCCCCCTCTCCCAGAGAACCCCAAATACCACCCTCAGCTCCTTGCATAACCAGGCACACGGAATTCCTTGTCCCAGCCTTTCTAGTCAGTAATAAACTGTAGTTCAGGTGAGATTAATACCAATAAACCCCAGGTATAATCCTCAGCACCACATCTGCTGAGCCACTGGAGGAGGCTGCAGCCAGCACTTCTGAGCTTCCTCTGAAGAAAATGATCCCACTTCCAAACTGTCCAAATTGCCACATCTAAGGGCAGGACTGGGTCACACTATCTCAGCTGGCTTCATCTTGCACTTTAAAATAAGCCTCATTCATCTGAGGATCACAGGATGGTCTGTGGTGGAAGGAACCTTAAATATCACCAGTTCCAAGCCCTGCCACAGGCAGGGGCAGCCCCTTGTTTGTTTGTAATGAGAAAGGGCCATTCCAAAAGTGTGACTGCAGTAAGCCCTGACTGCCCTGACTCGTGCTTTATTACTGCTGGGGTTTGGACAGAAAATTCTGAATTAATTATAAAGCCAAGATATGAGGAGCTCCTATCAGAGGTGAACATGAACTTTATGAGATTGCTTTGAATTTCTACCCTCTTAGCAGAAAGGTTCCTTCCCAATCTGGTGAGCATGAAACGATTCCCCAAGCACAGCTATCCATCCTCCTAACCCACAAAGGCTCTATGGCTTCTCTGATATCTGTACTTGCACCCAGGATTTGTTTATCTACATTTACCATCTATAGGGAAGAGTTTGCTTCCCATGTTCTTTGAATTGGTTCCCATCTGCGCTGCCCACACAAACTCCTTCCCATCCACAGAGACAATACCTGGCCTGTATCACACCCAGGCTCTAAACAAGAGGAGTCCCTATCAGGACACACTGATTTCTCCAGATGATGCAGGGAAAGCCCTCACAATGAGATGTGACAAGAAAAGAGAGATCAGTTACACTCAATTTCTTCAGAAAGATGCAATAGCATAGACCACATCACCAAATTTTTAAATACAAGAGGACAAAAACACGCTTTAACTGAGCTTTTCTTCCTTTTGGCTTTTTTTCCTTTTTGTATCCAGTACTAAAAATATCCAATACTATCAATATATTTATAACCAGTGTTGTAATTGAGAATTGATGTCTAAAAACCAATGGTAATGCAACTAAGTCAAGACAGTCAAAAAGCATCGCTATCTTTACACATGGACAATGACCCAGGTGGGCTGTCTAAACCAGGAGGAAAAGCCTAAAAAATTAACCCCTCAGCCATCTTTTCTCCTCACTAAAACCCAGGAAGTGCCAAAAGCCAGGTCAGAAACCACTGACCTTTAGTCCCCAGCTGGGCAGCAGCCAGTGCCCTCAGAAAGGACAATTTTGGGCATTGCAAGTGACCCATGAGCTCAGCCATTTGGGATATTACAGAATGAGACCCAGACAAGAACCTGAGCTGTCTCTGAGCAGCAGCTCCTGGGAATGGTGGTTCCCACTCACGTCAGTTCTCCAAACTCTTTCCATGAAAACATTTCAAAGGCTGCCACTGGATACTTATATAAAAACCTCAAATGTGCCTCAGCACCTTTTTTTTTATTTTTGGGGGTGGGGAAAGAAATAGATCCTTCAAAATGCTGATTGCATTGCAGGCAGTGATAAATTCAGTGTCAGCCACCCTGGCAGGACACTGCAGAAATCAGCCTGTTCTAAATGCAGCATTCCTGTCTTCAGCCACTGCACCATGGAAGTTGTGCTTGGCTCCAGGGCTCTTATCATTGGCAACAAAACTTCTCTCAGCAACCAAAGAAAACAAACTGATTTAAGCATGAACTTCTTCCTAGGGCTTAAGTCTTTGGAGAGAGCAATAAACAAGATTACAACCAAAATACTTGCTCAAAGCTTAGCAGCAATGCAAACAGCATAAACTGCCCTGATGGACACTTGCATTTGTCTGCAGGAGGAGATGGGAGAGATTTAGGAATTGCCTGTTGGTGCCATTTTGGCACTCCCAGGGATGCTCAGCACTGCTCTGTGCTTGGCAAGATGTGCACTGGACAAAGGGCAGGAGAGAACTCAGCACAGGTCAAAGGACACCCTGCAGACATGGGCAGCTCACCAGTGTTCTCTGGCATGGAGGCCTGGTCTGTGTTCCTCTCCTTCTTAAAGGAAATGTTTCCAAACTGCAGCACTGAGGACACCACTTTCAGCATTGCTGTGAGAACAAGAGACACGTGCATCAGTTTCATGGCAGAGGGCTCAGCTGAACAAATTTTTTCTTCTGTTTCTTGTGTCGCTTTCCTTCCAGATTCCAAGGAGAAGTTCAGAGAGGAAATACAATTTGTACTGTGCTTTTTGGGCAAATGGCTTGAATTCAACTCCAGTTGGAGTTAAGCAAATATTTTCTTCAGACTTTCAAAGACACTGAAGCAACATTGAATTTGGTGACACTAGATCAGCAGAGCGTGTGTGTCTGCGTCTGTGTGTGTGTGTGCGTGTGTGTGTGTGTGTGTGTGTGTGTAAAAGAGAAAAGAACACTCTGAAAATTTCAGAGCCTACATAACTTACACAAGATCTCATCATGTGAAAAGCCCATGATATGCATGGCTTCCATTGTCTCCTGGAAGTTATCCTTGTCTTGTTGCCCAGGGATGGGGATGTAGCCATTAGATAAAAATCTGTAATTGTTAAATCCTTCAAGCAGCAGGTCAGCTGTGTTGGGGGCAAGGGGAAGAGACAGAAAAATCAGCTCAGAAATGCTGTTCACACCCACCCGTGTTCTGTTCTCACTCAATTCCCCAGCTCTGCTTTAGGAAATCAGTTCCTCAGATATGGCTACAAGCCAGGACAGCAGCTTCTGAAACCCTAAAAATACAAGTGCACCTCCCAAGCTGAGGCCAGACTCAGACTCTCCCTCTGCAGCAACCCTCCATGAGCTCTTGAATGCATTAAACCAGGCCACAGAACAGTATCCAGATCTAGCATCATCTCAAATCCTCATCTGGAATATCCTAAAAGGAAAATCTCTACTGAAAGGTAACGGACCCAGGCAGCAACGGAGTTGGGGATTGAAGATTACGTCAAGGATGCTGAGCACCACCTTATCTCATACAGGAGGAGTGATCAGTTCTCTGAAGTCTGTATCTTTATTAGCCTCAGTTATCCCAAACTACAAGAAATTCCCAAGGAGGGGAAAAAAACCAGAGTTGAGATAACCATCCCAGCACTGCAATGGGTTGAAGAAAGCCCAAGGTTTCATTAAGTTTGGGTTAAATTTCTCTGTAGGCTGGAAGAGATGGGGCTGCCTATGCTGACCAGGGCTGGCTGTTTTCAACTGAGAGCTTTGCAGCTCCAATCCAGGGATTCCCAGCCAGAGCCTGACCAAACTGGGCTTTGACATTGGCTTGAAATGCCAGAGTGGCTCCCCAGCACATCTGATAAAACACAGGAGTTATCTCAGAGCAAAGCTACCTGGCCTCTCCTTCCATTCACAACCAAAGAATAATTCAAACCCTGTCCCACTCAAACAGCAAATACAAATACCCAACAGGTTTCAAAGGGATATTCCCAACTTACACTTGAGGTGCTCTCCTGCTCCAGCCAGGAGCTGATAGAAGATGTGGAACGTCCTCTCGTCCTTGGCCTGACGAACAGCTCGAGACTTCTCCAGCAAGTCTGGGAACACCTGGAGTCAAGGGTCACCTGCAATCTGTGCTTAAAAACCTACAGGGCAAACAAGAGCTCCAAAGCAGGCTATGGGATTAGTCTGAGACCAAAGAGAATTTCAGGAGTAATGTCCAGGGCAGCTGTGGCTGCTCCTGGATCCCTGGCAGTGTCCAAGTCCAGGCTGGACAGGGCTGGAGCCACCTGGGATAGTGGAAGCGTCCCTGCCCATGGCAGGATGGGCTTTAAGGTCCCTTCCAACCCAACCCTTCTGTGATTCTGTGACTGGACTAGGTCCAACATGAACTTTTAGTGACTAAGAAAGAGATTTCCAGCTGGTAGAAACCCACTCTTCATCTCAGCAATCTCTTTTGACATTTCAACATTTCCATCCCTTGGCTGTTCTCCCTTGCATTCCCTACTCCATGCAGCCATCCCTGTCTGCCATGGCTCAGCTGCAGTTTTGGTGAGGAGGAACTCCCATCCTTCTCCATCACTTCTACTGAAGTCATACCTGAACTTTTAATCCCAAAAACACAGCAGCTGCTGAACTCAGAAGTCCTTTATCATCCAAAGTGCATTTGTCAGTCCTTCCTAGCATTGCATTTTTCTATAACAATCCACACTGCCTTTAAACAGCTCCCAAATTCAATTTCTGCAGCAGGCACTGCCTGACTAGCTGCCATGAGCTGCAATCTTATTTAAACTTTTTTATTTCTTGGACAGGGATTTGAAGTGACAGTGGCAAGGATGAGTTCCTGCGATGAAGAAGAAATTCTCTCCAAGAGTTAAATCCTGCTTTCACAAAGCTCTGGGTAAAACAATTCATCTGGACTTTCCTAAAAGCTGCCTTCATTCCTGTGCTGTGGTGAATGCAAAAAACACTTACCATTGCAGCATATTTTGAATAACTATAGATCTTTCCCAGCCTTATTGGGAAATCACATTTTCTGACAATTCCAGACATTTAATGCACTTCAGATCAAGCAGTTTCAAAACACAGCAACCAAGTGGAAACTTAACTATAGCATTGTTTATGATCAATATTCACTTAATGTTCTTTACCATGACTTCCAACTTCATCATTTCATGACCACCCCACTGCTATTCTCCCAGAAAACTCAAAATTACACAATACATTTTTAGCACAGAGAAAACAACTTCAGGGAAGGGCTTTCAGTGCCAGTATTCTTACTTAGTTTTACACTCATAAGTAAAAACAAATCTTAAGAGCTAAAACGTAATTTCCTTTGGTATTAATTATAATTAATTAAGTGTAATAGAAGGCCTTGTGTTATTGAACCTTCCTGGGTATCTAGAAGAGCTGAGGTGGCCCAGCTCTGTCCCTGGAGCAGGAGCATCCCTCTCCAGGCAGGGGCTGCTCCCAGCTGAGCTCCTGGCACGATGCAGAGGCTCAGCTCCTCCTTAGGAAGGCATTGGGGCATTTTCAGAAGTGCTTCTAGAGCAAGCACATTTTACACAGTTTCCCTTTTAAACACACCCTGGGTTTAAAGCCAGTCTGAAAACCCTGCAGGTTTCAGAGTGGAATTTGGGAGTTTAGGATTTCCGAGCACGAGGAAGCCACTGAATCTGGGATATTTGATCAGTTATTTTGAAACAAAGGAAGAGATGGATGCTGCCAAAGGAATGTCAAAGTGTGGCAACCTTTCACTGCATTCCAATGAATTCTAGGGTTAAAAGCAAAACAAAGCAGGGAAGCTGCATTTTGCAAGGATGTGGCAGGAAAAAGGATACAGGTCTCAATGTTGGCCCCAACAATGTAACCAGTGACATCGAAGTTAATCCTGATGAATTTGCCCTGTAAAGAAAAGAATTATTTTTCATAATTACTTTTTTTTTTATAAAGACAATGCTATCTATACCAAACATAATCCAAATGCATTCATGCATCAAGGATATCCCAAGTTCAAAGGAAACCTTTCCCCTCCCGTGGGCTCAGCCATCATTCCAATGGAACATGTTGCACACAAACACACTCCCAAGACCGAGGAACTCCTAGTGCAGTTTTATTTGGAATCCAGACTTATTTCCCTCACTTTTCCCTGAGCAAACACTCTGGCTGAGGTGGGAAGCAATGCTGACATTCCAGATGTGCACATTTCTACAGCATTTTCTGGTGCCTGAAGGGGCTGCAACTCCTGAATCTCAGATGCTGCCTGGCACAAAAGATTTCCCTTCAGTTTCCAAAAGGAAAAATCTCTCCATGGTCTCTCTTCAGCTCATCTAAGGACTGAATTCTGTTGACACCATCACAGCACTGAGGCCAGGGCTTTGGAAAAACCACATCAGAGGGAAGCATTCAGTGCTGCCACATAAATCCAACAAGTCCACTCTCCTATCCAGTGCAAACTAGAGATTTATTCCCTGGAACACAAGAGAACTGCCTTTGGTAGCAGAAAAAAAGGGGGGGGAAATAAAATCCATTGACCACTGGGCTTCTTTGAGTCCTCCCTGGGTTATCAGGAGCAGGGGAAGGCTGTCAAGCCTACATGGCTGAACAGCACCACCTCTCACTTTGTGGGAGGAGAGAGATTTTTTTAAGTCAGGTTTTAAAATGGCTGTTAAAGATTATTTTTTTTCTGCATGAGATGAGACCATCTGGAATGAATTATACTTGCTCCTCTATGAAAAAAGAGCTGGAGCCATCAGAGTGATTATGTTCATGATGGCAATGCAGAGCTCAAAATAACACAAACCAGATGCTAACATCTTTTAAGGAAAAAAAGTACTCTCATTAAATTAGTACAGTCCCTGATGGATTCAAGACAGGTAACAAAGTAGAATCATTGTGCAGCGAAACATGTTGATGCTACAAATCCTGTACCCAGCTTCTATAAGCATCAGGCAACATTATAAATAACAGGGTTGTAAATTTTAAAAAGCTGAATTTCCACAAAACTGTACTCTCCCTTCTCAGCTGCAAGCGCTGATGGATTTAGTCATACTGAAAGGGCTGATGGATTTAGTTTTCCAGAGTTCTTATCATGGAGTTGAGTTCATGCATTATAAATCCAAGCAACTGTTGAAATGTCAGATGCAGACAAGAAATCTTTCATTTGTTCTGTAAATTTTAGTGCTGTTCTCGCAAGCAAAAAGATTTAATACCTCCTGCACACTTTTGAAGTTGTACTAAAAACATCTTCCCCCCTGAAATAAGAGATGGCTTTTTTTTTTTTTCTTCAAAGGAAAGGAAGTTCTAAGAAGTGGTAAAAAGCTGTTTATTCATCCTGCCTTCCACCACAATTTTTAAAACAATGGAACCCATCAGAAGTAGTTATCAGCCACCAAAACACTGTGAACAGCAGGCAGGGACCCAACAAAAACATGAAGCAGCTACAGCAGTGCCTGACACCTGGGTTAAGTCATGCTGTGGCTTTTTGACTTTCCTGCAGTAAATCAGTAAATTTAGATGGGGTTTTATATGCAAGTTCTGCGTTTTTGTAGAAATCCAAGATGTTCTCTCCAATCCAATCACTGGATAAAGTCACAGCTATGGACAAGAAAGCTGCAGGCTTTGCCAGTTCCATGGGGATAACACAGTCCTTCCCATTTCACAGCAATCCAGCACGATTTGTGCACACAAGCCCGGGCTCAGCTCCCCAGCACAGTTATATTTGTTAGATTATAAACTGCTGTCAGCTCCAGGATAGCTGGAGTTACAATAAAATCATGTCTTGCCCAGAGCCAGTGGGGAGGTGCCTTCAGTGACCCCAAAAATGCAGAAGGCATTATAAGAGCACCTGGACTAGTGGAGGAAGAGAATGGAGAAACCTTCTGATACTAATGAGAGAAAGAGCTAAAGAAGGTGATTTCCCCACAAAGAGCAGTCAGGTGTACACTCTAAGGGACAGGGAGGTACTCACAAAGCGGGAGGAGTTGTCATTTTTCACTGTCTTTGCATTCCCAAAGGATTCCAGGATGGGGTTGGCCTGCAGAAGCTGCCGCTCCAGCTCCCCCTAAAAACCACAGAGACAGGAAAACAAACAGATTTATCCCAGAGCACCTGGGCACGTTCAAGCATTCCGCCTCTCCTGACAGTCACTTCCCCTGGCTGTGGCAGTGCCACCACCTCCAGAAGGGGATTCTCATCCTTCCCCTCACTCTCAAATCTGCAGAATCTCCTCCATCCAACGGTGAACGTGGCTGGATTGTTGGTGGTGTTTTTCTGGGTGGGGTTTCTTTATTAAAACACACACAGAGACACACGCAGACAGAGCACGGAGCAGATAGGACTTGATGGATGTTGAAAGTCACCAAAGATGGAAAAAAAAATTTACATTTAGGGCTAATGAAATCAGGCACAGACCTTGAGTGCTTAAGGGAAGAAACCAATTTAAGTGATTGAAGGTTTTAGATCTGAACTTTGTGTTGACAATACAGCTATCTCAGAACACCTATTTTCAAACTCAGAAATACCTATTTTCAAACTTACTTTCAGCTGAGTGAAACTCCCCTTCAGTCAGCCAGACTGAAACTCATCTCATTGCAACACCTCTGACCTGCCCACACCTGAGAGGGCCAGAACAGCACAGCAGAACTGAGCAACACCAATTACAAACACTGTTTTCAAATTGCTCAATCCAGCCAGCATTGCTCAGGACGTTTCATGCATTTGTTAAATGTTTCTGTAAGTTCTGGCCAATGAGTTTAGAATTTGAAGTTCTTATCTCAAGGAAATTGCACAATAGCTTTTACAAGTGCTGTCCATGAGGAGATCTGGTAACAAAAAAAGTCTGTGCTGCTTCCAAGAGCCCAGGAGGCACAAATGTACACAGGAGAATATATTGTCTTCTTGCTCTGAAGGATGGTTTGGGAAAAAAAAAAAAAATTAAGTGAGGCTGTCTGGAATGTAGTCTCCAAATCTGACGTTTGTGTTCATGAACCTGCTTTTTCCAATTATTTATAGTCTTGATGAATAAAGGTCCCAGACCAAGCATCAAAGAACAGGAAGCATTAAGTCTCCTAAGGCTTCTACACGGGGTCAATTCTTACACAGGAAATTTTAAAAATTCACTACTTAACACCTAAAGGAGTTTTATTTGTATATTGAAATATATTTCAAGCTCTCCTGGAAATAAACGGCTGTTCCTTCTTTTATGTGACCTCAAGTTATCTGCTCAGAAGTTGCTTACTTCCAAATGTATTCCCTTTGGGACTACACATTCCCTGAATTCCAGGATAAGTAAAGAAGGAATAAATGCAGAAAGAATAAATGTGAGTCAGCCCAGAGGAGACCCAGCAGCGCCATGGCAGGGCTGCAAGGTGAGTTTAACAGCACTCTTACACTGACAAAAAACCTGCACCTGGAGAGAAACTGGAAGCCTGTTATACCCACTCTGTGCTGTCTGCAATTGATATTCCCCAAATTTCCCCTGTAAAAGCCTCAGAAGCTGGAATGCTCCCACCTTCCCTCCCCCTGCCCTCTCCCAGTGCTGTGCCAGCTCCTGCAGGCACACCAAGATCCAGGGGAGCATTCCCTCCTTACAGATCCTGGGATAAAGCCCACTGTGTCCAGCTAAGGCAGGGAGTGTGGCACAGCTGACATGTCCAACTCTGAAATATTTTGGAAAAGAAATGCCCTGACTGCACAGTGACTGCTCAATGGGCACGGCTGTGTCCCTCCAGCACTGCCTGGGCTGGGCACAGCAACCTCTGCAGGGCAGCACAGGAGGGATAAACCTCTGGAATAAAGCAGCAGAGAATGTGGATAATAAACACATTTATCCAAATCCTCTGACTGGAGGCAGGAAGCTCTTTTTGCCACCACCTCTGAGGAGCTGAAGGAAGCAGTTGGATCCTGTGGGTGAAAACCATAGGAACGAGCAGTGCTCACTGCTGCACACACAGACCTGTCACAGCTGTCACCAAGGGAAGCACGCCCCTCACTGTGGAAAAAGGCTCCTGGTTTGGGAGTTTTCCTCTCTCCACAGACTGCTTTCAGCCAAAACCAATCCTCTTCCTGAAGAGCTCAGAGTTGTGAAAGACTCTGAACTCCAGAGTGTCAGTTTGGCCCCTGGGCTCAGCTCCTGCGCGGGCATCTCCCCAGAACTTGGAAAAAGCAGTATGGGAATTGTGGGAGAAGTGAGGTCATGCAATAGTTCATGCAGGCACCACGAAGACAAGGCCAGGTTATTGTCTCAGTTTCAGAAAAACCAGCAGCACTGGGTTTGGAGGAGGCCTGGGTCAGGCAGGGGAAGCTCCATGCTACTCACATACAACAGGGATCCACTCTGGAGTTCCAAATGACATTGAAACAGAGATGTTAATGATTCCATGCCTTATGCAGTATCAACAGCTTGGGATTAGCATTTTCCACGGACACAGTTAAAATGTTCACCAACAAACGTTTTATGTCAACCCTGGCACGCCAGCTCTAAGCAAAAGGAGGGTTAAACCAAACACCACTCCATCTATTTTTGGACTTTTTACAAATATTTTACTAAAAACCCTTAGAACTGACTGATGTGTGCAAGGAGCGGGGATTAAGTTAAACACTAGGAATGTCTGCAGCTTCTGAAAATGAGACCATGGGCTCAGACACACAGTTGGGCTGCAGAGGTTTAATGTGTACCACACACTCCCAGAGGCATCACAGCTGGCCAAGGATTGCTTTTTGCTTCAAATATATCACACTTGAAGGTTCCTTTGCTATTTCCCTCTGCACTATAGTTACACTGCACTAAACAGCTTCAGAGAAATGCAAAGGGGGAATTCACCCAGCTAAACTAACCCAGAGGAGCTGCTTCAGTCTCGTGGTTGGTTACACCCTGAGGAGTTGGGGCAAAGCTTTCTTCCTTATTTAAAAGCTCGTGCCCAGCACAAAGCCATCACTTCCCAGCTCAGGTTAGAGTGGGACGTTTATCTTGTGGCAGCAATTGTTTATTCCTTTCCACAGTCTTACCCTCAACTTCCACCTAAGCCTCCTTGAGGTAAACTCCACCTGGAGAACTGCAAGTCCTTCTCTCTCCAGAAAAGTGGGATCAAACAGAGCGACTGCTGCTGTGCCCAGGGATGTGGGAGCAGGAACATGGGATGGGCAGCATTTTCTGCCCAGCAGCTCCAGCCAACCTGAGCAGTGAGAGCAGCCAGAGCTCAAATGAGCAAACATCAGTTCAAGGCAGCAGATCCCACTCTGCTCACATCACTTGTCCTAGAAAGCCACTCTTGATTTCAGAAGGCTTTTGGTTATGCCAAGCCTTTTACACCTGAGATCAAAGTCTTCTTTGGTGATTTGCAAAGCTATAAAAATATTCAGACAAAACACTTAATCAAAAGAATTTTGTAGCTTCCATTAATCAAATCTTTTATCTAGTGCTTTATTTAATATTTACAAAGTGTTCTGCACTCTCTCAGCAGCACATTACCCAATATACACACAGCATTTTGGAGGAGGGTGGCTGGGGAGAGGGCAAACCTTTCACTTCAGGGCTTAAAAGTGGTTAAATTCCTTTACAATGCTGAGAAACTCAGGAGCTGCTCACTCTTCCCTCTCTCAAAGCCAGTTAAATATTTCCAAAATTCTCTATTAGCTGCGTGTTCCTTCAAGGTTTCCCACACTATCAGCACAAAGAGAAGAATATACATCAGTTCTCCTACATAACTTTAAAAGCATTAAAAAAAACCACTTGCCTGGTGTTTCACGGGTTTGGGTGATTCGGGCTGTTCATTGCAAACAAACAAATGATAAGTTAGCAAGCAGGCATTCCAGCTGCATGTCACATCCCAAATTAGCACTGTCAGCACATTTAACCACACACTCACTTCACAGAAAGTTTCACAGAAACTGCCCAAATTCATTTGAGAACAGAAGTTATTGGCATGTGCAGGAACACTGCACGCTGTGTTTATGCAAGGACTAATTAAACCCAAGATGACAGATGGCCCTTGAGCAGCGAGGGAAAGGGCACGAGTTGCATTATTTGGGCACTGCTTTCAAAATCAACCCCAACACCAATTCCCTTTCTCCCCAGCCTTGGGCACTGTGAGGTGGCTGGGATGGAGGAGATGATCACTGTCCTTCAACACTCACAGAGGTTCTGGAACAACACGAGGGAAGCCACACAAAAGAGTCAGGGGGTTGGTTTTGTACTGTACTACAAATATTTAAGAAATGCAAACCCACATTCAAGACAAGACTTTTGCTTCTTTCTTTCAAGCACCACCATGAGCAGCAGCACAACCTTACACTGGAAATTTTGCCAGCAAGAAGGACAAAGGAACGTGAAGGTAATAAAGTAAAATAAAAACCCTTGAAAATTCAAATGTGCACAGCTTTAGCAGGAATTTCCAATTCCATTCTTTCTCCCTTGGCTCAGTTTGTGAGTTTAATAATCTTAAGCTTCATATCTGAGCGCCTGAGGCAAAATATTGTGAAAAAACACACACAACAAGAGATTTCTATACCAAGCCAAATGTACTCTCTCTTTCTATGACTCTTATTTTATTAGTGCAGAATGGCAGGTTTTGACAGAGGTCTGTAAAGCAGCTGGCAGACGTTTGGCTTGCTCAGGTAAATAATGTGAATTTTCAAAGCTGCACCCTACCTGCCAAGAAAAGAACTACCCCTCCTTCAATCATGGGGAAGGACAGAACACCTTGGAATTCAGAGTTCCACTTGTTTATATTTAGAAAAAGATGAATTGCACTCTTGGGTGTCCATTCTTGTCCTACTAGAAACAGAACTGAGCACAATCAGGCACAGTTTTAACTTCTGTGTGTTTAAATGAGGGCAATTAAAACCCACTTGGGAAACCCAGGGGAGCTTTAGCCTGAGTGAGCATACCTGACTGAGATCCTGTCCTTCAAAAACTAATTCTGTTTCTTTAGAAATTAATAAATTTAAGCAATTTAGCATTTCAGCTACCAAGGTAAATGCAGCCACTGAATGCAATCATTAACCTGAAGTACCAGTAATGAATTCTGAAGTCTAAAATAGCACCAACATGAAAGCTGGTTTAGTGAAAATAGAGGCAGTTTGAGGTGATAACACTTTGGGGAAACCTTAAAGCCCCTGCCAGGGCCTAAAGGGGCTCCAGGAGAGCTGAAGTGGGACTGGTGACAAGGGATGGAGGGCAGGGACAGGGGGAATGGCCTGAATCTGAAGAAGGGCAGGATTAGGTGGGAAACTGGGAAGAGATTGCTCCTGTGAGGGTGAGGAAGCCCTGGAATAGAATTCCCAGAGCAGCTGTGGCTGCCCCTGGATCCCTGGCAGTGCCCAGGGCCAGGTTGGACACTGGGGCTTGGAGCTGTCTGGGACAGTGGAAGGTGTCCCTGCCATGGCAGGGGAGCTGGAACTGGATAATCTTTAGCATCCCTTCCCACCCAAGCCATGCTGGGATTCTATGATCTGCATTTGATTTAGAGGTTTCATCTGATGAAGACTCGACACCATGCAAGGTTTACTCTCACCTCCAGGCTTTGGAGGAGCTCTTGTTTACTATAACCCAGTGCCAAGCACCTCTCCCTCCCCTCCACTGCTCTGCTCTGGACAGCCCAGCCCCTATTCCCAATTTCAGGGACTGTTGCACCTGGCTCTGCCAAATCCCACAATCACTAGAGTTTCTCTTGTACACTTCCACCACCACCACCTCCTCCCCACACTTCCGAGCACAGCGCCCAAGACAACATCTTGGGATTACACAGGAAATGAGACACTGGGGCCATGGATTCCTACACTCAAAAATCAGGAATCATCACTGTTCAGGCTGAAATTCCAGCCCTTGTGTTTCTGACTCCATTTCCAAGGCTGATGTGCTAAGGGTCGTGCAGGACTTTGTCAGCTCTAAGGAAAGAGGGATTAGGGGATAGAAAAGCCTCGTGGACAAGCAGCTGGATGCCAACCATGCCAGGCTGTGCAGGGGATGGGCAGAGCTCCTCACAGAGGCTGAACATCTCCCCAGCAGCCCAGCTGGAACAGGCACCTGGTGAGCCCCTGTGACATCAGTGCTGCTCTGAGGTGTCAGACTGGGGCTCCTTTGGTTTGTTCTATTTTTACAGCAAATCAAAGTTAACCTTAGGCTTAGCATACAAATTGCTTCATTTAAAGAAATAATCAATGAGACATTCAAACAGGCTCAGAAATATACATGTCAGTGATAATTATCTGTAACAGGATGGCTACAGACAGACTGCAAGTCATGGATTAATTTAACAAGCCTATTTAGCATCTTCTGTGCACAGGGCAATGCACAGGTTCTACACACTGCGGATCACCACCAGCCCTCTACAGCCTTCTAATGAATATGCAAACAGAACCAAATTAGGGCTGCTACTATAACCCCCATTCTGACACTTCCTACCTTTCCAGTGGCACCTGTGAGGGTTAGACATTTTTTTGTTTACAATATCTAAACAACAACTAACTAAACTATCTAAAAACTAACTAAAAGGGAGACTCGTTTATAGTTCGGTGACAAACATTCTGCATTTTTCACGGATATATGGCAAATCCAGTGCTCACTGTAGTACCACACTGAATGAGGGGCACAGTCCAAGACTTTCATTTAGGACACTCCCTGCTGTTTTGGTTCACATCCCAGCTTTCCCCTTTCTTTCCTGTGCCTTCACAGGCTCCCTGAGAAGTTGCATCATCTCCATCCCTCAAGATTTTCAAATCTCAGCTTTTCTGGGGCTTGGGCAATGCAATCTCACTTCGAAGGAAGGCACATTTTAAAAGGTGTCTGGACAAGAGGCTTCCAGAAGTGTCTTTCAGCCTGAGGTATTCCAAGCTGTCAACAGCGTATTTAGAAATACTTGATGCAAACCCTGCACAATTCCCTTCTCTCCAAATGCCTGTTTGCAATTTTGCTTCTGTAGAAACTGAAAAAATACTGGGTTTGTTCAAGGCTGCACAGTGGTAAAGCCAAGAATGTGCAGAACTCTAAAACCTGCCCAGAAAATCACTTGTGGATGATGTCCCAGACAGGGTCACTCAGAGCCACAACCTCCCAGCACATGTGGCAGAGCCATGAACACAGCCCTGACACTGCTGACACTCCAGTCCTGAGAAAGCTCCTCCTGAGGCCAGCACTCTCAGGCTGCTCAGTAAACACCTACAAAGACTAAATTTCATCTTTTCTGTGTGAAAAAACAGTTGGATTAAGTATCAATGCACAGGCTCGTATTATTTGCTCTTGATTAAAAGCAAAGATTCAAGTTTCCCCATACACTTCACTAAGATTTCTCCAAATCTACCTGTAACCTTTCCTTCTCTCCCACTTCGAATCCTCACCTTTTTTTTTTTCCTTCACAGACTGGTCAAAAGTCATCTTGTGTTCCTACATGACTCTGAGCCTTGGCACATTCAGGAATGTCTTAATATGAAGTGCCCTGCACTAAATTGACAGAAGTTGCAGCTGCTGCAGGGGGAAATAGCCTCAAGTTGTGTCACAGGAGGTTCAGGTTGGGTATTAGGAGAGATTTCTTCCCTGTCAGAGTGGTTAAACACTGGAACAGGCTGCCCAGGGAGCTGGTGGAACCAGCATGCCCGGAGGGCTTCAGAAAATGAGTGGAATTGACACTTCATGGGATGGTTTAGTGGGAATGGGCATTGCTCAAAGGCTGGACTTCATCTTAGAGGTTTTTGATATAATTCTCTAAGTCTCTAATTGTATAATTCCATAAGATAAGGTAACTTGAAGGTTCCAGCCACCACAGACATTTCCACACAGGATTACTACTGGAAAAACAGGCACGTGCCATTTGTGACTACAGCAAGACACTGTCTGGAGCAAAGCTGAATTAAAACTTCACTGCAAAGAGATCCAAGTGCTCATAACAACAAATATTCAAACCCATTCCTGTTTTTCGAAAGCAAAGAATCACTAAAAAATTCAGTGCAAGTGTTGAAGCCTGGCAGGAAATCTGAAGAAAGCTCTACATACATCAGAGTTAGTTTCAAGCTACCAAAAATCCCAATATTGTCTGATATAAAAATATATACTCACTTGTTTATAGTGTAATAAAATTAATTAAATTACACTAAATTATAGTGTAATAAAAAAAATGAGCTTTTAATTAGATGCTGGCTTCTAGATATAGCAAGTCTACAGCAGTTTTTAAGCTGGATGATTTCCCCCATCTACAAGATAATTTTTGAAAGCACAGAAAGCTTGTTCACAAATATAGTACCAAAAACCGCAGCCAGTGGGAACTAAATTCAGTCAAAATTGCCTGGATTTATTGAATCTTTTTGAAAAATGGGATTTATTGCATCAGAAAGCTATGCTTTTGTTTCACAACAGAAATTAGACAGCTGACATGGACTAGAAATTTTGATGTAACTGCTCATTTCAGCCACTGCTAAAGAGAAAATAATGGTTGAGACAAAATTACACAGATTGTATTACCGTTTAATAAAAAAAGGGTTTTTTTTCAAATGCAAATATGATAATTTGCAAAAAGAGCAATAAACAAACGAGAAAATACCCCAACTTACAGGAATATTATGGTCCTTTCTTCCTTTATGGGAGGAAGCAACATGAGCAAGGTATTGAATAACTTTCTTGGTGTTCTCAGTCTTCCCGGCACCAGATTCACCTCTGCAAAACAGGGCAGACACTTCCTTCAAAATTCATCTTCAACAAATCAGCAATCCTTTATTTCCAGCACCTCACTTCATCCTATTTATGGCTCTGACTATGCAGCAAACCAAAAAGCCAAAAGCAAGGATGTTGCAGGGAACTACAAATTTAAAATCCTTCCTTCATCCTAAAGATCTCCTGAGCTTTAAGGTGTTGATACAAGGTGTGACATCAGTTTAAGAGCTTTTGGCTTTATGCCTGAACTCCTTTGCTACCCAAGGTGACATCAAACACTTGTCCCCTGCCTGGATCACTGCAGACAAATTTTTTGGGGTGCAGATACATTTTTATTTTTAAATCATGAGTTATACACATCCACTTTTACACTTAGCATGATTTTAATATATATACTTTAGATACCAGGATTTGGTTATGGGAAATACCAAGTTAAGGGAAACACTCAGTACCTTTAGGAGCCAGAAACACAGTACAATAAAACACACTTTAAACAAGAGATTCTTTCCACTGCTCATCTCAGAATCTTCGCTAGGTTAAAAATATATTTAAGGCCACAGGGTTACATGAAACCATGAAGAAATGAATTTATCAGTGTAGAGTGACAGAGCTCACAGATCAATAAAGATAGCAAATGCACATTTCATTTTTAAACCAGAGGTGGATTTAAAGCAGATCATGTTTAGACAGAATTTATGGAGAGGTTTACAAGAGATATTCAAGGCAGGAAATACGACCAAGCTCAGGTCCCTGCAATCACATACGATGTTACAACAGCTCTAAAAATGACACTTTGGAGTTTTTTTCTAACCTAGATCTGATCTTCAGACAAATCCACCCCCAGAGGGATTCAGGGGTGCCTTAGGCAGGACTAACAGTGCAAGCCACTGAAGGAAGATTTCCAGGGAGACAGCAACTGCTGTGAGCAGCTCTGAAGCTAAAAAGGGTTTTATTATGGGGATTTGCATGGAAAGAGTGGAAGCACTCCCATCATTCAACAGTTGTTCAAAAATTAACAGTTTGGAAACCAGCTCCTGTTTAAGAATGACAAGCACACATTTTCCCTGCCCGCTTATTTCTCCTCTAAGCTACTTATAATGGAAATGTTCATTTACCAGGGGACTTTAAACACATTCCTATGCAGCCTTTTTCATCACACACCCCAGTTTTGTAGCTAATCTGCATTTGCTTAGGGATTCAGCACCTCCAGACCTGCACTTCATGGTGAGATAAAAGCTGAGGAGTATCCCTATCCTCACACTGCACTCAGCAACTGCAGAGGAGATGAGACAGCACTTGGAATTTTAATGCTGCACATACAGGAAGGATACTGATACTGTCTCAGATTTTCAAGACTCAATCACTCTCATTGCTCCTCACCTTCCAACACTCTAAAATCACAGAAGCCCCACGGGGAATGGCCCTAAGAGAGGGGACCCTCTGCTAAGGGATGGTGGGATGGGCATTTCTGCACCCAGGAGCAAGAACCTTCATTCACTGCAGCTCATGGCACTCCTCACAAGAGCTCCAGGTGAAACAGCTTCTGTTTGACCTGACAGGTTAGCAGCAACCCCAGGTTTGGCTGGAAAACCCCAGGCAAAATGGTCCTGCAGATGAGCTGTGGGATATTGCACAGCCTCACTGCCCAGCATATAGTTCCACAGTAACCAAGTTTTATTGATGGCATCTTCTTGGAAGTAACTCCGTCAGTCTGTCTAAAACACCTTTGGTTCCATTTCTCCTCACAGTCATTGGAAAACAACACAGAATGTGAAAGATAAGAAAGCACTGCACTCAATTACTCAAAGCTTTCTAGAGGAAGGGGAGTTCCCTGCAGACTTGTTCACTGGGCTGACTTTACTCAGTGCATGGAAAAACCTGGAAGGTCCTACCTGAAAAGCTGGTTGCAAAGGAGATTACTCTGAGAATTGGCTAATGGATAACTGGGTTTCCTTTTTGCCAAGATACCATCACTATGAAACCCCGAAACTGGGTGTACTTTGGGACCGCTACAAGTGGAACAACACCCTCTGACTTAATGAAAAATCCCATTTCCAGCCAACCAGGAGTCCCCACAAACAAGACAAATGTGAATGCTGATAAGCAGAAAAAAAATAACCCAAACCATCAGGTGCCAGTTCTAGCTTCTCAAGTCTTTTATTTCTCATTTCCCTTTCACTGTAGTGTTTCCATTAACATAATTCATGACCATGAGCAATAATAAAAGCAGCTTTGCCTGTTTCTAGATGTGTATTAAAATATGCTAATGCTAAAACTATTCCAGCAGGTAAGAGAAGTAAGAAGCACAGCAAAATACACATCTACATTTTAAAACAATACAATTTGTTCTTATTGTCAGCAGGGCTTGGGAATGCACTATTAGCTGTGCCTGTAAAGCCAGAGAAATAATCTTTTTCTGTCAAATCACAAGAAGAAAGTTTATTACATTTTAAAGGAGGGAAATCTCCTGTAACACATGCAGTGCAGAGAAGGTGGTACAATAAATACAGCTCGGATGTCAGCTTTGAAAAAAGGCAGCACAAGGCTGGAAGAGTTAGTTGCAACCACACCAGCAAAGCTGCACAAGCACAGGAAAAGCAGCAGCTTGAAACACATTCCTGGTGTTAAAAATCCTCTAAATCTAACAGAGGGGTATTTTAGAGAGAGTCTTTGTGCAAGACCTCATTCAAAAGCAGCACTAACGGATGTTATCATCCCAGTCCTGCTCTCCCTGGAGCCTACAAGAATGCCAAATATTTCCTGCAGCATCGTGGCAAATAGCTCTGCTGCCATATACTATGAAAGAATTAGAAGATTTAGGATGAAGTCCTTTGCATTTATAGGAATAATGACATCTGCATACTTTGTTTCCTTCCCAGGAGTGCAAACACATGGATTACAAAAATAAATTAAAATCTTCTACCTCTATCAACCTGCCCAAAAAAGGTAAACTCTGAGTAACACCATGTCCAGTATTTATGGAATGGGGATGGAATCACAAAGCCAAAGCTTAACTTTTTCACAGCCTTGTTTTAATACAACTCAATCTGTTACCATAAATTAAACACCTAAAGCCCTGGGCTGAGAAGCAGCCTCACCTCAGTCACTGGCAGCTCTTCTAAATTATTTCACCTCCTTCATTTCTCCACTGGTAGAATCAAAACCTTCTGGAACTGAAAGGGAACACTCAGCTCCAGCCATGGGCTATGCCAAGCAGTGCTCCCAAGGAAGCAAACCCTCCTTAGCTACAGCCTCCAGTTGGAAGCATGAGGTTATTCCATCAATTAACTGAGGGGCCTCTCCCTGGGAAGCCACCTTCCAGGGACAGGTCAAAGTGTGCCAGTGACTGGTGAATTCATGCAGGATCCCATGTCCAAGTGCTCTTCCCTGGAGCAGCAAAGCTGCTGCTTTGAAGCAGCTTCATGCACATTTAAAACAGGAAAAGTTTAGCCAACATGAGCACTTTAAAGTTTAACGTGGTTTTGAATTCATTGCATGTAAAACTGGAGTGTCATTTTCAGCAAAGCCGAGAACTCTCCAGGCAAATTCATGCCAGCTCCAATTTGGTTAGGAAAATCCAGGCACTGACTCAACCAGCTGCAGCTCTTTCCCTGAGCACCTTGAGCCCAAATCTTGCACAAGAAGCACTTCCACCACCGAATGGATTGTCATCTGTAGAGCAGGCAGATCAGAGAGGGAGAGGACTCGCAGGGTGTGAAGCAAAGAGGCAGCAAGCAGGGATGGGAGCTGTTCTTCCCAAGAACAGCTGCTCTCCCCACAGCACCACTTCCAAAGGCAGCTATTATCCCAGAAAACAGGTTGAGTGCCCCTTCCAAGGGATCTCTTCCAAGAGGAAACACCAACACTAGTGGAACAGTTGCTTTCCTTACTGTCAGGCAGGTTGGAAGCATTCACACATCTTGTGACAGTGCCAGCACCAGCATGGCAGGGCCACCACCTCTCCCTGACCTGGCAAATACCTTATGGACTTCAGGGAAATCAGATGAGCTTAAAGCTGTTTACTGCAGGCCCACTGCACAGATTGGCCCCCTTCCAGCCCCCTTCCCCAGAGAGCCATTAATTCCACGAGCAGAGACCTCCCAGAAGGTACAAAGTACCCGAGCAGCACAGGACACAGGGACATACGGACACAAATCCAAAGAAAGCTTTGCAATTCCCAGACAGGCTTTTCTTTTTCTTCTGCCTAGGCACAGTCTGCAGACTAACAATATTCCTGAAGATATGGAATGTGTTAGGATGGTGAGATGCAGTTGGAGATCATCTATGTGAATTAAATTCCTGGAAAACTAACTCAAACAAAACTCAGGATTTTACATTTTGGATGGCTGGGTTGCTCAAAGCCTTCCTCTGCCTTAGCAATTTCAGTCATGAAATCATCAGGGATGAGAAGTTCATGTGGCAGCAGAGGGTCCTCCTATGAAGAAGTGGCACCAGTCCCTTGGCACCTGGGCAAGTTTCCAGCACACAGAACCCAACCTGCTACTCACAGCTCCCCTGGCCAGCAACACCTCTTTCCACGGGAGCAGCCACTTACAGAAGCCCCCAAACCATGGAAATATGGAAATATGCACTTAATTTGTTTGGAGGAGAAAGTAACTGCCTATCTAATAGCCTCGACAATGGCCTTTTGTCCTTGTCACAGCAGCAGTTGCAAAGAACAGAGGAGACACTTATACTCAAGCACAACTGAGCAGATCATCTGCCAGTTACAAATTAACAGATATTTACAGACAAGACCTGTAATTAAAGGGTGTCTTAATCACCTGGCTTATTTTCTGCAAGAGGTATAACTGATAGTTTGGAAAAGAGTCCTTAATTTGCTTTACTATTTATGTGGCTGCTTTAGAGCTGCTTCCTTTCCCCCCTGATGCTTCCCATCATCTCCACACCACTCACCATGGGAATGTTACCAGCTGGACTCCAGCCAGGGGTTGTATACAAAAATGTTTGGTATTTGCTGCTGTTGGCCTTTAATAAGCAGCCTCTATTCCCTCCACACCCCATCACTCCTACAGAAGCCAGTTCAGATTAGATATCCTTGTAGGGCTGCAAGCATCTGCTAAACACCTATTTATCAGGCCCAGGCCCAGTTTTGGGAATACCAGAAGTCTGTGGTAAGAGTCTCCACTTCAGAACACGCTGCCTTTAAAAGTGCAGTGCAGCACATTTTCAGAGTTGACTTTCTTCAGTATTTCCCAAATCCCTAATCACAACACAAATTTCTTCATCTTGGTCATCAGCTTAGCATGCTCAGTGAGCAGAGAAACACCAAAGCTTAACAAAATAGCAGCTGCACCTTCTCCAAGGGAAAAAAGACAAAACAAAAAACACCCTGAAAAGCTCTTCAGCACAGCTTCCCACATCCCACAGAAATAGGAAAATGTGCAGGAAGGTCTAGGATTGCTGCAGTGTTGGCATCTCTGTACAAATCACTGACTGATGCTGAGTCAACACAGGCTGATAGCTACTGCTTTCATATCTATATCTACATCTATATCTACATCTACATCTATATCTATACCTATATATCTATAATATATATATTACTTATAAGCTAGAAGGAACATGAAGTTTCTGGAACTATTCCTTTCTTTTCAGCAAACTAAGAATTTACAGAGAGAAGGTCCAAAATAAACTTTCATTTGCAGTCCAATCAAGGGGGAATGATGAGATGGAAGTTAGCTAAGTCCAGCTTCCCGGAGAAGTTCTGGTTTTGAGGACTGCTCATTTGCTTTTTGTTGAAAAGCTGGATGAACTAAACTCCAAAGCAGAAGAGAGCTGCAGCAGCCTTTCTCAACATCTGTTAGTGGTAAGGAGACCAAGATTAAGCCATCCAACTAAAAAGAAATTCTCACCATTACTGTTTGTTCAGCTCCTCCCATCTCATCTTTAGCCAGGCAATAATCTGGCTTTCACCCATGGATTGTCCAATGGATTTGGGAGCTGTATATGCTCCTGTCTCTGGGCATATTTGGGTTTTTCAGTTGGTGAAAGGCCAAAGTGCACAGAAGAAATCTCATCACTGCTCCTGAGGAAATCAGGAGGATGTCGTGGAGCAGCAGAGGCTGCTGGATATGGGAAAAAGGACTTTTGGTTCACTCTGAGAAAAGGGGGCTGGATCCAGAGACTTGGTAAAGTGTCATGCAAACTGGAGAAGTAAGTGGCTGCCCCTCCTCTAAAGGCCTTTTTACCTTTCATAGGTAAAAAGCCAGGAAACCTTATCAACAGAGGTAGGGGGAGAGAGGTGAAGATGTAAAGTAGGCAGACCTTCAGCAAGCAATGGGAGAACTTTGTCTCCAGACAATTCCTGTCCAGGCAGCTGGAGACAGGGAAATGACAGGCACACCACAACCGTCCACTCAGCTGAGGGCACCATTCACGAGGTGGCTTTTTCCCCATTAGCTACCCTGAACCACTCCTACGGGAGAAATGAGAAATTATTCTGAGAGCTTCCAGCTTTAGTAAACATCAGGGTCAATCAGGTGATCCAGGTCCTGAGACAGCAAGTTTGGGATGAGAAAATGAGTCTTCTGAACTGCCACAGGAGTTTCTGAAACCACCTCCGGTGTGGTTGAGACATTCTCCTTGCACTTTATTTATTCCTGCCTTAGTCTAGGACCTGCAAAACCAGTGGCAAGAAGGAGAATACCAATTTACCTCATCACCAGAAGCAGCAATGTAAGGGGAGTCCTGGACACTTTCCCACTCCTGATCAAAACATGGGATCTCTTTCCGGCCTGCTACACAAGGCAGCTCCCCAAGGCCTTGTCCCACTCATGAAGAGGATTTAATATCCCAAAATCCCAGTTTATAATGCAGACCTGCAACAGAATAAGGCTCTCCCAAGACATATGGTGACATTCTCCCAGGGTCTGGCTGTAAGGACATGTGTCCCTTCCCACCCCTCACCACCTGAGCTCCAGCTCCTCTGCAAGGCACAGCCAAGCCCAGCCAAGGTGGAGCCCAGCACGAGACATAAAAATTCCATGCTCTGTACCAGACACAAACAGGGATCAATTGTCCATTCAGTACAGGTGGATCAAAAGCTCACCTCAGAAGTGAGGTAATGACAAAGTTAGAGAGAAGGAGAGCTTATAGGCTTTCCAACTCGTAAATGATCAGATTGGACATTCACCAAATCCTGCAGCACTGCCATTCAACCTTGTGGGCTCAGCTGACCATGCAAAGGAGAGTAAAGTTCATGCACAGACACAAAACATGAAGCTACTTCAAAACATTCACCTGGGGCAAGCACACGCTGCCAAAGCATCCACAAACACACGAGAACAAAGCCTTTCTTCTCACTCTGGGATCCCATCCCTGCTCTGAGGGCTGCTTTGTGCATTGCACATGAAACAGTCATCACATGAAAACACAAGTCCTGCTAGGAGCAGGAACCACAGACCTAGACAAGCCTCAGTTAACCAGGATCAACTTTTATCTAAGTATAGAACTCTTTTTGCTTCTGTGTCCTTAGGCCTGAATAATCTTGTATTCAGGGTATCCATAGCTGGAAAAGGCATGATTTGAAAGGATCCATCCTCAGTCTTGTACAGACTCTGAGAGTTAAGGCACTTCCGTAGGAAGCAGAAGATGGATATTTGAATCCCTTCATGTCAAGAAGGAAACTGAGCCCAGGCCTCATTCCAGCAGTCAGTCTCCCCTCACTGAGCTACTGCAGGCAGCAGGATCCTCCCAAACCACGTCCCCAACACACTGGCACCCAGGAGAGAGGCACCCAAGCACTGTCCCTGCGCCGTCCCTCAGACACCTGAACCTGCTGTGACCTACCCAGGCCTGGTCACGGCAGGCAGCTGCAGGACAGAGCCAAGGAGTGGTTTCCAACACAGATGACCCCTCCTGACCCCAGGCTGCTCCCAGCAGGGACAGCTTCCCTCCTGCACCTCGTACCTGCAGGCTGGCACGGGCAGCGCCGGCCCGGGGAACGGAACACGGACAGCACCATTCTGTGCAGGGCTGGGCCAGCCGCGCTCCCCGAGCACGCAGGGAACCCTTATCACACTGGCTGACACTCCCAGCGCCAGCACAGGAAGCTGCAGGAACACTCAGTGCACGGGGGAGAGGGAAGGAAGCTCATCACCCCTTCCAGCTGCCCTGCAAGCACACAACGGCTCCGGAGGGCCGCAAGCCTCGAGTCCCACTTGTGTTCTGGCTTCCCAAGCATTGCTGTTCCAGATCCCAGGAAAACCTCAGCTACAGCAGGAAGTTTGCTCTTGGAAGGGTGAGTTCAGGTAAAAGGGAACCTTTGTGTCACCCTCCTCAGAGATCCCCTGGGAGGCAGATCCAAAGCTGAGCTGCTGCCCAGGGTCTCCAGACCCACTTTTGGATCTTGTCTTCCCCAGGCATTTCCCACTGAGCAGTTACAGCACAGTACTGCAGAGATGGGAACTTCTTAAAGCTTTTGGGTTGGATGCAGAGCTCTTCACTGACATTTTAAAATTACATTTCTTAAGGACCACATGCCTAGAAAACTCAGTGACATGAATTATGGTATTAAAAGACTATAGCACCATATAAAATATCACTTCATGTTACATCTTTTCCCACTGCCTGTCAAGACTGAAGACCAAACTTTGACTCCCACAGCTGTATCAAAGCCCCTTCTCACAATACAGATCCCCAAAAGTCCCCAAATGAAAAATGGTCACTCACGTGCAGAGAATTGATTGGTCCTCACGGTCTGCAAAACAAGAACAAACACTGTTATAGGGGTTTGTTTACACTCTTCTGTAATCTGCAAAACAGTTTATTTTAACTGAGTATTTATAACAGTCATTTTTTCACTTTAACAATTCTAAGGACACTCTGAAGCAATTTAAACAATATCCCTTTAATAATATCCCCATTTCACATGCACACACTCCTCAAACAACAGCTTAGAAGTTCCTAAAAGTCCTGACACTTCAGATAATGAAGTCAAAATTCTAGTTAAATTTAATAATCATCCACAGTAAGGTTTTCATCAATATTTTCATTTAAAGTGGACCTAACATTTCGTATTCTGAATGCATAAAGAATATAAAACCTTACATGAGAAGAAAAACAGTTCCAAGCACACAATACTGACAACCACACACTTGGAAAGAGCACTGCCATCTCCAGAAAACAAGTGCTTTCCTCCCCAGCTTTTTGTTTTCTTTTCTAAATGAACACGCAGGCCTGAAGAGCTCCCACAATTCAGCTTATTCATGCAAGCCTTGTCTAAAGGACATCCAGGGAAACCAAAATGCTGCAGCGCTGTGGCTCAGCACTTCTGTGCTCATGACCTTTGGGAAGAACTCCTGAAGGTCAGGTGCAGCCTGCAAGGGCTATTTCATCATCACAAGAGCTTCACAGAATGTTTTTCAGCACCATGTTAAAAATTATATAATCAAAATATTCAAATACACCTGCAGCAAGTACAACATTTCAGTTCAAGTCTTTCAGAGCAGGCAGATGCTCCTGCACACTGCCAGCACGGGCTGAGCCACAGATGCCCCCCCTGGCAAGTTCTAGACTGCATTAACACCAAGGAGGACAAAAAACTGAAGTATTTTCTGACTGAAAAATGTTAAAAACATGCAGTCAGTTGTACTTTGAGCCTGTTGTTCAAAAATACTGAGAACTAGGAGTGATGCCCTGGCCTGCTGTGCAGAGCAGCTGCACTGGGCTGTGCTTCACCAGGGCCACCAGGTGAATCCTGCAGCCTGTGACTGTGCCTTGCAAGCAGATGTGAGCTCCAAAATTCCCTCCTAATGGTAACAAACAGCAGAATGAGTGCAGGAGAAGTGAAGGATCTTAGTTTAGCTTATTAAAAGTGGGAAAGAATTCCAAGAGTTGGTGACCCTCCTGACAAGGCTGCAGGGATGGTCCCAGATCATTCCCTATAGCTGCATGAGGTGCAGAAACTCCTGCACACCAAAAAAATGAAAAAAACAAACCAAAAAAAAAAAAACCTGCAAGAAATGAAAGATGAGAAGGCGCAAAAGCAGGGGCAGTATGACAAGAGAAACATTAAGAAAACACTTAGTTCTTCTGTGTTTGATATCAGAGAGTAGGTCTTGCAAGACCTATCAAAAAATAAGTTTCTGGTGGCAGGAGCAGACCCAGGGCAGGGCTCAGGCACAGCTGGAAGACCTGCCCAGCTAGAGGAGTGCAGCTCTGGGACCCTGACCTGCTCCCAGGACAACCAGCAGTGACTCATGCCTGCAGCTCCATACACCAGCACCAGCTCAAGGTGACACAGGACAGCACAAAGCATTTGTTCTTGCAGAAGAAACAGCTGAATGAAAGCCAGGTTGGTACCGTGAGTAGAGTTCAAAGTTAGTACTTCTTAGCTTTAGTATTTACTGAGGTATTTCTTTTAAAGTGGCAAGTTGATTTTTCCCTTTCTTACTTCCCAGGAATAACTTCACTCTAATTTTGGCACTTTAGCTGGGCCATTACCTCAAAAAACACAGCCTTCTCTAAACTAGACCTCTTCAGTTTAGCACTTCAAAAAAACTAACACAGCTAGCATTTGCCTTGAAGTTTATTTAAAGACAGTGTGAGTTTGTCAATGCTTTGTTATCACGACACTTGTTATCTGTGCATTTACCATGCAATGCTACTGTGCCACAACACACAAGGCACACTATAAATGAATTTTCTTACCCAATTAGTCCTAGAGAAAATCTACAAGTCCAGAAAGTTGTATTTACTTGTAACTGCCAGAAGTTCCAGCAAGTACAGCCAAGTTTTTTAACTTTCTCTGTCCAGAAGCCTGAATTGACACAGCCCTTATAAAGTCAATTATCTGTACTCAAGTATGTCACCCCAAATCCATTTCTCTGTGTCTATCTGGACTCTGAACCTCACAGACCAGGAAAGTGGAAGGAAGACAAGAGCAAGCCTCAAGTTTTGCCTTGTGATACTTTTCTTATGCTGATGGTCAGTTCCAGCACCCAGCACTGACCTGACGAACCCAAACCTGTACATGAAGGCTTAGGGTGATGCCCTCTTGCCCAAGAAGGAGCTGATCTGACTTTCAGGAGCGCTCTGATTTTCAAAATCACTCTGAAAAAGCTTCTGACAAAATGACTAACATGGAAGGGTTATTTATGGTTGGTTTCTAGAGCTCCTGTCTTCCCCCAAATAACACAAGGTGTCTGCAGCCTGGATTTCAGAGCAGGTGCTTCCCCTCCTCAGCACTTCACCTATATTTCCCTCAGCCTGTCTGCAAGGGCTGAGCCCTGTGTGGCTCTTGTCAGGTTTGCTCTGTGGGGTGAGGAAGGAGCCCTAAACTCCTCTGAGCAGACTGCAGGGCTTGGCTGATCAGGGGTTAAAGCAGCTCACTAATCAAAGATGCTCAGTAAGTCAATCCAGCTCAATCAGGTGAATAGAAGCAGGAGGATAAGGACATTTAAGAGGTAATGAAATAACACCAAGCTCTTAATTTAAGTAACATCATAAGACAACCCTCTGGTTTTAATCACAAACCAAAACAGGCAAGTCCCACTGGAATCTACCACTTATGCAGCTTGGATTTAAATATAATCCAAGGTCTTCAAGTTACACTGAAGACCACAACATTCAAGTTGCACAGGAAAGATTTTATACAATATCCCTGATTTGAAAATCAGAGTTAAAGTTATGCAGTTTATGTGAATTAAAAAAAAAATATTTTCTGCTGATGAAGTAACAAGGATATCTTTTTGAACAGAAGAATCTGGAAGGCAATACAACCTGATACTCCAAAAAACTTCCAGCTTTAGGCTGGAGCTCCCCTGCTGCTGTAATTCAACTGGAGCAGCTGTTGATGTCTCTGTTTCCTCTGCCCAGCGTCCCATCCCATTCTTCCCTTGGAACCAGCAGCTGACTGGACACATGCATAGTAGCTGATGGAACAGCAAAATTTAGTTTTCAACCACATCAGCTCCCTGGTGAAGTTTGTAACAGAGCCAGGCAAACACTGGAATCAGCATATGGAGAATAAGAACCACCTCTTGTGCCAGCTGCTGAGGTTCTGATCACTCTAAAGCCACTGTGAAAAGCACATTGCCTGGCTCAGGGGAGCTGCAAACCACTGCCAGCTGAAGGTTCTACCTCCTCCCATCCCCAGGAGTGAATGTCTTCCACTCCTGCTCCTCTCACCTCCAGCCACAGGCAGGATCTGAGCCCCAGGTGAGGAGCAGCTCCACAGGCAGAGCCAGCCCAGGGCTGGGAGCAGCAGCCCCATGAAATCCCCATGCCACCAGGACAAACCCTTGGAAGAGAGGCCAAGGAGAATTACCAGAACACATCACAGAAGAATTACAGCTCTAACAGTAATTTTTACCTACTCTGCTCTCCCCTCCCCAGAGGAATTAGCTCTGGGGACAGCAGTTGGCAGCTGCTCAAACAAACCTGGTGCTCAGCTGCAAAAGGGTTTTTAAAAATCCAGTCAGAAGAGATCCCAATGTTATAACAAAATGCAGGAAGTTTGACTGTCAGAATACAAAAACATTTGACTCTACAGCCCTTCATTCACCAAGCTGTATCTCCCAAAACAGATCAGACCTATCAAACCCCCTGTTAACTCCAGGGGAAGGCTCCCAACGTACATTAAACATTTGTTGTGTAATTAGTTCAGACAGGATGTTCTGAGAAGTTCTACTTCAAAGTTATAGACTCAGTCTACAAAAGAATTATACTATTTTAAAAGCAGCTTTTCTTAAAGGTGTGACTCTGTTCTGGTCATACTGTAGTCATTTATAAACTGATAGAAGACAGTCAAACCCAAAAGTAAAAATCTGTCTTCAGGTTTCCTACTGAAACTCCAAGACAGCAACATTTCAAATCCAGGAACTCTCTCACAGAACAGAGTTTACAAGCACACAGATAGCCAGCCTCTACAACTGGCTGAGCTCCAATTACTCTTCACTATATTGATATTTTAAGTATTGCAAATGTCCAGATGTCTCTCATGATTTCACTGGGAATGAATGGGACAAGCCATTTGGAGCTATCCCTGAGTGAACTGCCCAGCCAGAAAGGCATTTTTTGAATTAGCACTCCTTCACAGATCTATGAAAACAATTCCACAGGTGCCTTACCTACTTTCAGCTTTAACCTCTCTCTGATTACAATTCTTATCAAACAGTAACTTTTATAGAGACACTGACTGTCTCACAATCCCCTTATTTAAGGTAAGAACATTAAATAAGTGAAAAAAAGTTAAATCTGCTTTCCCAACTCAGGAGAGAAAGCAATGGGCTACCACACACCCAGCCAGCAGAAAACCATGCAGAGAAAAATGGTTCTTAATTGCAGGTTATTATTTGTCCTTCCTCAAATCCAAGCACAAAATTCTTGTGGATCATTCACTTTGGCACAGCCTTTCCTTTTCCCTGTCCAGAGCAGTGATCAAATGCCAGCCCCATTTCTGGAACAGATATTAAAAAAAAAAAAAAAAAAAAAAATCCTGCTTTTTTTGGGAGGTGGAGGAGGCTGGTTCTTTGATATTTCGCAGAGAGAAGAAATCACTGGCTTTCTAAAAAGAGTCCCTGTGTAGGGGAACGGAGGGCTCTTGGTTTTTTTTAGGTGGTGTTTCATCCTCAGGTGCCACAGAGCACATCCTAGGAAAAGCTGCCTGGCTCCCTGGTGGATGGCCTTATTTGTTGTGGATGCAGGCTCCAAGGATCTGTTGTGTATGTGCCCTGTGCTGTAGGTGAACAGGCTCAGATATCAATCTAGCCAAGGTCATTTAAAAATTGCATTCCTGACAAGTTCTGTGAAAACAGGTCAGTGCCTGGGGGAGGGAGACCTTCCCACCAGCACAGATTTTGCTGCTGCCAGAGCATTCACAGGACTGGTCCATGAATGCTACACGACAAGGAAAGCACACAGGTGTCCCACAACATGCCACTCTTCAATTCCCATTGAAGATGGGAATGCTTCCCATTATGTTCTTTTTCCTATTTTCCTGTTGGGCTGATAAGCACGGGAAGAGATCTAGTTACAGAGATGAAGCATGACTTTTTAATTTGTGTTTGTCTCTAAAATGTTGCCTGGTTACTCCCTAAACTATCATCAAACACTTAGCACTGTGAAGTGACTTGCAACAAACACCTCTACCCAGAGCCAACAGGAAGAGTGACAGGCACAAGTTTGCTTGCTGGGCACCTACCAGGCCAAATGTGCCCTGACCCACTTCTGGGCACCACGGGATTTCTGGTTATCCTACACTTCACCTCCATGGGCAGCTCACTCCCTCCTCAGTGCAGCTCTGCAGCTTCCCAAAGCCAGGGCACTTTACAGGAATAAATCAGTATTGTGCCCCCAGTGACCAATCAAACACTCCAAGGAAGTTTGCAGGAAGCAGGACATTTGCTAACAATACAAAGTTGATATTTCAAGTTTTAACACCTAAATTTCACCAAGTTAAAACTGTTTTAAAGTTTTAAAGGAGCTGAACCCACACATGCCCAAAGCATCTGATGTGACACATCCAGCAGTGCCATGGGAGCTGGACAGTATCACTGTCAGGTTACCTTCCTTGGGAGGTTTCAGGTAACTAAGGGATGGAAACACCACAGATACCTCCATGAAAAGCAAGCAGGATCATTGCACTATCCTTCCAAAAGCTGAAAGGAACCTTTCAAAGTCAGAAATTCTTAAGGACACTTCAGGAGAAGCCATCTCCCTCGGTAAACCTTCAAGCTGCATTTATTTTTTATTTCTTGCCTTGACATCACCAGCTCATTCATACATATGTCAGGTTTTACATTCAACTCTTATTTCTTTGAAACTGTCAAGCAACGAACTTGCAGAAATTCTCATTCTTTGTCCTAAAAGGTGTAACATTAATTTATTTCAGAGGAAAGATCAAATTCAGGTATAGCCTGCTCCTCGTGGGTATCCAGTGGTTTTAAGGCTTAGAATAATAATATTTATCAGCTTTGCTTCATCAGTGCTCAGACACTTTTCTCTCAGAACATTGAGACTGCTCAGACATCACTCCATGGAGAATTCTATCAAGCTTTTCCCTGCAGCCCAGCTTCAAAGGCAAATCCCACAGTGCTGTTTTAAATCACTCAGCAGCTCCCAGCTCTGGGTGTTCACCTGGTATTTCCCACACAGCCTGATACAGGACAGACACAGCCACGGCTCCTGCATTTCCTCTGCCTGCCTGAGAACTGTCAGCTGGAGATGCCACAAACCCTTTTAACAAAGCAGCATTCCACTCCTGCCTCTTACTGCAGGACATCTGCAGGCCTCAAGTGAAGGATCAGTGAAACACCTCTTCACTGTGGGGTGGGGCAGTGATGGAAACACTCTAGGCCTTCCTGCTATTTGTGAAGTTAAATAACAGCAGCTTTTACTAAAAAGAAAAAAAAGAAAAAAAAAAAAGAAAAAAAAAATGGGGCTCTATCCCTTCCTCCGGAACATTTGAGATAACTTACAGCAGCCACGCTCAGGTTTGCTGCCGGCTGGTACACGAAGTTAATAATGAGCAGGGATACATGGCACAGGTCACCCAAAGCCAGTCATGGCTCACCCTGTCACTTGTCACAGTGACCCACAGCCGGGGATTTTTTTGCATGTCTGCAGCACACGAGATGACCACGTTCATTATTCCCTCACCCAGCACAGCCCCAGCCCGGGAGGACTCAGCCAAGCTGTGAATTGAGTCTAGTTTAGAAATCACGAGTGAGGCATTTGCAACATTAGCTTGAAATTCCCCAAATTGCTGAGGAGAGAAGTGTGACGTGCTCAGCAGTGCCAGCCAGGCCTGAGTCAGCACAAGAGGACAAAACAAACAGGACTCTGTCCTGCCCACTGCCTGCAACCGGGGGTAGCTCCTCCACCAGGCCAGGGACAACTGCAGTTTTATTTCACTTGTGAACCCTAATTAAGCTGGAAGAACCTTAAATATGGTTTCATTTTCACTATCAGTCTTTCACTCCCTTTATTAACAATCATTAAGAGAAGCTTTAGTAGATTTAATTTAGAAATTACAACAGAGCTGCTATGTTTGTGAGCAGCAGCTCCTGTTTTCCCGTGACAAATTCCAACAGGGCTGGGCTGATTTACTCCGCCTTTCCAAACAGGGGGCTGCTGTGATTTAGGAGCTGAGCAGAGCACACAGGGCAGCCGCAGCTGCACAAAAGCAGGGGAAAGGGGCCGGGTTGTGCGGGTGCTCCTGCTGCCCACGGTGCCAGCCCGGGGCTGGGCACAGCTCCTGGGCCAGCTCCCTGCCCGGCCAAAGGCTGGGGCACACAGGAGGCTTCCAGCAGCTCAGATGAAGGGCAGTGACAGTCCAGAGGGAAAAACTCCTCCAACGCCCCGGGCCTTGCTCCCAGTGCCCGGGGAGCTACCACACACACACGGAGAGATCTCTGCCTCCCTGGTTTGTGCTCTCCAGGAGAGGCAAAGATCCACACAGGCCATCCCCACACTTCCATTTCAGTTCTTATTTGCATTCTGCTTAGCAGTAGCCTAAGATGAGTAGGAGCTGGCAAGCCACAGGCTGGACGAGGTTCTTTTGGACCTCAGAGCATTCAGCACAGCACTCGTTTCCATTCTCCATCAATCCTGCTTAAGTTGTTCTACTTCCCACGCAGAATAATTTTGTTTAGACAGACATTACACTGTCCACTAAGACAATGATCCAAGGAGGCCCTTCAGCTGTAAGATCTGCCATGTAAGCTCACTCATTTAACTTTTGCTCTTCTCCTTTCCAAACAAAGGATCAAGCACAAACCACTTAACAAAATAGGCTGGCAACTTTCTCCCAGTGACCTCTTTCCTGAGCTGTTTGGTGCCTGAGCTCCAGGAGTTTGGAGAGAGGGCAAGTGTGACAACAGTGACACAGCAGGGGCAGGGGTTGGTGTGTATAGCCACACACAGGGCACAGATCCTCAACACCACCCCACAAAGCAAGGGCAGCCATGTACTTTCATGGCAGCCACCCGTTTTCCTGCACTTCCTGATCCATGTATTCCTCACACAGCCTTTAAGCCCCCACTACATGCTGAGGCACAGACTATGACAGTTTAGCTCTGCTGTTAAATTGCTTCTTTATGCTGTTTTGAATATGTAATCTGCAATTTTAAAGTAATGACTCTGTTCCTGCATAGGAAGAGATGGGTGGAGGAGGCTCTCTATTCCCTCTGCCTGTGCAACTTCAAATTTAGACTTCTATAACATCTGACCTGAATTGTCATTTCCTTACTGAACAGTTTTGTTCATTCTAGTTGTTCTTTCAATGTCTCCTGTTCCATTTCCTCGTTACCCAAAGCAGGGCAGCCCAGGGCTGTACAAAGCACAGATTAAATCACAGAATGGTTTGGGTTGGAAGGAACTTTAGAGATCACCCACTCCCACCCCTGCCATGGCAGGGACACCTTCCACTGTCCCAGGCTGCTCCAAGCCCCAATGTCCAACCTGGCCTTGGGCAATGCCAGGGATCCAGGGCCCCACCACCCTCACAGAGAACAATTCCTTCCTAATCTCTAATTTAAACTTTTGCTTTTTCAGTTTAAATCCATTCTCCCATGTCCTGTCCCTACGTCCCTTGTCCCTCTCCAGCTCTCTTGGAGCCCCTTTAGGCACTGGAAGGGGCTCTGAGGTCTCCCCAGAGCCTTTTCTTCTCCAGGCTGAATAACTCCAGGTCTCAGAGCATCATCCTGGTGTCTCCTCTGGCCTGGCTCCAGCAGCTCCACATCCTTCCTGTGCTGGCCCCTGAGCTGGAGGCAGCTCTGCAGGCAGCTCTGCAGGCAGGGTCTCACCTATGTTTGTGCTTGGGATGTACTCTAAGTCAATATATTATAAAAATATTTTATTATTATAGGCTGATTATATGTATTATGAAAATAGAAAGAAAAGGTATCAAGTCTGTCATAAAAATGTTTCCTAGATGGATCCCTTTCCCACTGCTCACATTCTCTACCTGACAGCTGCATTTAGATGTTCACAGACCCTTCATCCCTTCAGCAGCACCAGCATTACCAAGGGAATTCATCTTTCCCAAGATGCTTATGCACAAAAAGCACAGACAGAGAAATGCAGGTTCCAGGGTTTGCAGCAGCAACTCCCAAACCATAAAAAGCACAAAACAATGGGCAAGATGGACCAATTTTTAACCAATTGTTTGTCCATATGAAGGCCTTCTCTCACACTGCTTAGAATCCCTCTTTAGTTAGGATTGTTATCAAATACCTTTAGAAAAGTTGATCATGAGTACAGTTGTCTCCAGATTTTGAGCAGGACCCTCACAGATGGCAACAGTAGCTCAAATCTGGCTGCTCTGCTGCCCAATGTTTTTGTGCAGCACAGTCCATCAGCTATTCCATCTCTGAGATTAAGGATTTGGTTCTTGCACATTTTCTATCTTCAGCATTTTCTATTTACTAACCCTTCAGAGAATGATTTGCTGCTATATTCCTCAAATTTTCAACAAGAACTTCTCTGAGCAACTTCATAGCAGACATACATGAAGAGGTAAACACCTATTGTTTCCTTCTTTATCTTCTGCATTTTCCTTCTCCACACCATCTGATGGCTTTACCACCACCTTAAAAAAGCCCTAGAACAGGATGAATTTGAATGCTCCAGGGTGATCAGAAAGACATGAGCTTTTATTCACCTTGTTTTCTGAAACAGATGCACAACACCTTGCTACTCTGAGTCCTTGAGGAAGGATCACAAAGTCTGCCAGCAATTCCTGAGCAGCCAAGTACCTGAGAGCATCGAGCCTGGCCAATGAAAGGAGGCTGGAGATACACCAAGATAAAAGTTGTGCTGCTGATGTGAGCCTGGGGTCAAAGAAAGGAGCAGGGCACCAGCAGCCCTCACCTCTCCCCACCTGCTAAGGGATAAACCCTGCTCTGCTGCTTGTTGCTTCCTTGCCAAAGGACAACAAAGAAATGTTAAGTCAAGAGGAAAGGGGAGGAAAAAGGAGCAAGTGCTGGCAGTGGCAGCCATGGCGTAGCTGCACCCTTCGTCCTGCAGCCCAGAGGAAAGCAGGCAGGGCTGACAAAACCCAGCTTTGTGCACAGCACACAGCGCCCAGCAGGGCTCTCACGCTGCTCTTGAGATTAGAGCACACTGAAGATTTTGTTACATCAAGGCATTACTGCTTGTGCCTGTCATCTCCAGGCTTGACCCAAGCAGGAGCAAATTATCCATTTCACAACTACCTAGAAATAAAAGGGAGTTTAATTTAAACTAAAGCTTCAGTGCAGGAGAAGGTGCTGACTGAGTAATCGTACAAAATGATTAATCTCATGAACCATTTCCCAAGTTGGATGCACTTAGTCTTGAATTCCTGTCTACAGGCACAGTCACAATTCAATTATAAGGTCAGCTTGCATAGCAAGTTTTAAAATTAGAGTAATTTCTGGTTGCTCAGAATATCAACCAAAAAAAAGCCATGGAAGTGGCTCATCTACTGCAGCATTTCACTTCTGAAGTGGGAAGAAAGCCAAGGCACCAAAGAAACTAAAAATTCCCTACGTAACAATTGTCACTTCTGTCTCATTTGTAAATACAACAAAGTTACTGAAATTACATAAAAAGAGATGTCAACTTCTAAGCAATTAAGCCTTAAGAGAAAGCTGTTCACTGTAAACATCATCATTCCTAATTATGTGCCCTACCTTGAGGCTGTACAATGAACAGGGATCCAGACACATTTTGACACAGAGAAGGACAAAGGTCAGTACAGAATTAAAACTTTTCCAACAGTAAAAAAAGTTTAAAATGCAGTTGCTAGAACTAAATTGTGTAAGCTCAACTGAGTAAGTAAGTACTTACTTTTCAGTAAGTACTTGCTACTGATGCTATTCACAGCTGGCCAAGCAAGGTGCAGTTAATTTCAGTCATGACAACTCCCAGCCCCTGAATCACACAGGTTTAATATCAAGAGACAGAACACAAAAGTGAGGGGAAGGAGATGAAATACTGCAAAACAAGTTCAGCTGACAGATGTATCATTTTACTTCAAATTCAAAAATACTGAGGCAGGAGACTGTTTTAGCATGATAGATTACAGTTTTTTTCTACTTTGTTTCTTGCTTTTCTTTCCCTGCACTCAGCCATGAAGACACTGCATGTGACAGACCTGGAGGTGTACAAGCAATCTGGATGTTAATGGCATTGTCACCTGAGTATTTATATTCCACACCTGCCTGAGTGGACCAAGTGAAACCCCAGAATTCTCAATGCAACAGTAAAGGGATCTATAAATCCTTCACATAACATTTACCAAGCAGCCAGTTCTGCTGGGATCATCATCCTGCACTTTGTAACTCATTAAAAGGCCTTGAGGACCCTCTTGGGAAGTCCAGATGTAATGAAAATACCAAGAACATTAATGGCACATTTATCAGGTTCCATCTGCTCCTCACAACAGAGAACACCAACCATCACTCCCAAGTTTTCCAGTCTCAGAGCAATTTTTCCCTCTTCCATTTGAAGATTTAATAGACCTTTAAAAGAAAAAGATTGTCTTATTTTAGTTTCAATTCTTTTCTTCCATATCTAGCGGTGGATATGCTCCCAAGGGAGGACTTAAATCAAGATTAACTACAAATATAGATCAATAAGGTGTTTTTAAGACAAAAGTATTGCACCTGTAGGCAGTTCTGGCTTCTCCAACACCAAGTGTTCCCGTCCCGTCTTACGCTGTTTCCGATAAACCTTCTCTGCAACAGGATTAAAGGCAGGCCTAAAATATCAGTGCTAATTTGGTGCTCATCAAGATGTCCTCAGGGAAACAGGATAAAAAGGAGAGACTAAGCATAATTATACAAGAGTAATATTAATAGGCAAGCTGGGCTTTAGCAACAAAAAGTCAACAAGTTTTCCTTAATATTTCCTCCTAAGCACTTGTGCGTCACTGAATAAAGAGGAACAATAAAACAAAGCTATACTTCCTCTAGAAATCCAGTGGGAAAACTGGAAGGGAAGAGGGAAAAGAGAAAGTCAGCTGTGGAAAAAGCACTAGAGAAAAATTTATGAGTGCTGCTTTTGCACAATCAAGTATCCTTTGCTGGTAAGATACTCAGACTTAGCAGCTCTAGAAAACTCCTTTTCATAAAGCAAATCCTGGTCTGTGGCAAATTTTTATGGCCCATAACTTTTAGCAGAACTGAAGAACACTAGTAAGCCTTGCAAATTGTATAACCAAACAGAATTAAGGTCAACATGGTCACGGGGATTAAGACAACAATTCCTTATGATCATGTCAGCTGTGCAGCAATGCTCTGTGGGGCCAGCACCAGCCCTACCCCACTACTGGGCTTTATTTCAGCCCATCACCCCTGGGATATAGGTACTCCTTGCTTTACCTTCTCCTCAGGGAAATGAAGGGAAAGTGCAGGAGAAATCCACTAAACCACCTGTGAAGTAACACCCTACTACCACAGCACTTTGAAAAATAATTACTGGGGGAAAGAGAGGGGAAATCCAGTCTGGAAAGCTGAATTGCAGGTTATTATCTTCTGCGGTCAGGTACTGGGTAATGAGTCTTTTCCTGAAGAGAAATCCTGACTGGCATAGCTAGAATGCAGCCAAATCTTGCTTGTCTCAAACTCAACTCAATCCTTCAACTCAATCTTTAATGCAACTGCTTCAGCCAAGGCAGGAGATCCAGCACTGCCTGAGTTTTGCTTTTCCCTGCACAGCTGGCCCCAAATCCCTGCTGCCTCCCAGCTGTCCCACCACCGACCTGCTCATGTGCAACACAGCCATGGAGCACAATTCTGCACCTCCCTCTCTTGTAGCCACTTCCAGAAGTCATTCTGTGTCCCGGGAAATCCATTCCCCTCAAAGTGGGTGCTCAGAGCTTTTCTGTGTGTCAGAACTCTTCCCCCAGCCGCTGCCCTCTGTGTTTGGCAAGCATTGACCCACATTCCCAGCCCATTCTTCCCTCCCCAGAGGGCACAGGGAAGGCTGACCTGGGCAGCCAGAGGAGCAGGAGGTTCCCCCAAAAAGTAAATTCTTTAGGGGGCCAAGAACAGAGCAGGGTTTGGTGGCTAGCAGTCAGCAATGCTTCCACACAGACTTTTCCCACCACAGAGCACATGGAGAACTGCAGCAATACGTTTGCATCCCCAGTTTAGGAAAATTCAGAGTGTTCCAGCAATGTTTAAGACAAGAAATAACTATGGAGTTGCACATGCACCAGTTCTGCTGACCAGAAATTCATTTGCTTTCATAATGTCAATAAAAATCTCCATTTTCTTACTTAAGCACAAATATTAAACATACAAAACCTCAGCAAAGCAGAAACTGGAAGCTGAGCTGTGACTATCCATGCTCTGAATTACAGGCACAAAACCACCAAGAAACTGAGTAACACTTTACTCACTATGCCCTATTCTCAGCACAGGAAAAACTGTGGTTTAAGAAATCAGGTTGCTCAGAGTCACAGCTCAGGTCCAGCTATCCTGTTAATCACAGTAAACAGCTCACAAACACCTGGAAATGAGTAGCTTGTGATTAGCTGCAAGGAAAATAAACATGATTATGCTGCACAAAATACCACTGAACAGGCCAGGAAAATCCAGCCAACCACCTTCATTAATCTAAATTAGTGGCCAGGATATTTCTATTAGGGGAAGGTCATATTCTCCAAAGGAATTGCATCCCTATGGTTTCAATTTCAGGTTTGAATCCTAATAATTAAACTTCAGACGTCAAATGCTGGAAACACAGCAGTCATTCATATCAAAAGAAACCTATGGATATGCTGTAACAGCAGAAGCATGACTTGCAATAATACTGGAAAAACTCCTCTCCCCAGCCCTCTCTTTGCCATCCCAGCTCTATCTCCCACAGCAGCTATGTGCACAGACACAGACAGGAACTGCAGAACAACACTTTCATAAGTATGTGTCAGTAACTTATCAGCAAAAGCATCCTGGCCAAGGATTCTGCTGTAAATAAATGCATGCAGATCTCTGATGATTAATCTGAAGTGTTTTGATTAACCCAGCTAGTTCTTGGTTAGAGACATATTTCTACCAGCCAAAACTTTCTGACACATATTTTCTGTTTCACTAAAGACTGAATGCCAGCTAAAACACAAGGCGGAGTTAGAAGATTAAAGACATTTTGCACATTGTGTTAAATACCTGATAGGGAAAACCTATCCTCACCAAATCCTGGGCACACTCAGTAGCTGACCTTGTGTTGCCACTGATAACCAGAAAACAAACAGAATAATGTAATAATCTGCTACTATTAAGACAAATATTATTTGGTGCTCTAATGACTACAAAACCTTGGTTGTTGTAATTTGTTGTAATTGCAAGTTTTATTTCTGTGGAGACAAAGTCAGTTCCCTGAAGTGTGTCTGTGCATCAGGGTCTGTGCCAGAGCTGCCCACTGCACCTGACACAAACACTCACCTCTCACCCTCACCAGCACTAATGCCTGTCCTGGAGTTTTTATTTATCCCTGCAATGGAGTTGTGCAGACAACTCATCACTGGGAGGTTCACTAACTCCTGCAAATACTTCCTAAAATAAACAGGGAGTGGCTCCATACAGGTGAAGAGAACACAGAAACACAGATTTAGTTACCCTTAAACAAGTTATTACCTAAATAATGGATTACATTGCACGGGTTTCATGTATTCTTATTCTAAGCTATGCCTTCATTTGTTCAAACAAGAACTCAGACTACCAAAATCAAAAAGAAAGCAAGTACAGAGAGATTTGATACGAAATATAAACCTCCATGCACCAGAAGGAAAGAAAAGAGGACTGGAACCAAACATACCACCAAGTACATTTGTACACCACCAAGTGCATTTTTTTTACTCCATCTTCCAAAAATAGTAACATTTGTCCATGTAGCAAGATCTCCAGAGATACAAATCAGTACCAGCAGTCTATGTGAGCAAATATATGGAGCACCCAGAGTGTGGTAACTGTTGACATTGACTTACTTTATTAGAGGACTTTTGTCTCAAGAACATTTCTGTGTATTCTTGAGACCATTTCAAGAGGTGCTTTCAGATTGGGAAGCACTTAATCACAATCCACTTGAGACTGCTACAATAAACTCCTTAAAATAAATCTTAAGGTTTGGTCTGTTATTATTCCACATTGACTTATTAGGGGACCTGGGCTGTTAGAAGCTGTTGTTCTGGTCAAGAAGTCAAGAGTTTCTTTCACAAAAACACATGAAATCAGAGCCCCAAATTTCCACTGGGAAGCAGAACTCCTCTTGGTGGCCCCAATTTGCTGCCTGTCCCTGCATCACCCCACTCTGCTGGCACAGTTCTCCTGAGGTGAAAGGACACTCAGCAACCTGTAGTTGATTATTAAGCAGCCCTAAAGACAAAGTCACAATTCAAGGAAAAGACTTGTGTGATGTATTTAAAGATATCAGATGTCTAAAAAAGAAGTTAACATTTAAATGGTTGGTTAACCTGGTAGCAGAAAGAGCTTTCCCTCAGTTTGTGTGAAGTAGATCAGACAGCTTTCCCTTCCCTTCCAGTCCATCCTCAGCTACAGCACGACAGCAAGGCATGCACACCTGGCTCTTGGTTTGTGTATCAGACACACCTGTCTGGACACAACATGCTGCTGTCCCCACAGCCCCCTAAATATGAACCAATATTGGATAAAATGAGCTGTGCTTCCCAAATACTGTGTCAGAAATGCAACTGTGCAAATTCAACAGCATGTGCTCATTTCAACAGATTTGTAGCACATCATTCAGTCCTCGTGTTTGTCCAGCACAGCCTTAAAGCCAAAATCAAACCATGAGCCCTCCAGAAACAGACTCTGTTCTACCACAGACATACACCAGTTAGGAGAAAAAAAAAAAAAAGGAAATTCCTCCAGGTTAAGTATTTCCCTGACCTCTTTTTCAACTCAAACACACCATTGTTCCATTGTCATCTCAGATTGGCAGCTGCCAAAATGCCAACATCTTTATAACACTGCCTTTTCAATCTCACTCTTCTACTCTTCCTTCATCCAGAGCCAGTGCACAGCACCTTTTGACATGAAGCTTAGGGCCTTTTTTTTATTATTTTTCGGTAGGAACAAAAAAAATTTCTGACAGAACTTCCAAAGCACCAATGGCCCGGCACAACTGTGCTGGTGTCACTTTGCTGCTGTGCCTCAAACACATTTCTTTCCCCTCTCTTTAAAATTCTGATTGCACACTGAGCAGTGGCCAGGTAGCTGTGAAATCCCAGTGTCTGCTCCTTACCTTGCAGCATGCACCTGTAGGCAGACTCAGATATGGCGTAAATGTGCGGTGGCATCTCGTGGCGCTTCTTCCCTCTGTACATCTCAATAATGTTCTCCGAATAAATTGGGAGGTTCTTGTAAGGATTTATGACTACACAGAACAGCCCTGAATAGGTCTGGAAAAAGAAAAAATAACAAACATTTCTGTTAGTAAACAGTATTGAAATAAAGTCGTAAAGAACAGAAAGCCTTTTCACAGGTTCTATAATATCTTAAAACAAAGTTGAGGTGCTTTTTGTAGAGCAACTCAAAGTACATGCTATATTCAAATTATTGGTTTCTAGTTCTCTTAAAAGGCTCTTTAATTACCTGCATAAAAAGTAATTTAAAGATAATAAGCATAGGTAAATTTGAAGAGGAGTATCTGATCTCTTTCCCACAGACATTTAAATCTCTCTTCCGTTTGCCAAGTTCCAGCTTTATGGACACCTTTTGATGTTCAACTCCTTCAGTAAAATGTACATTCCAAATTATTTTCATTTTGAAGGAATGATAATATCCATTGCTCTGGTAAATAATCTAGCTGAGGGTAGTGCCTATTTCAAATCACCATTATTTCTGCTATCTGTTATTGTCCAATAACTGTCCATCTGTCTGTCTTTTTAATCCCAGAGAGGGGTCATTCCCTCCCCTGGCCCAGCCCAGCTGAGGGACAGCCTGGCACCTGGCCCTGCAGATGTTTCACACTCTCCTTTCAGAGCTGACACTCCACTACCAGAATACCAAGGAACCAGCTCCAACTGTACATTGCTGATTCCACTGAGACTTTTCTGTTTAGCCAAAATGCCTCAAGTGTCACAGGGCTGAGCCCACCCTGAAGCAATGCCCACCGGGCTGCATTTCCCTGTGATCCAAGTACCACAGGCTCCTCCTGAGCTCCATCCCTGCTCCCCAGCACCTACTGCCAAGGGACTTATGTCAGGAACAGCCCTGGCAGAAGGAGCACAGGCAGCCACGGACACTTGGTTATGAGGGAGGGACAGATGAGGCTGGCCTGGCTCAGGATCAGAGGCTGAGCTCAGACAGACACTGCTCCCTGCACACAGCCCAGCTCTCTCGGGGTGTTCCCTATCCAAGGAATCTGGTTGGCTCCAGCCCTTTCAGCAGCAACCACAACTGACTGCTTCTAAGAAAGCAGAATCTCTCCATTCACTGCTATCTCCTCACATGCTTGGACAGTGTGTTCCTTTTGGTCACTACTGAAATTCCCATCTTTACCAGCTCAAGAAGTGAGCAAGAGAGACCAGGTTTGGCAGAAATAGGAAGTATCATTGTGAGTGTCAGGAAAACCATGTTTCTTACCTTTGCAGGTTGAAAAAAAGAATGGGGAGAATAAGCAGAAAGCATTAACAGCTGTTGCGAGCCCAGAATACTCAGCAGATCACTCAGGATATCACATTTGTTCATTTTTAAAAGTATTTCTGCTACACTGGTATGAACACAGTAGCTGATAGAAAAAAAACAAAAGGCAGATCGGGACTAAGTATAAAAGATTTAATTTGGAGGAAAAGACGCCCCCCTTTCTTTCTACACTTCCACCAGCTTTTGGAAAGACAGGCAGAAGGTATCCTCTGAACTGAGTCCAGGAACACCATCAGCAAAGAAAAAGAACTTGGTTTTAAGCCAGATATCCTGACATAAGGACATCTTATGTCCTCGCAGGAAAATGCTCGCTCTGCTTTGGTCAGATGTGCTGGTCGATAACTGCAGGGCCTTACCACCTAAACAAGGTATTTATTTCTCAAGAGAAAGGAAACAGATCTTATCAGGGCAACTGCCCCAAGCATGAAGAGCAACTTATCAGTCATTAACTCAACATAACATGGGGCTGTTGGCAGTTCCTCCCCAGCCTCCTTTCCTACCACTGTCCCTCTTGCCAGCATCAGCGCTCTGGCCCTCACTGACTGACCTGGACACTCCCGCAGACAAATGCAAACAGAACTCGCTGGGAACAGCAGCAGTTCCCTGCCCAAACTCATTCATGGCCACTGGTGACACCGGAAGGGAGGGAAGGCTGTTTTAACAGCTTGGTACAACCATCCAAGGAGCCATAACATTAAGTGCTCAACAGGGGCACCCCTTCCCTGCGCTCAGCCGAGGTCACCCACCTCCATCTGTCACCACCACCAGTGACACGGAGGCTCTGAGAACTGCCACAAGCCTGCCTTCAAACGAAGCTACAGACGAGGGTAACCAGAAGAAAGAGCACGTTTGCCAAGCCCAGCACAGAACCACAGCTCAGAACCACGGAGCAGCACCTCCCCCGCGCTCCTACAGCAGCCACGGATCGGGACAGAGCTGGTTACTGCTGACTGCAGGGGAGAGCTGGGCCTGCCACAGGAATTCCAGAGGCACAGTCCACCCCAGAGCTGGCCCAGCACAGCTCTGAGCAGTGCCATGACACAAAAGGTGCTGAGGCCAGCAGGGCTCTGCCCTCTGCGAGGGCTCTGACGCTCACCCAGCAGCGCTCTGAGCCTTGCTCTGCTTTTTCCCCACTCGGCTTCAGAGATTTGCAATTTCCCTCGTGGGCTGCTGTTCCTCACCTGAGCAAGGACAGAACTCCCAAAGCAGAGGCTGGTGAAGCTGTAAGGGAATTACTGCAAAACCCACCTATGCTGGTGACCCTCTTTCAGCAGCAACACCTCGATCTCTCTGCAAGTTCATCCAGAACTTGGACTTTCTTTTTGCATTTATGTTCCCAAAGGAAGGCTGTTGGTTTTTGCCCAGAATCACTGCCCTTCCCCAGACATAAATAAATTGATCTGGTAAATAATTTTTAAAAATCTTAAGTGCTGGGATAAAACAGCTCTTTGAAGATTATCCTTCCCTCCTCCCCCAGTTGCTTTGGCATCTTTAGCTGATTTCCCCAGCACAGACATGGAGTAAATGTTACTATTTTAGCTACATAAAGAATTAATAACCTAGAAAAACAAGCTTAACAATCCTTCAGACCTCTACTGATAATACCTAACCTGAAGCCTTTCCAGGCTATCTCCTGAAGCAGTGGTTGGATGAACCCGTGAACCTGGAAGGACCAGACTAAGCAAAGCCCAACACAACCAATCCAGAGAATGCCAACAAATATCCTGGGCAACTGAAAAGGATTAATTGAAGAAGCTCTATATTGAATGAGGCCAAATTAGAAGCTATGAAGCACAAAAATTCAACATTTTGCCAGTGTTGGGGTTCACTTATTTGAAACTAAATTTAAAGGAGAGGCTTTTATCACAAACCATTCCCTCTGTATCATGACAGCTCTTTGCATGCAGCACCTTGAACTCCAGCACCTTGATTTTCCTGAGTGCTACCCAGGTCACTCTCCTGCTGCTTCCCTGCAGTATTTCAAAATGAGACCTCTTCCAAATCAGCACCACCCTGCACAGCCTTAATTTATTCATAGAAGGATGGAACTGAATTTTCCCAATTTCCTGTCATCTATTGCAGAAAGCAATAGATGAACATATTGGTGGGCTGTCTTCATGACTTGGCAGGCAGAGAAACACAGAAAGGATGCTTTTAATGAGCCAAATTTAATTGGGAGGGAGGCAAATGGTACCAAAAATTTCTCACAGCTGTTTTATAACTGCAAGTCTCACAGCGCATCACTGTGCCTAAGAAAGCAGGAAAGGGCTTTGTGCACGGAAACCAAACACATGAAAAGTAGAGATTGTTTAAAACCCCTCAAAAAAGCTTCTTGGTGAGCAGCCACAGGAGGAACTATCAGGAATATATATACATCTGCTTAAACAAATGGACACCCCATTTAATGAGCTCTTTCCTGCAGTACATGGACTCTGATGGAATTGCCAGGTGGGAATGAGAGCAGGGATCAGCACTGTGAGCTCCAGTAACAGCCCAGTCTGCATGGAGAACCAGCCTTCATTCATTTTTCAGCTGACAGAGGTGGATGTGCACACCAAGAATTGAAAGGCAAGCAAAGATGCTGATTCACCTTGAGCTGATGGATCAGCTGCTTGAACACATTCCTGCTTTAGCCAGGAACAGACAGCATCAACCCACAGCCATAGGACACCCTGGAATGCACTCTCCAGGCAGGGCTCCAGGCACAAACAGTAAAGGAGAGCTCTGACAGAGAGGTTGGTTATACAAGCTCCCCTTCAGGACACTAAAAGTGCAGTCTGAAGGTTTCCAGATGCTTGCAGCCTGTAGCCAGTAGTTCATCATGTGGGTTCTGGTAAGCTGTCCCAACCTGCAGAGTTCAGGATCCTGGCACTGGCCTGTTTCAAACTCCATTCCATCCTTACATCCTGGAAGGGAGGTGGGTGTGAGGGAACAATTGGTAAACAGGGTGAGTTATTCCCAGGGGAAAACACTTGGGAGTTCAGACTCCTCATCTGGAGTGTGGCTTTCATGGCCTGTGTTCCCTTAAAACCACACCATCCTGTCCCTGTACACAGCACATGGAGGAGTTCAGGGCAGAAAGCCTGGTGCTATCCCTTGGATTAGCAGTTCCTGAAGCCAGGAACAAGGTGTTGTGGCTGTTGGGTTGGTCTCTTCTGCTACGCCTGCTAAGGCCTCTTTATAAAGCACCACTTGAGAGCACATTAGCAAGCTGCAGGTAGTTTGGGCATTTGTAACAATCAGTTTGCATCACCCCAGAGCAGGGATTCAATTCAACAGGTTGGTTTATCTCCAATTCTTCAAATATAATAAGTGACAGATGCACTCTATTACTACATAAATAATTAAGCTGAAGCAACCATCTAGACAGTTCTCATTATTACCTGAAACAGAAACCAGCCATTCCCAGCCCAGCAAGCAATACATGTTTTAAGCAGTATCCCACAACTAATGGAGTGGAGCACACTCTCCAATTGATAAATTGCCTCAACAGAGCATTTGCTTTGCCTGGTTTCACTTCCTGAGGTTACAGACTCACCTTTCACACTCCAAGCCCTTCTGAGCTCCCTGAGCTAGACATGGTTTTCCTCAGAGAGCACCTTCTGTCCCTAAAATTATCCAATTAAGCCTTAAAGAAGGGCAGGCAGTTCTTCAGCCTCAGAGGGGAATGAAGGTGAGGCTGTGCCCTGGGAATTGGAATCAAACACTGGAACTGAAGGGTGTTCAACAAGGGTAAGGAACAGCCTGGGAAGCTGAGGTCAGAGAGGCTGGGGGATGACAGCCACAGATTTACTTAGGGCAGCTCAGGAAGAGAAGGAGGAAGGGGAGGAGCACAACACTTACACCAGCTAGGAATGGAAAAGCTCAGCACACACGACAGATGACTTGTCTGTGAATGTTCTCCACAGTTGGGGCTGAGCACAGGCTCAGCAATGCTGGATTCCCACATTCCCAGCCTACAGGTGAAGTGGTTAGAGAGAAACCCCCCTTATCCCAGCAGTGCCCTGCCCTGCCTGCTCCTCCTCTCACACAGACACACTCAGGGTCACAGCCTGGGCTCACAAGTGCCTCAGCCACAGCTCAGAGCTAAACACGAGCTGAGCTTGCACCAGGCCCAGAGGAGTGCCAATATCCTTCCACGAGGCTCCTGGAGAGCTGCATGTCAGAGCCTGGCTTTACAGACAGCTTTACAGCACTTCTGACACAGGCACGGGGCTGGCCTGCAGCACAAGGCACTCACCTGAGCACTTGGACAGGAGTGAGCAATGCAAATTGCTGCTCCTTTTTCCACTCTTAATCCACCCTTTTTAATAGAAAAATAGAAACACGGAGTTTGACAAGAACAAACATTTTTTCATACCTCTGCTTGCCTGATTCATGTTCTTAAAGTCCCCCAGACACTCCTAACCCTGCAGAGTTCCCTCAAATTGGTAATATTTATGAACCTTCCAAAAATCAGAGTCAATATTAAAAAAGGTCTAGTGTCAAAGCAGTTCCACCAATGCGAACCCCAGCATTTCTTCTGCCACATGCTAGATTTTAGATCCAGTGACTGGTTTGTGGTAGAAAAAAGAATTAAGTAACAAACTCCATTTCTTGCAGGTTTCTTTTAATACCAATCTTTCACACTCAGTAACATGAAACATTCCCAACTGGACCAGCAGGAGAATTAGAACACAGGTGCTTATGTAATACCACAGATTGTTCTAGGTTACACTCAGGCCTCACAGGAGGCAGCAGCTTAACAGAAGGAACAGCTTAAAGAAGCTCCTCCAGTGCAGGGCTGGAAGAGCTGCCACCCACAGCAGGCTCTGGAACTGGGGACTACAGCATAGCTCTCATTCCTTCCCTCTTCTAATCCAATAAAATGGAAAGTGCATTCAAAAATGAAATAACAGGGCTGCAGACCCATTACAGAGGTAACACTTGCAATTATCAACAAACACCTGCTGCAGTATCTTACTTGCACAATAGTGAGCACATTTTCTACTTCACTGGAGGAAAGAAAACCCTGCAGCCCTGTGCCAGGAGAGCAGAACCAGCAGGAGGCTTCCAAGAACTCTAAGCCTCACATAAACAGCTTCCAACGCTTTTTCAAAAGTCTTTGCTTAAAAAAAAACACGGGGGAGTGGGCAGGAAAGATAATGCACAGTGCCCTGGAGTTTGGGGGATTCTGAAGCTGTATCTGAACCTTTCCTCAAGGAACAGCAAAACAAATGAGCTCTAACCTGACTTTTCCCCACAACACACACACCATGGGTACCCAGCCCCACCTGTCATTTCCTACCTGAACCCCCAAACATGGCCCAGGGGCTCCCCAACATCCCCCAGCAGTCACGAGGCCATCTGGACACTGGCATGGAGTCAAGCATTTGAGAAATTCTGTTCATTTTAATCCTTCTGACTGAATGAGGACAGAAGCAGTTAAGGAATAGCTGCAATGATTTATGGGGTTACCAGAAAGCCACACCTGTGGGCAAGAGCCTTCCTCCAGGAAAGCTGGGCCTACAACAGAGGTGGCAACAGCAACATTTCTTAAAGGAAGTGACTATAAAGCCCACTGAATTTGGAATACCTTGGTTTTCAATTAAACCCTATGTTTGAGTGAGCAATTCCTTCATCCCATCCTACTGCAGTGGGTACAGGAGTGGGAACTTCTGACTGACTGCACAACAGACTTCTGGTTCTGCCAGAGCATCTCAGAAAAGGCACTCAGACTCAAAAGTTTACAGACCCAGTGAGTGGGAAAGGTGCCATTTATCCCAGAACTGTTCAGATGTTCACCTGCACTCACCAGTCAGACCAGTAAAACACAGACATCTGCAGCTCAGGTGTTGGATTCCCTGGAAAATCAGAACCTTGTGGCAAACATGTACAGTCATGAGAGACCCACTGGGTTTGACAGAACACTTCTGTCCACAAGAGGTACATAAGGTGATGTTTCTAAATTTAAAATACGCTTTAAAAGTGGGATTGAAGAGTCTTTCTTGCCATCAAAGGAGCTTTAAATTGCTGGCTAAAGTGTCACCTAGCCCTGACTCAGAAGCATTAACAGTTAGTAGTTTATTCATTCCAATTCCACCCAGGGTTTGCAATATCAAGAACAAGCTGCTTTCCATGGAAGTAGGAGGCATTTACATTCCTGATCCATGAAACGACCTGCATTTTCATCAAGAGAAGTGCTGTTTCATACTTTTTTTAACAGTCTGGCTGGATGGGGCCACTGAGCCACCTGCTCTGGTGGAAGGTGTCCCTTCCATAGCAGGGGCTGGAACATTACCTTTAAGATCTCTTCCAACCCAATCCACTCTGCTGCTTTATGACTTCGAAATACTAAAAAACTTACAACCAGAATGCTGCTTAACAAAGCATTGAAACATTCTTTAGAGTGATTAGGAAGCACTTTGCTTTTTGCAGCTCTGAAAGTGGCACAGTTTGTGTTAAAATTTGTATTGAGTTCAAAAGGAAAAAAGTCATCTTGCTCTTAAAGTGATAAAAAAGGACTAACATGACAAGTCTGGAAGGTGGTTCATGAAAAACCTCAAACCCCATGAAGAGAAAATTACTGGAGCAATAATCTTGTCTATCACAGCTTGTGACAAAGAATGAAGTATGGACTTGAAAAAGCAGCATGCAGGGCTGAGGCACCCTCACCATCCACTCTTCCCAGTGCATTTCATTTCTCTACCTCATTGTCTGACTCAAAGACTTCTTCCCCCCATGAAATCATATTTTGCAGACACAACTTGAGCACAAACCAAACTCTAGGGCTGCTATCTAGAACCCTCCACAGTGGCATTTTACATTAAGGTCTTTAAGAATAAAGATGTTTCCTCACCCAGGGTACGTGCTTCAGTGACCCAAAACCTCTGACAGAATCTTTCTTAAACCAACACCCCCCGAAAGTCACCTGGAACTCAGTTCACGGCCTAAGGATATTCAAGAACCACCACAAAACCAGTCTGAGCAAAATGATGTTTATTCCAAATCTTCAAAGGACATCCTAAGCCTGTGGGTATTCCTCCTGGGTGCCCTCCCAGTGAACCACCTCCAGCTCCTGATCTGCAGCTGAAGGATGTCACTAATGCAGCCAGAAGCCAGGATTAAAACTGGCCACTCCAAGGCAGGGCAGCCACAACAGCTCCGTTTTGAAGCTGGAGAATGAACGTTCACAAGCATTTACAGGAACCAAAACCCACTCCAGCAGGATATGAAGGATCAATTTAGAGCATTAGTGACTCAAATGATATGTAAGAAACATTAATACCCCTAGAAAAAGCACAGGATTTGGGGAAGTTCAGCTATGAAACACAGGGGAGAGCGAAAATTCCAAGCAAAGGCAGAAGCAATGGAAAGACAACTAAACTACCTGCTGTAGGTGGCTGCACCTTCACAGAACCAGCACTTACACTCCAAATAAACCTTGTGGCAACCAATGGAATAGACGACATTAAGAGTGGAGCAAGAAATTAAAGTTACTTCATCTCCAAAGCAAAACTGGGATCACCATGATTTCCACTCCAACCACCCTTCCCAGCAGGTCTTGTACAAGTCCTGCTCCTTTTCATGTGCTGTGCTGCCATGACCAGACCCCAGAAAGACAGGACCAAGTTCTGACATCATGCCTTTACAAGCCCCTCATGTTCCATGTTCTCCACTTGTATTCACTCCCACAGCTCAACAGTGATGCTCAGAGCCTGAGATCATGGCACTTGGCAGGCATTAGAGATGGTGCAAGTTCCAGAACCTGCTGGCCATCCCTACTTGGCTGTTACATGAAACTCTTGGAAGTGAGCATCACTGCCCAGGTCACTCTGGGCTTTAGTCAGCCTCCCTGTTCCTGCAGCAGCGTCATCTGGAGATCACAGACAGGAGACTGGACCCACCAGCCAAATCCCTCCGCTCATTTGTTTCCTTTCTAGGGATTGAAAGCAAGCACATGTCTACTCCAGTTGACATTCTTGCATCTTCCACTTCCTAGAAAGGCAACACTCCATGCTGCCTGTTGGCAAATTTCAGGACACCAAATTCCTGCACCTCAACTGCTTGAGACCAACACCAAAATATGCAATTTTCATCTGGTTATTATGGGAGTTCTATTCAGAAATCAAAACAGACCCTTAACCAGCTCCTGTCAGCATGGCCAAGCCACCAGAACTCACTTCAGCTCAGTTCACTTTGGCTCTTTTCCTTACACCAGGCAAATTTCCTTAAACAGGAATTGTGGGCAATGACTCTAGGCTGGGCCAGCAGCAACAGCAGAGCCACATTCATGAAGCTCAGGAATGCCCAACAGAGACCTCAACACTAAAACCCCAACAGCTGGAGTTGTTGCAGTGTCTCTCTGGCCTGTGAATCTCTGCAGCATTCAGTCCTCACCACTGCTCTTCTCCACACCTTCACCAAATAAGCCAGGTTTAATTTCAGCCCAGAAGCCAATTCTTACAGCTGCACTGAACAACTGCCCTTGGGAAGAGCAGCATCCTCCAGCAATGTCCCTGTAACTCAGGCCTCTAGTAAAGCCCAACAAATCCTGAAGTTTAACTCCGACCAAGTTCTCCCAGCTGGGGGCAGGGAGGTCTGTCACAAAATCCACATGCACTCATCCCCCTTGTGTGGCAGCAGCAACACACAGCCAAGGAACATGTTCCAGTCAGCATCAACAGAGAAGGAACAAATCCTTTTGGGAAGGGAACAAAGGTCAGACCTGTAGGATCTCACAAACTCCACATGCATGAGCAGCCAGTCTCTCACAAAGGGAGGTTTGTCAGTCACCCAGAGTGACACAGTCCTGTCCTGGAGCCTCTGTGCACCGAGTGCCAGGCTCTGACACCACCCCCAGAAACACCTGTGGCTGTGTTTGCTGCCTGCAGTCCCTGCACTACAGCATGCTGTGACATTTAAGGCCTGCAGGTTTTTAACCTTCATAATGAAATAGGGCTATAATAGTGGTAATGACTTTCCTAACAACCATAATTAGGATTGATACATAGAAAACTTTTGACCTATCAACCTGTTTACTTTTAGTTTTCAATCCAGTTCCCATTAATTATCCAATTAGTTTCCTTATGCAGGAATCATTCCAGAAGTATTTTTCACTCAGCTCTGCTGTGAGCACCTTGGTGTAAGGCCTTGGAAAAGGAAGCTGACAAAGACACACAAATTCAAAAAACCGCTTTGTAATTGTATATAATTTTAATAAGTCCAAATATTATCAAGGGTCAAGCTAAAAATGTACCCCTAATCCCCAGATGAAGGGGGAAATGAGCCAACTATTAGGACTAAATAAAATGGATTTCAGCTTTAAGTGTTTATAAAGTGAACCAAGCATTTAAGCAGATGTTCCAGTGTCTTTTGAGACAGAAAGTCTTCTTGTAGCTGTTTCTAACTCCCCAATCCAGCAAGTCACCCTGCAATCAGCCTGCCAAGAGAGCAGGAGCTGCTCCCAACTGCAGGCACAGACCTGGGACAGAGCCCAAGGGAAGAGCAGGGTCAGACACAGCACCAAGGGCACTGTGATTCCCAGCTCCAGAGCAAGATGGTGATAAGCCAGATGTTCAATTAGTGCTTCAAAACCACTGGAAAGAAAAAAGCTTTATCTTATTGGTTTATTTTAAGCACTTGAACACACCTCTTCCAGGCCACTAGGCTGATATTCAGCACCAAAAAGACATTTTGCACACCCAGTACTCTCAAACTTTACCTTTTAAATACCAGCAGAGCCTCATATTGCCATTTTTAGCATGCAGCAAGCTAAAACAAGAGAAGTGCTCATTCACATGAGCAGTTAAACACAGCAATCCAGCAAAGTGAGGGTTTCTCACCTCCCTCAGCTCAAGGAAGCCACTTGCCACTGCTCACTGGATCAGTTCAGCAGGAGGCAAGTGGTCCAAGGAGCAGCACCAGCAAAGCCCCCCAGGCTGCCATTTCATATTCCATGGCTGAAAGATGCTCACTGAATTGTACTGTTTGTTTTATGACAGAGTTCTTGACCCATACACAGCACGGAAAGACTTTGGACTAATGTAAATGCTGGGGATACAAAGTATTTAGGCTGCCAAAATCAAAGGCAAGACCTACTCTAACAACAGGGGTGGGAATCAGGTAAGGTCAGGTGAATTAGCACCCAGAATGGGTCCCATAATTAGTACTTACATAGATGAGCCCAGAATAATAGCGATCCTTTAAATTATGCAATACAGAGGCTTCATTTAAACAGGTTAATTCTGCCATGTCTTCCACTTTAGAGAACTTGGGAGGATTCATCTTCTGAACATCATCTTTATTGACCAGTGCTTTCTTCCCATTCTCTGCCAGTTCAACCAACACCTCATCCCCTTTCTCCTCCTTGATGCTGGCTGCCTCGAAGCCATGGCGCTCCGAGGGGATCCACACCAGCTTTTTAGCAGTCCAGTCAGCCTGGGTGGCAGGGTTGTAGATGACAGCCCTGTCCACGAAGAGGTAGCGCTCCGGATCCTCCTGCCCCGACCTCTGCGCCATCCCAGGAAGAGAAGGTGTCCACTCCCAGTCACCTGCCAGCAGAGGGAAAAGCAAGGAGCACATTACACACCAACCTCACCCTGATCTGTGCCATAACTGCAGCTGTGGCACAGCAATTAAATGATCCATCAGCCGTATCTTCTCTGGGAGATGCAGCATCAGGCACTGCTCCCAGCCCAGAGAAGCTGCTGCACAACTGAGCCCCTGCTCACACACCTCTGCCAGTGACCTGCCAAGTGTCACCCAAAGCCAGTGCAGGACAGCCAGCAGGCACTGGTTCCAGCTGTGCAGCAGCAAGGGAGAGACATCACAGCAAGAGCTGCAGGCAGGAAAAACATGCACCTGTTTGCTGGGCTTAGATAAGGAACAAGAGCAAACAGAGCAGAAGCTTGGCAGTAAACTCAGTGGTGATAGAACAGTGGAAAACAAAAATACAGAGAGATACAAGCCCATAAATTCACTCAGTGGATTCTGCTGCAGAAACCAGAAGGCGGCAAGGATGAGTTTTAAAAATGTGGATTTTTAACTACAGACAAGAACTTGGGACACTTGGGCTTTCTGCAAGCCATTAAGGCAGCTCAGCCTTGTTCATGCTCTTCCTGAAAAGCTTTGCATTTCTACAGCCCACTCCTATTCTCAGTCCTGAGTGCTGACATCACCATATTCCTATAAAATGTCTCCAGATCTCAAGTTTACCTCAAGGCTCAAAACACTGCAAGGAATGGTGCTGGATTTTCCAACAGCTCCACGGGTAATTTGAAGCAGAAAGAAAAACACTGACTGACAAGAGCCCCTGCACACTCATTTTACCTGTCTGCCTCTCTCCAAGAGAGGCCCCTGCCATCACAGCCAAGACTCCTGGAGTTGGCAGATCCATCTGAAAGTGCCCACAGAGCAAAGGTAAAGCCTGATCCTTCATACCCAGGGCTTTAAACGCCTTGGTTTGTAACACACCACCTTCTCCCTGCTGAAGAACCTCACATTGGCTATGGAATCCTTTTCCAGCATGTAACCCAAAGGCCAGCTTGGGAACAAAGCCATGGAGGTTCCCAAACTGCATTTGTCACCTTTCCTACTATGGCACGTGCCCTGATGGAAGTTCTGCAACCCAAACCTCCTGAGAAGGGCATATAATTAAACAGGATAATTGTGACTCCATCTAAGGCAGAGAGATTTGTTACATTATCCAACTTCAGTGTAAAGCAAGCCTGAAGCCACCGCACCCTTCAGAGGTGCGAGGAAAAGATCTCTTAGCACAGATGGCTTAATTCAAATTAAGATATGATGACTCAACATTTAAAGTATTTTAGAAGAGCCTCTCAGAGAAAATTTCCATGAACAAAGATGGAAAAGTGGAGGGGGCACTCAAGTGATAGCTGGACTCCTCCGCCAGGAAAATGAAGGTTTAGTCAATGGATGTCACATTTGGCTGCAGAAGCCCACAGATTAAATGAATAACCGAGCTCTGAAGCCCAAGTGAGAAGGGTGACTGTCCCCACTGTGCCAGACTCCAGCAGCCCAAAATCCAACAAAGCCCTGGCACACCAGTGGCACCCTCATGTGCCAATGCCCCTCGGTGCCAGGTCCTGAGCACTCCCCTGGGCAGGTGAGACACAGCCCAAGGCAGTCAGGACTCCGTTTTTACACCCCGAGAGCCAGTGAAACCTGAAGGTCAAATAAAGCTCATACGACAAAATTAACCATTATTGCTCTGCAGCGGAATTAGAGGGTGAGCACTGAAATGAATGCATTCGTACATGAGCGCATGCACCAGTCATACACGAATGGTGTAGCTGACTTTAGAGCGGCTCCTGAGGATAAACCTAAACATCGGGGGAATCATAAGCGCTTTCAGGGTCATTATTCCACTCGGGCTTCCAATGCCACAAAGCCCATCACAAAAGACCCTCTGCAGAAGCAAAGCAAGCTGCAGCTCACCCTACCCGGGGCTCCTCCGCTAACAATGGCATTCAAATGAAACACACAAATGAGCACATTTATCATGCAGGAATCCAGCACTCCCAACAGACGACGTGCGAATAAAAGCAAAAAAACCCCCAAAAATAACCCACAGCCGTCGCGAACAAAAGGGGGACGGGAGGCACGGCGGGGCAGGGCATCCCCCGGGGCACGGGCGGCCCGAGCAGCGCTCCGGGGCCGCGGCCGCGCTGCCCCTCGCCGGGCCCGAAGGACAAAGAGGCGGCCGCGGCTCGGCCCGGCGGCGCCCGGAGCGGCCGCAGCCCCGCGCCCCCCGCCCAGGAGCCCGCGGGGAAGGCAGAAAATGGCCGAAAAGGGCCCCCTCCTCTTACGGCCGCCACCGGCGGGGGAAGGCGGCGCGGGCGGGCGGCCCAACAAGAGGGTCTTTGTGTGCCGTGCCCGCCGCCCCCGCCACACCCCTGCCGCGGGCGGGTCCCCGCCGAGCCGCCCCCTCCCCCGGCGCCCCGGCGCCGCCGCCGGCCCCGCCGCCTCACCTGTGCAGCGCCGGCCGCCGCCCGCCGCCCGCCGGCTCCGCCGCGCCCGCTCCGCCCCGCGCCCGCCGCGCTCCTTTAGCGCCGCGCCGGCCCCGCCGCCCCCCGCCGCACCTCCCGCCCCCGCCGCCGCGCGCCGCGCGCCCATTGGTCCGAAGCCGCGTCCGTCAGTGGTTCCGCCCGCTCCCATTGGCCCGCGCCGCGGCCGCTCTCCGGCCACAGCCATAGCAACCTCCGCACGCCGTGGGCCGACCCGCCCCCGCGTCGCGCCCCGCCCCCTAGACGCCCATTGGCTCTCGTCACCCCGCAGCGCAGCTCTGACTGGACGTGCGCCACGCCCGTCACGGCGGGCCCCGCCCCCCGCTGCAGCACGGCCGGCTGGGGCGCGTCCCCGGCGCTGCAGCGAGCGGCGGGCGCGCGCCTCCCCCGCACCCGCTCGCGCGGCCCCGCGCCCCTTCCCTGTCCCCGTGCGCATCCCTGTCCGGGATCACCGCCACCGGGAATGCGACCGCCACGGGAGCCGGGCTGTGCCGAGCCCGGGCCCGGTTCCCACGCGGCGCGGACCCGGCCGCAGCTGTGGGTGACCGCCCCGGCGTCACTCCCCGGACGGCCGCAGACACGCGGTGTCCCGGCAGCGTCCCCGTGCCGCCACTGCAGCCTCTGCCGCAGCCCGCCCGGCCCCGCTCCCGTTCTGCCCTGCCAAAGCATCCCGCCGAGGTTCGGGATCCCTCGCCCGCCGGGCAGCGGCCGTCCGCGGGGCAGGCGGGGATGCGGGAGCTGCAGCGGGGGCAGGAGGCGTTTGCGGAGCCTCTGAGCGCCCCGCGGGCTCGCTGCGCTCTGGAAGTGATGCCGGGAGGGTTCGGGGATGCCTCGGGGAGCTGCTGGACCCCGCGCTCCGGGGTTCCTCACGGAGAGCTCCCGGCTCCGTGGCCTTTCCCGGGGGCCGCACGTGGTGCCTCCGGGCCGGCAGGGCGGGCACAGCCTCTGCCCCAAGAGCTCCGGGGCTGCTGCAGCTCCTGCCTGCCCCACCCGGACCGAGCGAGGGCTCGAAGTGAATTAAAGGCGTTTTGTGAAAGGAATTTGTGTCAGATCCTCCTGCCGGCGAGCGGGGGTGAGGAGCGGGGAGATGAGGCAGGAGGGAGCCAGACCTGTTCGGGAGCAGAGCTGGAATCTGGGAGATCCTGCGTAGGGCCGGGGGCAGGAGTAGGGACAGGGATGCCTCCCGTTTTCGCCGTGCTCAGGAAGCAGGACTTTCTATCATTTCAAGTGTTTCAAATAATACCTGCCGTTACAATCCAACTTAGCATTTTTGGGCGGGTTGCAGGGTTCGAAAGGAGGCATTCGGACAAAGCGTGGGGTGCCAGGCTCCTGGCACGGAGCTGGGACACAGCAGTGTCACCCCAGCCCATCTCCACGGCTGTGCACCGATCAGCTCCTGGCGCTCGCCTTTCTCTAAAAGTCTCCCTCGTAATTACCATTGCACTGGGAGGTCTTGCACGTCCTGTTTCTCCAAAAAAATCAGGGTGTTGACTCGCAGGCAGATGAAAGCCAAAAGGTTCAACTGGTTCCTCCCCTGCGTTCCGCTGTGCAAGGATTGTGCCACTCCCGGGCAGCCCAGCTCGGTGGCCACTGCCCCGAGCAGCCCGAGGCAGCTGAGTGAGGCAACCACACGTGGGTTTTGGGTTGCCTAAATACAGGCATGTCCCAAAACTGACACTTCTTCCTCTCTCAGCCATCAGGTCTCCATGAGACGAGAGGCTCAGCCAGCGTTCACAGAGCAGAACCAGCTCCCTGACAACACCAGAACTTTCCAACGGAGATTCTTGATGAGTTTTTTGCTCTCTTTGGAAAGATCACAGGCACAAGGAGCAGCACCAGGAGCAGCATCATCACCAGTTGTGGTCATCCCTCAAGGTAGCCAGCATCCAAGCCTCGATGCCCTCACACCCCAGGGCAACACCTCCACATCTCCCTGCTTCCAGAAAACTTTAATTTTTAGACATTCACCATCATTTAAAAGAGAAATAGAAACACCGCTCAGAAAACATTAATCTAGGCACAAGCTGTTTGAGGAGTTTAGTTTCTTCTAGGAAGTTATTTCCATGTAAAATCTTTGAGGATCCTGTAGATGCAATGTGAAGTGTGACAGGGTATAGCATTGGGTTATTATTTTTATCACACAATTATTTTTATCCAAACTCCTGTTAGGAAGGAATTCTCCAAATCCCCTCAATGTCTTTAACCCATGGAGGGAAAGATAATGTTTCTGTCTAACCCAGGATACTGGAAAGAGCAGAGGCTGGAGAAAGCAGAGACAAACATCTTCTATATAGGATTTTTATTTAAATAGAAACTCAGCTGGTCACTAATCCTAAAACTGTCCCTGTACCATTACACAGAGGTCTCTTGATACAGTGGCCACCAGGGCATGCTTAAGGCAGAGCCTGTCCCATGGGTGTTTCCAGAGCTGAGACCAGGCAGGTAAATAAGCCTGAAGCAGAACTAAATATGTTTAAAACAACACAGAGAATTTAAGCAAAAAAATGCTCAATTTGTTTCTCATTTAGAGATCTTGCTACAGGTGGCATGTCCTGTGAAGCTCCTTTCCATACTGGTGATGTTCCCCTCCCTCCCCAGGCTGCCTGGGACAGCACCAGGCAGGACAAACTCCTGCAAGGGGAAGACACCCCTGACATCCCACAGCTGCTTGTTCTGTCCCACGTCCTTGCAGCATCCACAAATAATCCAAAACCCCCTGATTTCTTGACTGTTTGGCACTCCTGCCTCCTGCAGAGGTTGGTGTCCTCCCTTTCTATCTGTGGGAGCTTTTGGATGCATCTTCAAGAGGCACAGACCCGGGTCTGCCCCCCCCAGGAGTCCCTACAGAGCAGAACATCTTGGCCTCTTTCTGGGTCAGATTTTTCTCCCATAACTTCAAGCCCTGAACAATTCTGAGGGTTAAGATTTAATATTTAAATGTAGGAGTTGCATATGCACAGAACAAGATTTGTGCTTAGTGGTGACAAGGGGACACCTAAATAAAATCCATGTGATTTCATTTCCAGTTCAAACCCTGACCTGCTATGACTTTGGGTGGCCACAGCACTTGCTGTGCCACAGGGAGGAGATGTCCCATTCACCATGTCAGATATGAAGTCATGTTTGAGGCACAAGGTGCTGTGACCCCTTCAAAGGAAGGTGGAGGAAAAGGCAGAATTGCTCTTGTACAAACTGCCTGCTTTGTTGTGTGGGATCAAAACAGAGAGGTGTAGGGATAAAAGATAAATTATTCCACGAGAAAATTACTTTATAATAAACATTTCTATGCGAGAAGCATGAAAGGAATGGGAAATTGAAGCCTCATGCTTTATGCTTGAGTTTCAAAGCTTCCTGAGCTGTACTAAATGGCAGTGAGATGAGGTTACATTTATTTCTTGCAGCACTGTCCTCCAGGGCCACACCAATTATTTCATCTTGTGTGTCAATAGGAAACGTTCCCAAACAGGAGGGATCAGCACCAAACATGAGCTCCATTGTCTCATCCAGCATATATTTCAGTCCTGGAGAGTTTTAAAAGTTCTCTAAATCAGGAATGGAAAGTCTGCTCCTTCCTCTCCAAAGGGGATGGCACAAGGGCAGGCTGGCCCGGCTGCAGTGACCCTGATGTCACACTGGCAGAAATAGCCACCTCTGCAGGGACGGGCTTGGGGTTTGCCTTCACCCCCAGCACACCCTGCCAGCCCTGCAGAGCTTTCCTCACAGGCCCTGCTGGCAGCCAAGGCATTCCATGGAGCATCCTGAGCCTCCTGGAGCAGCAAGGGCTGAGATCCATCCTGGACCGTGCTGCAAGTCCTGCTGGAGCAAGACTTGGGTGTGCAGGGGGAACCTGTGCTCAGCTGCTCCTTGTTTTCTGTCTTCCTTCTCTCCACCCATCATGCTGGGGAGGAGTAGAAACTGGGAAGGCAGAGCAGGATTTTCATAACTGCGCCTTCCACTGTCAGCACAAGGGTTTGGTGTGCAGGGCTCTTCCCTCAAGGAAAAGGAGGACTCATTCTCAAATCTCGGTTTAAACCCATCTAGTAATCTGAACCTCCCTTCTCCCCTCGAAGCAGGATTTTTTTCTGCCGGATCTGCCCTCCTCTGCCCTGCTCACCACACCCTGGCATGGGAAATGTCCCCGGAAAACCATGTGTGGCAGGTTTGGGAAGCTGCCCTGGTACTTGTGTCTGACTGAGGGCTTTCAAATCTCATCCCAGTTACACCAGTTTGCACTGCTGAAGCACTCATCACTTGCAGTATTGTTTTTAAGGGAAATTATTTACTTATCATATAGTAGAAAGGCCAGAAGGAAGTTTCATTGGGCATCTTAGAACCAGAGAGTAAATCAAGCTGGAATGAACATCACAAGATCATCTGGTTGAGCCTAGCTAGGATTTTGCAGACTTAGATAAGGAAAAGGGTGGAAGTTTCCCATGGATCCACTTGGAAAGGGCACATTTGACCAGGAATCTCTGCCCTGTCCAGAACTGGCCGTTACTCAGCATGACTGCAGGATTAGGTGTGTGGATGCCAGCAGCATGAGCCTGTCGTGCAGAGCTTTCCTGATGGCAAACATTCCCCTCCTCACATTTTGGCTGGGGGGTTTGTTTGTAGCCTGGTTTCTCATGCCCTATCTTCATTTCCCATAGACAGGGCTCAGCCCTGGTCCAGCATCCACCACCCTGGCTGGAAATCCCATTTATCCCTGTCCCTCTGGCCACACTGCTGGGGAAAATAAATGCCCCATAAAATGGGGAAATCAATACCCCAGAAAATGGGGAAATTAAATAAATGCCCTGTTCGTAGCTGGACAATCCCAGCAGGATTACCTGACATTCTTTGCATAAAAATACAGAAGTGGTGCCAAGGCACACAAGCCCCCTGCACGGCCCAGGGTTTCACACCACCCTTGGCTGGTCTGAAGGGACCAAATCCTTCCTCTTGGGCCAGAACCTCCATTCGAGACCAATCACTCCTTTGTGGAGAAGACAATGAAGTCCATCCATTGTTTCACCCAATTAAGAGCTCAATAAAGAAGAAACTGTGTGAAAAGGGTCCTATCAGTGCCTTGCTGGAAGCCCTGGCCAAGCCCTGTGGACAAGAACAGGAATGTTCTGCTGTGGGGGCCAGGATGTGCCAGGGGACTGGGATCTGAGCAGTGAGGGGACACTTGGCCCAAGGTGTCCCCCAGCCCTCAGGCTGCACTGGTGGAACAGGATGGAACCTCATTGCCAACCAATGCACATCCAGCTCCAGCCATCAGAGGCTCTTCCAGTGCCCACATGTGCCAAAAAGGAGAAAAACCCTCCAGAGTCCCCTCTGAGGAGCAAACACCCAAGAACTGAGTGAGGACAGCATCCACAGACCTCAGAGGAGAGTCTTCCAGCAGGAGAGGAGATCTGATGGCTGCTGGGATGCCTTGGGAGCCTGGGCCCCATTTTTAAAGACAAAAAATGCATTTGGGATGTCTCCCTGCCTCGTGAGTAGGCGTGAGCTGCTCAGGGCCCACCTGAGGAAGGCACAGACATTGTCCAGAGCACCAGCAGGTCCCACCACACCACCACCAGTGTCCAGGGCCAGCTCAGACCTGACCAGACCTCCTCCAGACCTGACCACAGGAGCTTGTGTCTGCCTAAAAACCCACAGAGAAGCATTCCCAAGCCCTGTCTTATGTTTGGACACAGGCACAGGTACTGCCAGCTGCCCCTCACCCTGTCCAACCCTCTCACACTTCAAAAGTGTGTGTTTGCCCTGCCAGGCTCCAGCCCTGCACCTCTGACCAGCTCCAGTGCCCTGCAAGTGGCAAGTGATGGCGTGCAGGGTTTGCCCAGGCAATTCCAGTGCACTGGGGTTTTTCCCAGCTCCACTTGGAGTCTCCTGTTAGACTCTGCAGTCTTTAATTGGAGCTGATTTATGGCATTTTTATTGCTGCAGACAGCAAGCAGTTGGCACAGCAGGCAGCTTTAATACTACTTTTGCATTTTGTTGTTGAATCACCAGCTTGGAAGGCAATTGTGGGGCTTTTTATAGCTGCAGCCTAGCACCACAGCTCCCCCCTGGGCTTTGGAGAGCTCCTGGTGCCCCTTGGGGCTGGCAGGAGCACGGCCAGCTGACCAGCAGAGCAGGGGGCACGAGTCTGTGTGAGCAGCTCAGGAGACACCCCTGCCCCCAGCCCCAGCACCATAGCCACTGTTCAGCCACTCCTTGGGGCTCATCATGGCTTTTCTGGCCGGCAAGGTTGGCCTTGAGGTTCTCGCCTGCAGATTTTCACCCTCCCAGGGTGTAAAACGCAGCTTCTGCTGTGGAACAGCAGATAGCTCAAGCTCCAGGCACAGCCCAGAGGAGGCAGAGGAGCATGTGCCAGCTGCTGTCACCCTCCTGTGTCCTGTGACAGGCACGGTGGATTTAGGATGTCTTTTGCTACGACTCACACTCTCCACCCATGGCATCGCTGCATTCCACGGTCTCACAGGTGTGAAGGATTTGTCCTGGTCCGGTCCAGCGTGCCTGAGAGGGAGCAGGGTGGTCTTTTTTATCAATTTGTTACACACAGTTTGTTTTACCATGTGCTGAAGGAGCCCACTGATTTTCACAAGTCTCCTCCATGGTTATTCATGTTTGCCTCGAAAGCAGGAGGGTCTGACCTGGTGGACTCCAGCTCCAGACACTGGTTAATGCCAGCTGGAGAAACCCTCTGCCCTAGAAACCCAGCAGCTGAGTCCAGTGCCTGCCTGTGAGCTGGAAGATAAATCCTGGCTGGGGTATGTCCCTGCAGCCCTGCTGCTGCTCCCATCCCTGTGGCAGTGCCCAGCTCTGCCGGGGGGAGCAGGGAGTTCCCTTGGCAGCCCGGCTCGCCCTGGCATGGCAGCCCACGGCCACCGTCTCATTCAATCTCATTCAATCCAATTTAATGATTGACTGAACCCTGCTGGCTTAATTACCCAGCCAATACTCAGTTATCAGCTGAGTAACTCACGTGCCAGCCCTTGCCTGGGCTGGGGGATCGATCCCAGCAATCCCAGCAGATAAATGCCCTGGGGTGCTGAGGATGAGCAGGGTGAGGAGCAGTTAAGCCTTAGCACAGCCCACACAGCACATCAGCACTGCAGAGCCCGGCCCGGCCCCGCAGGGCTTCCCTGTGCCAAGGGAAAAGGAACCAGCACGTCCCTGTCTGGGTCAGGGTGGTCCCTGTCAGGGTCAGGGTGTGTTCCCTTCATAGCCTGAGAACTCAGGTCCTGCTGGCAGTGTCTGCTGTCTCCAGACCCTGGGAATGTGCTCTCAGGTTTGTCTTGTCCCTAGGCCACAGGAGATCATCCAGGCCAGCCCCTCTGCCAAGGCAGGGTCACCCTGAGCAGGTGACACAGGAACTCACCCAGGTGAGGTTCTTTGTTGCTTTTGTGATGCTGTGAATTGTCCCCAGCTGTCAGAAGGGGACCTGCAGCAGCTGCCTGGGGAAAGTTTCAGTGTCCCCTTCACACAGCGAGCAATCCAGCACTGGCAAAGGGCTGGAGCAGAGCACTCCCTCACAAAACCCAGCAGGGACAGCTCAGTATGGGATGACTTCTGAAATATCTTTAGTGCTTGTTCCCACCTTGCAAATGGCACTGGACTGAGCTCTGTTGGTGGAGAATGCAGATGCTGCCATGGGAGGAGTGGGAGAAAACCTCAGCCCAGAGCCTGGAGCTCTTGAGTAGCACAGAAGTGGGTGCCAAAAATGCAGAGTACAGTTCCTGCAGTGTGACACTGGGGCTGGAAGGGCAGAGCACCTGGAACCAGGGTGCTGCCAGCATGGGCATCCCACCCCTCTCATCAGCACAACCTGATCCCCATGGTCATTTCCCAGTTCCTCTGGGAACATTTTCATGGTCCTGTCCCTGTTGCTGTGAACATCTCCCCATTCCCATGACCACTGCCCTGCTCCCACACAGGCAGCATTCCCAATTCCCACCATGGCATAGGCACAGCCTGTGCCAGTGGATGGAGAATGATCCTCAGTGATTGCTCTCAGCTCCCAGACTGAGGAAGGCTGAGCACCTCGGAGGCCGTGCTGCTCAGTAGAGTTTCAGCACGAAGAAGACAAAGGTGATTTGCAAGTGATTCAATGATTTAGTTTTTAATTGAACTCGTGCCTTTCCTCACCTGTTTAAGATGGATGAGATTGGTCTGGGCCTCTGGAAAGGCTGTTTGTAAAACAAACATTCAGGCTATTAATTATCCTGGATGTTAACCTTGGCTGGAAGGCACTGGAGGAAGGTCTGCTGCTCCTCAGGGATGATCCCTGGTGCGTTCAGGTACCTGGCTGCTGTTCCTGGTACAGGGGCTTGTGTATCAGCACCCCTCCATTTAACCCCTCACAGCCCCATGGGAGAGAGCCCACACAGCCCAGTGGCACCAGCTTGAGGAGCCTGTCTGGCACAGGAATTTAAGGTCATCCACAGATGGAGCCACTGTGACCTCCCCCACCTCTGCTGGAGGATCCTGGTGCTGCATATTTAACAGACTCCCTTCCTCTGTGTGCATTTACACCCCGGGGTTTAAAGAGGATGAAATAAATGTCTCTTCGGTAGCTCAGCTTTTTGTCATGGTTTATTTATTAATTGTTCCTTAGTTGTCATTTTATATTTGCGCTGTTATTCAATCACCAGCAGGGTGGAAGCTAAACCTGATTCTAGAAAGAATAAAATGCCCTTTTCCTGTGTCGTTTTCTACTGGATCAGCCTCTGCAGGTGCTGCTGTGCCTGAAGGGCAGAAAGTCAAGGGATTTTTCAATGTTAAATCATGTGGAAATCAGCATAGAGAGGGAGTGTTCATACAGAGGCTGTGTTTGAATAGTGCTGAGCAATGATGGGTTTGCATGGCACAAAGAGCACCAAAGGAGATGAAACAGCACAGGAAGAACCAGCAGAGCTCCGAGGTGAAAGATTCCCCTAATTCCAGCCCTGCAGCAAAGCAGTAAAGAACCACTGACAAAAACCACTGGACAACTGCACCCAGGGGCCACTCTCAGCTCTGGGGGCATGGAAATACCCGGGGGGGAGCAAACCCACTATTTCAGGGTGCATAAAGGGGCAACTGTGCTACATCCAGGCAATTCCTGAGCATTTTAAAGGATGGCAGCCCATGCTGCAGGGAACAGAGCTCGTGATACACAGCAGGACACGCAGTCAGTGGGGGGTTTCATATACACATCCTTGTCAGGAATTTCATTTTTCCATAGGGCTCTTTCCTCTCCATCCTCCCGTTCCAATTTAAATTCCCTGTCAGAGTCCCAAAAGAGGCCAGTCTTCACCCCCAGCTGAACGTCTGCAGGACCTGTAATGAGTTAGGGCTGAATTCCTGCCAGCCCTTCTGGGAATGTTTAGAGAGGCCCTGGCTCCTGGCCAGACCCGAGCGCTGGAGGAGAGAAAGGCAGAGCTTGACAGGAGTGCAGATATTGCAGGATGTCTGGGAGACAATCCCACTCCGAGTAAAGTCACAGCCCTCAGCAGCAGAGCCATGGACAGGGAAAGGCCGATGGGCTCTCTCAGAGCCAAAAGTCCCATCAAAGCCTGGGAGGCAGAATGCAATTTATTTGTTACTCATATTTTAAAATGTTCTTTCTTGGAGACGTCTTGTGGGGGGTCAAGATTTCAAATCTGCCCGTGGTTATTTTTTTTATGGTGGTGGACTTTTTTGCGTGTGTGGCTTTTTTGGGGGAGTGGTTGGAGTATTTTTGTGGTCGTTTGTATTTTTTGGTGGTGTTTTTTTTTGTTTTGGTTTGGTTTGGTTTTGTTTTTTTGCTTTTGTTTGTTTGTTTGTTTGTTTTGGCTTTTTTTTGTGTTTTTTTTGTTGTTGTTGTTGTTCGTTGTTTTTTGAGGGGGAATCAGTCCTTTCCTGGAGTTTGGTACAGCCACAAACTGGGCAGGCCCTGTTCAGCAGCAGATGGTTTCACACTCTCCATTCCCAGCCCAGGTTTTCCAGAAGAGGCAGCTGAAAGTTCTGCAGCACAGGGGGTTTCCAGCAGGCTGGATGCCCTGAGGACTCTGCCTGGTATGCACAAATGGGATTGATGTGGCCAAACCTGACTAAATGCCCCAGGAGCTCTCCCTGCATCCATCTGTGTGCCCAGCCAGAGGTGCCAGGGGGAGTGGGACAGTGGCTGCTCTGCAGAGGGGTCAGGGCACAGCCCCTGAGCTCTCAGAGCTGGGCAGGAACCAGGGAGATTTGCAGAAGAGAGGAGGGGCAGCAGCCTGAGATCCCCCTTAGCCCCTGCCCCAAAATCAGTGCTCCAGGCTGAGCACCCCGGGGACTGGGATGTGCTAGGAATCCCAGGGCTCAGGGAAATGGGGTTAAAGAAGCCAAGGGACCCCAGGGCTCAGGGAGATGGGGTTAAAGCAGCCAAGTGACCCCATGGCTCAGGGAAATGGGGTTAAAGCAGCCAAGGGACACCAGGGCTCAGGGAGATGGGGTTAAAGCAGCCCAGGGAATCCCATGGCTCAGGGAAATGGGGTTAAAGCAGCCAAGGGACACCAGGGCTCAGGGAGATGGGGTTAAAGCAGCCCAGGGACCCCAGGGCTCAGGGAGATGGGGTTAAAGCAGCCAAGGGACACCAGGGCTCAGGGAGATGGGGTTAAAGCAGCCCAGGGACCCCAGGGCTCAGGGAGATGGGGTTAAAGCAGCCAAGGGACACCAGGGCTCAGGGAGATGGGGTTAAAGCAGCCCAGGGACCCCAGGGCTCAGGGAGATGGGGTTAAAGCAGCCAAGGGACACCAGGGCTCAGGGAGATGGGGTTAAAGCAGCCCAGGGACCCCAGGGCTCAGGGAGATGGGGTTAAAGCAGCCCAGGGACCCCAGGGCTCAGGGAGATGGGGTTAAAGCAGCCAAGGGACCCCAGGACAAGCTGTGACTGTAGCATCAGGCTGTAGCTGCATCCCTTCCCAGCATTGCAGCTCCTCTGGGGGAAATCCTGGGATTTTTGGTGAGGGCTGAGCCCTGCATCCCAGCCCAGGGCCAGGCCACACTGCAATCACAGTGTCGCTGTGTCTGAAGTCCCACTGTGTCACACACACTTGCGTGGTGCTGCACTTGCTTCCCTGCCTGGCTTTTCCCTGCTGTGCTTCCAAAGGCTTTTTCCCTGCCTGCCCCTGAGCTCCCAGCGTGTCCCTGCAGAGCTGGGGTTGGCACAGCAGCACAAGTCACTGCTGAACACCTCTGCACAGCGGCCAGCAAAGCTTTCCTAGCCCAGGGATGGCTGCGGGCTATCCCGCACCTGACCCAGGGATCACACGTGAGCCGGGAAGAACCTACATCCCCGAATGACCGGGATTTGCCCGACAGGAGCCGCAGAGCTGGGCAGGGATGCATTTGCAGCCCTGGGCTTTAACCCATCCATGTGGCTTTTTCTGTGCCACATCCAAGGTGTCCCCTCTGCCTCGCAGGCACCGGGGACCCCAGTGGCAGCGCCGGGGTGTCCGGAGCCACCTGGGTGTCCCACAGCTCCTCCCGCAGCCTCTCCTCGCAGGAATGCTGCGAATGCAAAAGCTGACAGCTGCCCAAACCAGCTTTTACCCTTCCATAGCATCTGCTCACACTCTTTCTCCCCTCCTGGAAGCGGGGCTGGGTAAACCTGACGGTAATGTGGGAAGATAAAGGGCCGCCGCCACAGAGGGGATAAATATTTGTCATTTTCCATCACTCTCTGAGAAGCATCCAGGATCGCAGGCAAGCCGCAATAAAAGCGGATTCCGATGTGATTAACCCCGACTCTGCCGACCTCACCCACCCGCGGAGCCGCGGCCGCGGAGGGGTTAACGAGCACACTGTCACCGGGGATTAATGGCAAATGCCACGGCTGGATGCAGACAGCGGGGACAGCTGGAGGTGGGGAGGTGGCTGTCCCCGAGCCCCTTCCCGGGCACATCCCGAGGTGCTGGGAGCTGCTGTGCCAAAGGATGGGTGGGAAGTGTCTTTAAGGTCTTATTTAATCCTCATTAAATAATAATTATTTTTAAATAATAATTAAATAAATAATAATGATCCTAATTCTCATTATCCTGCTCTGATTTGGTTAGCGATAAATTCAATTAATATCTCTAATTTGAGCCTGGTATTTGCTGAGTGATCTCTTCTGGTCCTTATCTCAAGTCCATCACAGCCCCTCACTTTCCGTGCACTCACCCCCCTGGTGGGGCTTGTCCCATGTCCCTGGAGCTGGCAGGAGCCTGGCTGCACCTTCCTGTGTCCCCTCAGCTCCAGGGCTGTGGCTGCCAGCTCCTGTCCCAGCCAGCCCAGCAGCTTCCCCAGTGTCCCCAGCACAGGCTGCTGGGCCCCAGTCCCCACTGGCTTTTCCTGGGCCAGTCTCCACTTGGACAGTGCTGCTGTGTCCCTGCAGCAGAGACATTTGTCCCCCAGCAGGGCACATCCCTGGCTGGGAATTCCATGGGAAAGGGCATGGATGGAGCCAGGACTGTTCCCAGCAGGGCTCTCCCTGTGACACTGCAGCACCCTAGGATCCAGAGCACCCATCCCCAGCTCTCTGCCAACTCATACTGGATGTTCACATTTTCAGCCTTCCCTTCACAGGCACTTTTTTTTTTCTTTTTTCTCTTTTTCAGTCCCTTGAGTCTCTGGTTCTCTGAAACATCTTCGCTGGTGCTCAGGAATAACCAAAAGCTGGATGTGTAGGGGGAGGAACGTGTGCAGGCAGGCTCGACCACACACAACCCAGCCCAGGAGCTGGGAGCAAATGGATTTGCTCATTCCAAACTCCATCTGCTCCTTTTCTGGGCTTTGCTGGAGGTGCTGTCCCTGCTCCCCAGTGACAGAGGAATGATCCACCCACTGTGGCTGCATTAGATGGAACCCACTTTTACAGGCCTGTTTCATTTCTCCCCTCCCTGGTTGTACCATAGGTGTTTTGTGCCTGATCTCTGCATTCCTGACATGCCTGGAATTCCCTGATGCTTAACCTCAGACCCGAATTTCCTGCATTTGTAACATTTGGGTTGAAGTGAGTTGCAATGACCTTGTACTATTATTCACCCCAAACTTCTGCTGTTTGAGCCCCTCCATAACCCCATCTCGATACAGTTTTTGAATGTAACTTATACATTTGTTTAATGCCAAATCAGCCTGCAGAGCATTGGCTTTAATCTTTCTGTTCAAACCCATCTGGTATCCCAGATCTGGTGTTGAGAAGAGTGGCTTCAGTCAGAAATCTCTCTCCCTCTCACACCCCAGTGATGTGCAGCTTGGTGGGATGCAGACCTGGAGCACATCTGAGCTTCCTCCAGCTCTCACCCAGCACTCCAGCCTCCCATCCCACAGCCCCCAGCAGTCCCACAGGGACAGCTGACACCTCCAGGGAGCTCTGGCTGACTCCCAGCCATCAGCTTTTTCTTTCTCAGCACTGAAGGGGTTCCTTCAATATTTTCGAGCTGCTGAACTGTGGTGCAGAGATCTTCTGCTCACCAGGAGCCTCAGGGTGAGCGGGTGTGAGGCAGCTCTGGAGGCTGTTCAGGGCCTTGCTGCTTTATGCCAGGTTTTATCTGGCCTTTGCTGTTTGCTGAAGTTGTGCTTGCTGGGAATAACTGCAGGGCAGGTGGGTAAAGGGTGGAAACGTGAAAGCCCTTGAAGGTACATATCCACTGTGGAAATGTGTGAAATTCTTCTCAGGGAGAATTTCTTCACAGAAAGGGTGGTCAAGCATGGGAAGAGGTTCCTCAGGGGGATGGTGGCGTTGTTGGAGGTGTCCAAGAAACACCTGGACACGGTACCCAGTGCTCTGGGCTGGTGGCAAGGTGGGGATGGGGCACAGGTTGGACTCGATGGTGTTGGAAGGCTTTTCCAACCGGAATGATTCAGTGATCCTGAGTGTTTTACACCGTGCATCACCTCCCATCCTGATCTGGGCAGGAGGAGGTGCGGCGGCTCTGGCACCGCGGGGATGGAGGATGCAGAGTGGTCCGAGCAGAGGGGAGTGGGAAGGCTGCACAGGAGCCAAAGAGGATTTCATCCCTGGCATGGGACTGCCTGGTCCTGCCCTTCCTCCACGGCAGGAGGAATTGCCCCTCTGGGCTGCCTGGGTGGAAAATCAGCAGGACCGGGGCCAGGGCTGAGTCACAGCGGTACGACCCGCCCCACGCCCTGCCCCTGCTCGCTCAGCGCCTTCCCATCGCCTGCAATCGCTTCCCATCGCCTGCAATCGCTTCCCATCGCCTGCAATCGCTTCCTTGGAGGAGCTGCTGCCGGGGAATGGCACTCGGCAAGTCTGAGCAGCCCCCACGCCCTGCCTGCAGCTCAGCCTCCCCTGACCTGCTCAGCCGGGGATGATCCCGGCCGGGGATGTGCTGGAACGAGAGGAGGAGGAGGAGGATCCAGGACCCATCCCGAGAGCTGAGTGGGGTGTGGAGCTGCTGCCTCACACCTCACCTGTGTCACCGTCACCTCACCCCTGCCACTGTCACCTGAGGGCAGCCCTGCCAGGGGCCCTGCAGTGGCCTTTGGAGAGACCCTGGGGCACAGCTCAGCCCAGGTCCCCTGTGCCCAACATCCCAGCTGGTGCTCTTGCCCGGGTCCAGATGTTTGGTACCTGCCACAGCCCACAGTCCCTTCTCCCACCCCAAAAACCATCCCTGTGACTATTCCCTTCCCCCCAACTACTTGGCCCCCAGGTGGGCAGCCCCCACCTTGCCGTGACTGCAGGGCTCCCACAGACCCTGGGGCTGTGACAATCCCGTGCCCTGCTGGCCAAACCCCCCAGGATCATCCAGGAGAAACTACAACCCCGACTGTCCCCACACAGGCACCACACAGGGAGGGGCTGGTCTCTCCCCGCTCCCCACAAAATGCTCTTTGCACAAACAAACCAGTCAGAAAAGGAGAAGCAGGTGAAGCTGAAAGAACTGATAATAAAATTTCACTCTGAACTGATGATTATTTGCATGTTTGTGGTTAGTGAGATCACCCTGGTAAGAGTGGGCCACAGGCTCTGAGCTCTCCTGGTGGCCACCAGCCAGGAGCTGCCACCAGCCAGGAGCTGCCACCAGCCTTCTTCTTGTCCCTCCGTGACCCTCAGCCCCTGCTCCCCCCACTGGGACCTCCAGGTGTGCTCAGGTCCTGCAACAGGACCCCAGAGTGGGGACCTAAGGGTCACCTGGCTCCAGCCTGGCCCTGGGTCTCAGCTGCTGGTAAGTGTCCCCTCCTGTTCTTGGTGAGACCATCAGCCTCCTCCTGCCCAGGAGGTCCAGAGCAGACATTTCCCACCAGTCTGGCAACCCCATGGTGGCTGTCAAGGATTCTCTGTCCCTCTGGTGCCATCCCTCCTTCTCCACCCTGGTGGCTCAGCCCTCCCTGCCCTGGTTTACAGCCACGAGGTCTCCTGTCCTTCCAGTTCTCAGCCTTCAACATGAATCACTTGTCAGGAAAGCTGTGAGTGACTGCACAGGTCTGGTTTTATTTGAAAGTAGCTCTCCAGCCTTCCCATCTGTGGCAGCCATGGGGCTGTGAAGGGAGGGGATGCAGAGGAGCCTGGTTCCTTCCAGCATTCCCCAGGCCAGCTTTGGAGCTGCCCACATTTACTGGTCTTAGGGACATGGAGGTGAAGATCCCTGGGCGTGAATATTTTCCCCTGGATTTGGGTGTTTTCACCTTTGAAAACTTTCACCCCTTTGTTCTGTTACTCCCCTCTCCCGCTGTGCTGTATCTCCAATTTCCAGAGCACAGCAAAAGCTTTGCCATTATATTTTTGTTCCCCAAATGTTTTTTCCTTTGTTCAGTGTTGTTTTTGTGCTTTTTTACAGAAAATGTTCTGGGTTTCAGATAATTTGTAAAAAACTCACCAAGAAGTGAAATAACCCCTGGAGCTGAAGCAGAGCCCCTGCTGAGCCACCTGGCTCCCAGCTCATGTCTCCCAGTTGAAGTGGTTTGATTTTTTGACTTCTCTCTTTCTTTGTCACCCCCCATAATCACATCATTTTCTCTTTCTGGAAACCACCTATGTGGAGGGGGAAGAGGAAGATTTAATGGTTGATAGAGGGGAAAAAAGAGAAATCCAATGGGAACAGTGGGCAGAAGTGACCAAGGAAGAGTCAGGTTGGTATCAGCAGGTATACATTGTCCCCTGGATACTTCCCCATCCCCAAACTTCTTTTGTTGTGCAAGATTTTCTGAGCCTGGTGTGGTTTGTTGGTTTAGCAAATCTCCACAGATCACTTTTTCAAGCACTTTTTCAGTGTGCCCTGGAATCCACCTGAACCTTCTGCAGACACAAGTTTGGCAGGGAGCTCTCTGACCCACCCCCTTCCCAGGATGAGCCACACCTTCCTTTGGGCTGGTTTGGCTCCTGCCTTCCTCCCGGGACCCTTGGCTGTGCAGTGGAGGGGTGATGAACAGTAGCTCACCCCCATTTTTAGGGGTAACTCCATTCTCCAAACCCTTAGGCCATCTCCAGCCCAGGCTGAGCAGCTCCAGGGGCTACTGCAGAATTCAGCTCAGGGGAGCTGAGGGAGCAAATCACCAGAGACAGGTCACCAACCCAAATGGGTCATGCCCATTTCTGGGCATCACTGGATGAGGAACAGAATGGAAAGAATTCTCCCAGCCAGGGTTGCTTGAGCAGAGCCAGTGAGTGATGGGGTCTGCTCAGCCCATCTCCACCCAGACAGGGTGTGCAGGTGTCCCCCAGTCCCTGTCCCATGCACAGGAGGCTCCTGCTGCTCCTCACCCTGCAGCCACACTCACTGTGCCCTCACCCCTGAGTCCCTGCAGTCCCCCCCAGCAGGGGCAGCTCCCAGGGAAAGTTGCACATTCCCTGTCTGCAGGGGCTGGGGCTGGCACCGAGGGCTCACACGCTGTCCCTGCCTGCAGCCAGCCAGTGGCTGCACAAACAGGGGTGCAAGAAAGAGCTTGGTGTTTCCTCAGCCTGCCCATCGCCTCGCTCCCAGCCTAACTGGGCTGAGCAGGGCTGCCTGACTGGTTTCTATCCAGCTCGGCTGGTTTGGCTGTGTCCTCGCTGCTTGCTGGCGAGACAAGTGTGCTTTCTGGTTTTGCTTGCAGCAGCTTTCATGTGGGATGAGCTGCTCTGCTCCCCAGAGCTCCAGCCTGGGCCTGGGGGAGCTGCTGTGCACTCACAGGTCTGTGCTGGTGCCACCAGGCAGGGCCAAGACCTCCTCACCAGTGACAGCCACTGGGAATGTCCCAGTCCCGGGCCATGTTGTCACCTGTGTGGCAGCCCTGGAAGGATTCAGCGCTGCTCTGCTTCCCATGGCTGCACGTGGGATGCTCATCCAAAGGGCAGCAGGGCTCCTTAGGCAGCCACAGGCTCTGCTGCATGGCCAAAACCTGTTTGTCCCAATGCCAGGAAGGCAGAGAATTGGCCTCATCCCCGAGAAGAGAGATCTGTCACCCCTGGAGGTGTTCAGGACATGGCAGGACGTGGTACCCAGTGCCTGCCCTGGGTGATAAGGTGGTGATGGGTTGGACTTGATGGTCTCAGAGGTCTTTTCCATCCTCATGATTACATGATTCTGTGATCACCCCAAACCTGTCAAAGCTGCTGGAGGGTTTGGGTTTAAGGAGGCTCCTACTCTACCCAGGGAATGTGCAACAAAGCCAGCAGTTGGATGCAGATCTCCTAAATCTCCTTTGGATCTCCTCCACCAGGCCTGGCTTCTTCTGCCAAGTCATGTCAAGGGTCAGTGACAGAGGGGAGAGCAAAGGACCAAACCCAAGTGTTCCAGTTCCTCCTCCTCTCTGCTTCCACCAGGTTGACTCTCCACAAATAAAGGATTAATTGAGGCTGTTACAGTTAACTTGAAAGGGCCCTGCAGCATAAATTCGGGATCCTAAACACAACCAGTTTCAGGTTAGTAATTAGTGTACTTCACTCATTGCAGGTGCACCCTGGGAGCTCTGAAACAAGTACAGGATCAGCAAGAAAAATATCTGGAAGCAATGGCAGTGATTTGAGAGAGCTCTCTGGCTTGAACACCATTTGGATTGCTGCTGCCTGCCTCATTAGAACTGCTCCATTACTGGAAAGCCTTTGGGAATTGGGGCAAAACCCTGACATATCATCTCCAACTTACAATGTGAGGCCCCCCCAGTAATTCCCATATTGCAGATCTGGCTGGAGCAATTCCAGTGTGAGCATGGACAGGTCACTTCAGCATCCTGGGGCTCATTTTGTTCTTCTCTAAAGAAGCAGAGGTGTTTCTGTGCCTTGGAGGGTGATGGGTGTTTGCATAGAGCTGGGGAGAAGAGCTGCAGGGATAAAGTCCCTCTGCAGGGCTCTGGCTCTGTCCCTGCTTTGGTGCAGCCACCATGGGGCTGGGAGCACTTGGAGCATTGCTGGGGACCAGCACCCAACACGGGACAGGAGGAACAGGATAAATCCCAGATCCTGCTAAATCCCCCCCCACGGGCAACTCCTGCTGCTTTGTCCGAGCTTGTTTAGTTTAATTGGTTAAGAAGGAGCCGACTCCTTTCTTCCAGGAGCTGAAATTCTTCCTGAACAGAGACACTGTGGGATGTGATGGGCCTTCCTGGGATTCCTGGGCAGTGGGGGGCCTTTGTGCAGAGCTGGGGGCTAAAGGCTCTGCCAGGATGACATTAACAACTCTTGGGTGGGAAAGTGAGTTCCTGCAAGAGTTTTTATTTCTGGGGTTTGCACAGTGCTGTCTCTGTCCCTATGCTCTCAGCCCCCTCTCACCTCTCCAGCATCCCGGTGGGAATATCCTGCTCAGGTCAGCCCTGGAGATGGACACTGGGATTTTGGGAACTTTGCTGTTCCAACCCAGCATCCTGTGGTACTGCTGTGACAGTGGCTCAGGCTGCAGTGACCCCAGTGGTGCTGGGGCTGGGGAGGGGTCCCTGGTGTTGGAGCAGCACCAAGGCAGGAGTTCCCTCACCCTGGGCCTTGCCAGGAGGGGATATCCATGGAGCTGTGCCCCAAATCCCTTGTCCTCATTCTCTCTTTCTCTCAGTCATCTTCCTGTGGTTTATGATTTCCCAGCCACCCTCATCCATGATTTCTCAGGAATTCTTCTCTCCCTCCCCATCCCTTGACAACCTCCTGTTTCAGGTATATCCAAAATGAGGCAAAGGAGGTTCTGCCTGGGCCCCACGAAGTCCCTTCTGGGGAGGTGGCTGTGGTACCTGGTGACCACAGCCATGTCCTGGTGAGATGGCCCAGGAGTGGTGGTGGCAGGACAGCAGGGACACGTGCAGGGACACGTGGTTGTTTTCCCTGCTCCTTCCCCATGGCCCTCACCTGTAAAGGTTTTCAGATCCCTTGCCCTGCCTGGGGAACACCCAGCTCCCTGCAGAGAGGCAGAAGAGCCCAGTATATGCCCAGAGGAAGGGCCAAGAGCAGAGGCAGGCAGGACATTGACCCAGACACCCACACAAGGGTGGAGGTGACACAGCCCTGCACTCACACCCAGCCCCAGCGCTCTGCACACAGAGGAATATTCCCACTGCTTTCAAGGGGGAAGGTTCTGGCTGAGGTGACTCATGCCAAATATTTTGATGCTGTGTGCATGAGCAGGGTCTGGCAAGGAGGCTTGGAAAAACAGGAGCAATCTGGTGCAGCTCCTGCAGGATGCTCTGACCTCACTCTCATTGGGTGGTGAGCAGCACCAGGAGTGGCAGAGAAAAATAAAACCATGGAGCTGATGGAGAGAGTCCAGATGAGGCATCAGGATGATCAGAGGGATAGAGCAGCTCTGCTGGGAAGAAAGGCTGAGAGAGCTGGGGCTACATGGTGATCTAACTGTGACCTTCCAGGACCTGAAGGAGCTACAGGAAAGATGGGGACATCCAAAGGATGGAGGGACAGGACACAGGGAATGGGTTCAGACTGACACAGGCCATGGCTGGATGGGATATTGGGAATTAGGAATTGTTCCCTGGCAGGGTGGGCAGGCCCTGGCACAGGGTGGAATTCCCAGAGCAGCTGTGGCTGCCCCTGGATCCCTGGCAGTGCCCAAGGCCAGGTTGGACATTGGGGCTGGGAGCAGCCTGGGACAGTGGGAGGTGTCCCTGCCATGGCAGGGGAGCTGGTACTGGATGAGCTTAAAGGTCCCTCCCAACCCAAACCAGTTTGGGATTTTTTGGTTTATAATGGTGTGTTGGGCATTGTGTTTTACACAGGCAATGTTGGAAAGCGTAAAGGAAGAGGCTTTGTGAGTTTGAGCCAGCCTTGAGCAGCCAGAGCTGGGCTGAGGCTCAGCCACAAAACCGAAGGCAACAGAATAAATCACCCGTGATGGAAATAAAGTGCCTGAGTGGACAGCTGGTGCAAGAAGGGGTGAAAGGTGAGGGTCTGCCAGCAGCCCCTGTGATGCCAGCAGGGCTGGGTGTCCCCAGGGTGCAGCTGTCCCACAGCAGTGAGTCAGCTGCCCACAAATGGCACTGGGCATCCTCTCCCCAGGACAAGATCAGAGCTGCCAAGGAACAGGGGAGGGGGCACCACAGAGCTCCTGTGCGACAGCCTGTGGTAGCTGGGACCCCCTTTCACTTTCCAGGGGGAATTTCCCCATGGACACTTGCCTTGTGTTCTCTAAGGGGCAACAAATACCCCAGGAGGTGTTGGTCAGTGAGACCCAGGACAGTGACACTGACAGTGACCCAGGACAGTGACACCCATGGCCTGGCTGAGCCCAGGACACAAACTGTGCTGGAGCATCGAAATCCCCAGGGAAAGAGGAAGCAGAGTGGATATTTCATGTCTTTATTCGCAGAGAGCCACTATCAGTGAAACCTGCTTGACAAACTGCCCCCACGGGACTGCAGAAATACCTTTTCCATCTGCAAATGGGCTGTTAATAGGAGAAGATTTAGAGGCTCCAAATGGAGCATTTGATAAAAGTGTGTGGGAGCAAAGTCCAGAGCCTGAGCTAATTCTTCTCTGCTGGATCAGAAACACTCTAGTCTAGACTCTGGCAGGATGCAAACAGTGCCAGAGCTACTGCTGGGGAGGCTCAGGGAGCTGCTGGGTCACTGCCCCAGCCCTGCTGGCTCTTTAGCAGGGGCTCTTTATACCCAGTGGGGGCTTGGCTAAAGCTCGCTGATTCATAAGACAAAAACACGGTCTAGAGGATAGATGGTGTTGCTTCAGCACTGGGAAATCTAAGATGAAGGCCAGAAATATTTTAAAATTAACTCCAACAAGCACAGAGATAGGGAAGGAAGCTAGGGCTTCTTGCATGTGCCAAAAATAGAGCACATCAAGGAAAACAGCCTGGAACAATGGTGCAGGAAAAGCTTATCCCCAGCAGCAAAGTAGCACAGGTTTCTTTATATTGCCTGAAAAAACCCCAACGAAACAAAGAAAAAACAAAACAAAAGAAAACAAAGCTATGACCTTGTTCTTGATCCTGATTTTCAGCTTTCCAAAACAGCTCTCCCAGAGCCACCAGAGCTGCTGAGGGTGGAGGTGGCTCACCTGGCCAAGCAGGGCTGGCCCACATGTCACTGCTGATGCAGTTCAGTAGAGAGGAGTGGAAATGCAGAATTTAGTCTTCATTGCAACAGCTCCATAAATGGGAGCAACCTGAGGAACCTCATGGTGAAATCACCCCTGGGGCCAGCGCAGGCAGCTCCCAGCTGCTGGGGAGGTGCCAGAGCTGATGCCATGGGCAGGGTGAGGTGTGGGAGCTGGCAGCAAAGGCAAAGAAAGGTCCTGGTCCAATCTCTGTCAGGATCTGCCACGGCTTCCTGAAAAATCTCTGGTCACATCTATCTGCAGACAGTGATGTCCAACTGGAGGGTGCTGCAGATGCTTGCACACAAGCAGAGAGATTATAGAGGAAAGGCATTATAAAATATAGTTTAGGGCCTGCTGCTCTAGCTAAGCTAGCAGTTAGCTTGTAACTTCCCACGTAAAAAATTGTAAGAATAAAAGCAGTTAGCACAAGAAACTATTCTAGTAAGAGAACCATTTACACATGGAATAAACAAGAAATCTGTCCCATAAGAATCACTGAACAGAACACGTAAACTAACCAAAATTAGAAAGCTTTGACAGACATACACCCCAGCCATTTACCAACCAATAAACTGTCACTGTATTGTTAATTAAATCTAGTTAGCCAATTAAGTCTAACACCATGACTTCTGATATTCCCTATAAATATGAGCTTTGTGAATAAATAATTGGCTTTTTCTACATGAAGAAACTGAGTCCCCTATGCTTTATTGCAACATTGCAGGAGGCACCCCTGGCTCACTTGTCTGGGTGGGGGCCCTAGAAAATCACTAAACCTTTCTGCAAACCTGAGAGGACGGCAGCAGCGGGTCAGGCACTCAGGCAGGAAGGAACAAACACAGCCTGAGGGAAGTTTGGGTAGGATGGGGTGGGATGGACAGCAGTGGGTCCAGTGGGATGCGCTGGGATGCACAGGGAGCTGCTGGGTGTGATGGGATGGGCTGGGATGGAGGGGCCTGCTGGAGTCCAGGAGGGCTGGAGGGGACAAGCAGGTCCTTTGGGCAGTCCCTGGTAGCCCAGGGTGAGTGTGGATGTGGTTCAAGGACAGGAAGAGTTCCGTGCCAGCAGCCCTGGACAGGATGTGGCTTTGCCATCACTCCTCTGTCAGTGTGGGCAGAGGTGGGAGGGACACCAGGGACTGCCCAGGGGACACTGCCCAGGGGACACTGCCCAGGGGACACTGCCCGGTTCCACACCCCAGCCAGTTCCACTGCAGGGTTCCCACACCCCTGGGCAAGGTGGGCAAGGGAGCCTCTGGCTTTGGGATGTGCAGGAGCAGATCCATGGGTCCTTGGAGCCCTCGGCTCCATGCTGACTGTGCTGGGCAGAGCAGGGTCCATCAGGCTCTGTCCTGTCCAGGGCTGGGCAGGGCTGCAGGTTTGAACCTGCTTGCCTTTAATTGCTCCAGCCCAGCCAGGTGAGTGGGAACTCTCCCTGCCAGCCCCAATTCCACGGATGTACAGAGATTCCATGGATGTACAGAGTTTCCATGGATGTATGGATGTACAGAGCTTCCGTGGATGTACAGAGTTTCCATGGATGTACAGAGATTCCATGGATGTACAGAGCTTCCGTGGATGTACAGAGTTTCCATGGATGTACAGAGATTCCATGGATGTACAGAGCTTCCGTGGATGTACAGAGTTTCCATGGATGTACAGAGATTCCATGGATGTACAGAGCTTCTGTGGATGTACAGAGTTTCCATGGATGTACAGAGATTCCACGGATGTACAGAGCTTCCATGGATGTACAGAGCTTCCATGGATGTACAGAGATTCCACGGATGTACAGAGTTTCCATGGATGTACAGAGCTTCTGTGGATGTACAGAGTTTCCATGGATGTACAGAGATTCCACGGATGTACAGAGTTTCCATGGATGTACAGAGCTTCCGTGGATGTACAGAGTTTCCATGGATGTACAGAGTTTCCATGGATGTACAGAGATTCCATGGATGTACAGAGCTTCCGTGGATGTACAGAGCTTCCATGGATGTACAGAGTTTCCATGGATGTACAGAGCTTCCATGGATGTACAGAGATTCCACGGATGTACAGAGTTTCCATGGATGTACAGAGTTTCCATGGATGTACAGAGCTTCCATGGATGTACAGAGTTTCCATGGATGTACAGAGTTTCCATGGATGTACAGAGTTTCCAGCTGCTGACAGACACAGCCCCTCACAGGCAGCAGTGCAGGGTGGGACAGGGACCATGGGAAGCACCATGGGGACAATGTGAGGTGCCCCTGGGCACCAAGGCTGCAGAGACCAGCTTGAGATTTGCTGCCCTGGGCTGGGGTGATGCTCAAGGGACCTGCTGCAATCAGGACACCACAAAACCCTGGTGAGTGCAGTATCGTGAGGATTGTGCAAATATTGTGATTAACTTCACCTTGAATCTACATGAAGGGGAGATTTTTATCACATTTACTGACAAAACAACTTTATTTTTTTTTCGGGGCAGGGAGGAGGAGGATGAGTAACTGCTGGAGAAGAATTCCTGAAGTGATTTCACAGCAGATGAAAGCAGCCAGATAGGAGCTGCTGCTGCCTGGAGCAAGGGGACCGCCACCTCCAGCAAATGCTGAGCATGGAGGACTTACAATTCCTGGCGACTAGGACACATTTTGGATTTCTGTCTGTCTGATACAGGAGCACAGGGCAGCACGAGGACGTGTCCAGCTCCAGGGGCAGTTCCAGGGCAGCACAAGGACATGTCCAGCCCTGTGGGCAACTCCAGGCTCTGGCTGCCTCCTCCAGCAGCTCACAGGGTTCATTTGAAGGGCCTGGGCTGGATCCCTGTGTGCTGCTGGCAGGGTGTCCCTGGAACTGGCACAGCCTGGGAATAGCCCTGCACTGGGCTGGGGGGTTCCTCTGCCCCCACTGCCAGGGCTGTCCTGCCAGAATTCCCCAGGGAGCTCCATGGAGGGGACAGCAGGTGCCCAAAAGGCTGGAGGAAGACCGTGACTCACGAAGATGGGATGGGTGGCATTTCCCTCCGTGAAAGCCATGGCAGAGGACTCTGGAGGAGGCTGGAAACAGGGAACACATCCAGAGCTGAGGCATCACCAGGGCCTGGATCGGCCCAGGGGTGTGGAGGAGACAGAACTGTAAAGCTTCACACCTCGTCTGCATCGCCAGCCCCGGGATTGGCAAAGCCTGCCCGGGGGGATTCCACAACCATCCCACCCCCGGAGGGAGATGGGCTGGGATGCAGGGCCATGGCAAAAACCTCACCCCACTGCACCCACGGAGCACCCAGGGGCTCAGCCGACCCTACAAAACCTCCTACCCCTTCTGTGGCCCTGCTTTCCTGCTATAAAATACCTCACGTTCACCTCTGTTTCCTCTGGCAGAGGCTCCCTGGGGCAGAGCCCAGCACCCAGCATGGCCAGGGACAGCTGTGGCTCCAGGGCCACAGGGACTTCGTGTCTTTGGATCTCCTCTGTAGTTTAAACATTTGTGAATGCTTTGCAGGAAAGATCTCAGTGTGCCTATGGTTCTGAACAGAATAATTGATTTCATGAAAATATAGCTCAGGACATGAAAAGGTGTTGGGGCAAAAACATAAAACATTTGGTAAGTCCCCCAAAACAGCAGAAGTTAAACCATTGTTCCCAAAGAGTTTTCTTAAGGATAAATTTGCTTCTACCTCAATCTACCACAGAGGTAGATTGGTGCATTTTTTGGTGCATTTTTTTTTTTTTTGGTGCACCTTTTGGTGCATTTTCTGTGCATTTTATCACTGGAGGAGTGTGGGAGAGAGATGAGATCAGTGGTGGGGAGCTGGGGACACTCAGGTGTTGCCTGTCCTGCCCACAGGGTCTGCACCAGGAATTTGGGGGCAATCCTGGGCTTTTTCTCCACTGGAAGAAAAGGTGTCCTCAACACATGGGTGTGCAGGGGCGCCAGCCTTGCTGGCAAGTTGAACATTTCTGGGGAAGGTCCGGGTCCTTTCCCTGTGGCTGTTTGGGGTAGTCCCTGGCGTGTGCTGGCTGTGCAGCACGGCAGGGAGTGAAAGGTGGCACGGGTGGCACTGCACATCCAGCGCATCTGGAATGCCTGGAATGTCACTGGAATGTCACTGGAATGTCACTGGAATGTCACTGGAATGTCACTGGAATGTCACCCCGCTGCCCCGGGGAGCAGGGGGGCACAGCCCCACCATCCGCAGTCCCCATTTATTGCACAAGCCCCGTTTGGCAACAGATGGCCGAGATAAGGGCAGGGAGCAGCCCTGTCCGGCCGGGAGGGATGGCAGGGATGGCTGTCCTGAGAGGTGACCCACGGCTGGGACTGCTGCTCGTGCCTTGGAGTCTGCAACCCCCTAAGAAAACCCCAAAAAAACACCCAGGCTGCAGAGCTGTGGCAAGGAAACAAAGAGAGCTGTGCCAAAGCAGGCAGGGGATGGGCACTGCCCCACCTGCAGCCCTGGCACGGGCAAAGAGGGGAGGAGGAGGGAAATGAGATTTCCAACCAGCTCCAGCCAGTGAGGGACTTCTTCAGCTCCCTAAAAAGTGGCAAGGTGGGGTCGGGCTCCTGGCCTAGTGACAGGCCAAGGGGAAGTGGTTGCACCAGGGCAGGGTCAGATTGTGTATTAGGAAAAATTTCTTTGCTAAGGGTGTTCAAGCAGTGGATCAGGCTCCCCGTGGAAGTACCGGAGTCACCATCCCTGGGAATGTTCACAAAACAAGTGCATGTGGCACTTTGGTACAGTGGCATCAGTCAAAGGCTGGACTTGATCTTGGAGGTCTTTCCCCACGTTATTGATTCTGTGATTCCAAAGAGACCTGTTGGATCCTCCCTGCATACCTGCTCTTCTGCAGAGACACAGTTTTGTTCCCTGGGGTGGACATCCCTGTGTTGGGCTGTGCTAATGGGGTCACTTCATGCAAACACTGCGGATTTCCATCACCTCTGCTCAACAGCGGACCAGGAGCAGCTGACACAGTTCTCTCACCGCTTTCCCAGTTTACTGCAGGGTACATTTTTTCTGCAGGGTCAGCAAGCCCCACTGGGGGATGCCCTGGGAGAGGGCTGGGGCAGAGGAGGAGGGGGCAGGGAGGGACAACTCATCTCTGGGCAGCAGGAACCCCTCCATCTTCATCCTCTGCTCAGCACAGCTCTCCCCACAGTCAGGGGAAGCCCTTAGAGCTCACAGAGAGGGAACCTCTCCATCTTCCACCCAGGTTCAGGAGCTTTGAGCAAGGCTTGCAGTTGGATGGGGCTTTTTGGAGTCTGGCTCAGGTACTCTGTTCCCACTGTTCCCATTAAAATTAATAATTCCTAACTATCCTAGAGGTCTGGACTGGAGTCACAGGAGTGCTTTGGAAAGGCTGGGACCCCTCATCAGTTTTGGCCCAGGTATATTCCCAGAATTAGTGAGTTTTGGTGGCTGTTTTCTCTCTGCCATGTTGTTTGCCTCCAGCCTGCAGTGCCCTAAGAGCAAGGAGCTCCTCATCATTTTAGAAAGTCAATTTAGTGCAGTAATTGCTGTCTGGGGAGCGTGTTTGACCATGGCTCCAGGATCCAATGCCCTGTATAAAGGCTTGTGCTGATTGTCACATGTGGGAACCCCTCCCCTTCACCTCAAGGCTCCCTGGTGCCACCCCCTCCCCTGGGGACAGGTGATGTGCTGTTGGGGGTGCAAACCAGCACCCCAGGAGTGTGCAGACAAATCCAGGCTCAGCTGTGCTCCAGCCCTCTCCCTGCACCCCTCAGAGCCTGGCTGCCCACCCCACTTCTGCTCCATGGCCATTCCCAGATTCCAGCCCTCCCTCCCTTTGCTCCTGGAGCGTCCCTCACTCCATCCTGGGGCTGCCCCTGCTCCCCCCAAGGAAAGAATGCAGCTTTGCAAAAGCAAGGCAGGAACAAAGCAGAAAAAGAGCAGTTTGGTATTATTTTCTTTTTCAGGCCATTTTGAATTAATTAAGGAATGTGATCTAAACTATAAATACCCTCCTTCACATATGATTTATGGCCTGTTTGTTCTGGATTGGTATGTGCTTAATCTCTAATTGTGAGCCCACCATCTGTTTTTATTGATCTGCTTGCCAGGAGAGTTATTGCTCTCCTTGGCCTTATATGGGAAAATTAGGTATGTGGTGAGGAAGCCAGGGCCAGGGCTGCCCTGACGTCAGCCTTGGAGCCGCTCAGGATTGTGCTTCCCAACATTGCTGCTCCTGCCAGGCTCCCTGCACCGTGTGAAACTGCAGCTCAGGGGTCCCAGAGAGCCCCACTATCTGCAGGGGCATCAGCCCATCCCAGCTCCCTCGGCATCAATCCCTTCACTGCCTGCAATGGGTTTGCTCTTCAGGAAAAAAAATAAATAAATAAATGGTGAGAAGAAGAGCCTGGCGTGGCCTTGGTGTTTTTGGCTGTAAATCGGGATTCTGCCAGCCCAGCCTGAGTGCTTTCAATGGTGGGAGTGTCTCCGTGAGAAAACAGAATTTATTCATGGGACATGGAGGGCTCGGGTGTGTTATTAAGTGGAGAGATAAATAAAACCTGAACCCAGCCCCTGTGCTCCACATGGCCAGAGCAGGGAGGGGAGGATAAGATCTCCCAGGAACATTCTGAGGCTTAAATGCACATTTTGAGACTTAAAGGAAGCCCGTGGGTTTGAAGGAAGAAGTTCAAAGCTGGGAAGAAGAAAGGCAGTGACACTGCCACACGGGAGCCGCCCCCAAAGGGAAGGGGGTCTCTGTCCCCTCCACCAACTGGTCCCAGTGGGGCCAGATGATCCCTCTGTCTCCCAGACCCAGCTGGGCTGTGGTGGGAGCCCCAGTGAGGGGTGGGATGAGGCTCCCTGGGCACTGCAGGCACCCAGAACTGCTCTGGCACAGGGATGGGGACCCCCAGGACCCCCAGTCCCTGCCCCGGGTCTGCAGGGAGATCCAGGAGATTCAGCCCCTGGCCTGTCCAGGGACAGGGACAGAATGGGGACCATCCCCCCATGGGGACCCCCCAGAGATGGGGGTCACACCGAACCCCTGGCTCTGCATTTGTGTATCCAGCACAAAATGCCTCAAAACACATTTGCAGTCAGGAAGGAGCTGTTGTAATTTGCTCAGTCTCCCACATCCTCCCGTGGTTATTATTTTAAGCCATTTCCCTGATTTCAGGGCCCAGTCTGGAGATCCCCATTCCCAGACTGACTGATGCCTGCGATGACAGAATTTCTGCTGTTGGGCAAATTAATTTCCCATGGGATTGTGGCCTAATACATAAATATAAAACTGACACATTTTTACTCGGTTGAAAGGAAAATAGCTCCAGCTCCAGCTCGCATGAGATAACGCTCACAGGAGATAAGGCAGCAGTTGGAGTGTGAATTGCCATGTGGATCCCATTTTTCCCACAGATCCCCGGTGATGTTTGCTGGTGGGGCTGTGCAAACCCTTGATAGTGCAGTGCTTTGGTTCTGCTTCATCTCACCCACGCCTGCCTTTCCCTGGGCACAGCACGCGGCTGGGAGAGTGGGAAGTGGGAGTTCCATGGCCCAGTGTGGCTGGAATTCACCGAGGGACCTGCCTGGAGCTGTGCTGCTGCTGGGAGAAGCAGGGTCAGCCCCAGACCTGAAGCCTGGGGAAGGGGAGCAAGCCCCTTCCCACAGGGAAGAGATGGACAAACAGCCAAGGTCCATCCGGATCCAAGGGATGTGGATCTCCTGTGCCCTTCCCCAGAGGGGAACCATGGTGAAAAGCATCTGGGGAATGGAATGTCCCTGGCTTTGGGCAGGGTTGTGCTCAGGATGCTGGAGCTGCTCTGATCCAGTGCTGCGTCCCTTTGGGCAGGAGCAGGAGGAGATCCCAGCCTGGGGCTGGCCCCGTGCCCCAGGGACCAGGCTGCATTTGGAGCTTGATCTCAGAGCCCTGGAGCCATTTGCTCATGCAGCAGAAATGAGGGTGTTTGATCCTGACCTCAGCCCTTATAAATAACCCAACCAGGGCCATGCAAGCACCCAAAACCATTTGTCCCTCTCCTCTCCTCTCCTCTCCTCTCCTCTCCTCTCCTCTCCTCTCCTCTCCTCTCCTCTCCTCTCCTCTCCTCTCCTCTCCTCTCCTCTCCTCTCCTCTCCTCTCCTCTCCTCTCCTCTCCTCTCCTCTCCTCTCCTCTCCTCTCCTCTCCTCTCCTCTCCTCTCCTCTCCTCTCCTCTCCTCTCCTCTCCTCTCCTCTCCTCTCCTCTCCTCTCCTCTCCTCTCCTCTCCTCCCAGCTCCCCCATTGCCCTGGGAATGTCCCCTCTCCCCTAGGATGATTAAATCCTAAAGAATGTGTGTGAAGAAGGAGCAAGGCAGGAGCACACATGGTGTAGGGGACTGGAACAAGCAGGAGGATTTATCTGCACTCTGCAACCCAGGCACTGCCAGAGGTCTTGGCTTGTTCCTGTGTCCTGGCAGAGCCATCCCATCCCATCCCATCCCATCCCATCCCATCCCATCCCATCCCATCCCATCCCATCCCATCCCATCCCATCCCATCCCACCTCTTTGCTCGGGGTCTCTGTGGTGTCACAGGTCACAGCAGCTCATTCCTGAGCCTTCCCTTCTCCAGCTGTGCTGTGAAGGTCCCCCAGGGATGGCTCTGTGGGTCACTCTCTCCTGCAGGGACATTCCTGCTGCCATTGGTGGCTCTTTGGGCACTGCCAGGCCCCACCAGCCAGGGGTGACATCTGCAAAGGCAGCCTGGGAGCTGCAGTGAGGAGAGAGAGGCACCTCATGGGCTGCTGGGAGCACTGGGGGAACAAGAGGTCTCCTGGAGGCTTGGGCCGAGTGTATGTGGATAATCCTGGGACAAATTCCCTTGTATTTATATCTGGAGCATTCAGGTGTCTCTGGTGCCTGAGTCAGAGCTGGCCAGAAATCAGCTCAGTGCCTAAATCATCAGTAAACCCATATTTATTGTCCAAAAGGGCACCAATTAATATTTTTATAACAGGAAAATACGAAATCCAGAAAATAGAAAGGGAGGATTGCTTTGTAAATGTCTGCAAAAAAACTTTTACTGCAGAGGCTTAAACTGCTCCGTTTCCCTGCCTGCCTGTCTGCTGCCTCTAGTCAGCTGGAATATGCTGACCACTTCCTACCAGCCTCAACTGAGACATTAAAATGTCAAAAACCAAAAATGTTTCATTCTTGCAAGAAAATCTGGGAAAGAAGAGACCAGACGCACATTTAGGCTGCCATCAAGAGAAAGTCATCAGTGTGAGCTCAGCCCCACTGCCAGACATTGAAAAAATGCATAAAGGAAAGAAAAAAAAAATTAAGTCTCAGAGGTTGTTTGAGGTGGGAGCCTGATCCTGCAATGCAGCTGCTTTCCAGTGTGGTTCTGCATCTTCCATGGATTCCCCATCCCTGTGGGTTCAGCCCCCCTGAGCACCTGAGGCCACATTTCCAAAGGGGAATGTGCTTAGAAGTGGTGCCATGGGCAAGCAGCTCCTGAAAAGTAGATACGAGCAGAAAATGCCAGACCTGGAAGGATTTGTGCTTTTGCAGATCACCCTGCCTGCCAAGCACGTGCAATACTTAGAAAGAGCTCTGGGGTGGATTGCAAAATCTGCCCCGTTTGGAGTGGGTTTGGAACACTTAAATCCCTCTTTAACTACCCAGGAAATGACAAAGCTGTGGGAAAAGAGCCGGGTTGGATTCAGGCTTGGGACATTTCAAATTGTTGCACACGTTTTTTTCATGCAGCTCAGCAAAACCCTACAACATCCTGCCACAGCTTTCCTTGTTTCCCTGAAATTTCTGGCACAAAAACTGGACACTGCAGCAGATTCCAAGGCTCAGCTCCATCCACGTTTGCCCCATGCTGGAGGGATCTGGTTTGGATGACTCTGCTTTCAAGTTTATAGGTGACAACTCCATGGGAATTTTAGAAAGCAGCTCCTCCAACACTTGGTGTTTTGTCCTCTGCAGTGATGCCTGTGGATGGGCACTGCCAGGGATGCTGCAGTGCAAAAAGATTTGTCTAAATTCCACAGCCACACGCAGTGCCACTGCTCAGGGAATGCCTGGCAGGGATTGCTGGGTGCCCACTATTCCATAGGGACCATCTCAGCTGTGAGCTCAGAGCAGGGAAATCTCAGAGCTGAGCAAACTGCACTGGGGAAAGGAAATAAAATAAAACATTGGTGTTCTTCCAGTGGTTAATGAGTAAATATTGAGTTGTTTTGAGGTTTTTTTTGAAGGAGATGTTTATGAGGTTGTAGCTTTTAAAACAGAACATTGAGAGCCTTTGTATTGAGTCCAGGTCATTCACAAGGGGAGGTTACACTTGAAAGGATCCACATGAGATTTAAAAGTGTTTGCTTGAAGCCACAGCAAGAAGGGAGACCCGGGGAAAGAATCAGAGGCATCTCCAGAAATCGCTTTGGTCCAAGCTACAAGCAGTGAAATGCCAGGTGTGGGTTCCTGTAGGGCATTTGTGACAGCAAATCTTGCAGCCACAGGCCAGGGGCTGGCACCTGACCGATGTCACTGCAGCACACAGCCCCGGGCAGGGCAGGGCAGGGCAGGGCAGGGCAGGGCAGGGCAGGGCAGGGCAGGAGCCCCCGGGCTGAGCCCTGCCTGGGGAAAGGATTCGAACCTGAGCAGTGGGAAAGCACAGCTCTCCCCGGGAGATGTCCTGGGGTTAGGATGGGAGGCAGGGATGGAGCAGGGATTTTCTTGCAGAAATAAACCACTTTTGACATTTTAATGTCTCAGTTGAGGCTGGTAGGAAGTGTTGCATCCCTGAGCAGGGACAGATGAGCCAAACATCAGCTCCAGCATCTGCTGAAGCTGCTCTGCAGCCTGCAAGGGGATTTAGGTGAACCACAGAGGGGATGAGGGCTGTGTGGGCTCAGCAATTCCCTGAAAGCAGGGAATGTTGTGGCTGGGTGCACGCAGGAAGGAGGAATGTCACTTGCAGCCCTCAGCTGGGACAGCCTGGCATCCCCTGCAGTCCCAAAGCTCTGCAGGTCCCGGGGGTAGCTGGTGCTCCTCATACCCCTGGCAGAGCCAGCGGGGTGGGGACGAGGCAGGCAGGGATGGATGTGTCTGGGATGTGTCTGCAGGGCTCTGTGGGGAGCCAGCAGGACCCGGCGTGCCCCCACAGCTCCAGGACAAGGCTGCTGCTTCCTTTCAGCATCAGAGCTCAGCTGAGTGTGCCAGGGGGCTCCCAGCAGGGCAGAGCCCCAGGACAGTATGGGGTGGCCCAGGGCAGCTGATCCAGCACAGCAGGAGCTGGGCTGGGCAGGGGTCCTGCTTTGAGCCAGCCCAGCCCAGCCCAGCCCAGCTCATCAAGCCTCCCTCCACTTCCCTGGGCACATCCCTGGGATGTCACAGCAGCTGCTCCTGAAGGGCTGGGCAGGGTTTGAGTGCTGCCCCCCAAAATGTGGTCAGCACTGCAGCAGAGCTGGGAAGCTGTGCACACCCCTGCAGCTCCAGCACGATTCCTTTGCTCTTTCCCCGTGGATTCCACCCAAAAATGCTGTCATGCTTTGTCCTTCCCCATCACCTGATAGAAAATCACTGTCTTTCCTCATCCCTGACAATCAGTGATGCAGCAGCAGAGCTTTGGGCTCAGAAGCCTTCAGTGAAGCAGTTTGGCTTAGAAACCTGTGTGCAGAAAACTGGAGCCACAAAAGTGGGAATTCCTCCCCGGGAAGCAGGTGGGAAGGGGCTGCCAGTTCCTATCAGCCATCGGCTGTCAGGGCCATGAGCAGCAGATACTGATTTCCTCCAGGACCTTCAGACATCAGCCTGAGTGAAGCAGCTCATTAAAAGCAGCTAATTGCTGCAGTCATTTGTGAAATGAATTTTTCAAGGTTAATTTAGTTTAGCACTGAGAAGCCTCCATTTAGCTCCAGAGAGGGTGAATTGCATTTGCCACACATCCCTCCCTCCATCTCTCCTCTATGGACAGGACACCCAGGACTGGGAGCTCAGATCTGGGGCGTTCTCAGGGATGGCTGAGAGGGAGTGCCCTGAGCTGTGATAGGAAGCCCAGAGGATGCAAAGCACTGGTCCCAGCATGGCAAGGTGAGCAGCAGCCCAGCTTGTCCTGTGCTTGATGCAGACATCAGCTTTGTTTTGTCAGGAGATGAGCAATCTCTTCAAAACTTCTTTCTACCATTGCAGGGTTACTGGGGAAAAAGGAGTCTGAAATGTGATGTGCTCAGTCAAGCTTTGCTGTTCACCTCCCTTATCCCATTTCCCCTTTGCTGTGGAGTTTCCACAAACAAACCTCCCTGTCTGCTGGACTCCCAGATGTCTTTAAAGACAGCAGGGACAGTGTGTGGGGGTAAAAGGGATATTTGCTGCAACTGGGATGGTAGCCGGTGTGGAATCATTTTCTGCTCCTTGCAGACTAAAAGCAAGCCCAAGGAAGAAACAAGTGCAGAGCCCTTTGTGAAGCATCATTTCAGGTCCAGGGGGGCTGTGCCAGCCTTTGCTGCCTCATTGTGGCACAAAGCAACCTGGGCAGGGGTCTCAGTGCTGTGGGACACTGACCACAGGGTCTCTGCCCATACAGGAGCATTGGGGACCTCAGTCCATCGCTCCACTCCTGGTGCATCATCAACCACATCCCCCATGAAAAGAAACAGCTTCAGAGCCCAGACTTGCCCAGAGCTTGCTCCAGAGCTGGTGGGGCTGCACATGTCCCACCTGAGCACAGCCCACCCTGACACCGGCCTGGGGGAAATCAGCTGTTAAATGGACGCATCCTGTGTTTGCAGAGCAGCCACCAGCTGTGACAATACAGATGTTTCCTGTCTCCCTGGATCTGCAGAGAGCCTTTTCCCAGCTGGACGCAGTTCCTGCATTTGGACTCCATGTCGGGGATCTCAGCCACCCGATCTCAGCCAGCGGGACGTGCCTGGGCAGTGACCAAACCACCCTGCCCAGGTCAGTCCTGGCCGTGGCCAGCCTGGGAGGCAGCTCCAGGGAGGAAAGCCCAGCTCTGAGCTGCCCTGGGGAGTGATGCCAGCCCTCCTGGAGAGTGTGAGCAGACCTGAGCAGGATGTGGGATCTGAAGGTAGGCAGGAAGATCCCCTGTGTGAGCAGCATGGAGGATGTGACTGTATGGACTCTCCTTCCTTGTTGAGTCTCTGTCTTTTCCTTATCTGGACCCCTGGAGTCGAGTGGGACTGCCTCTGGGAAATATAAAGGCAGGTTCAACCCCTTTCCTGCTGGGGCAGATTGCAGCTGGGGGAGTCCTCCCAGCAGCTTTTGCTTTCCAAAGCTGCTGCGCTGCAGACAGGCTCTGAGCCATTCCCTTTCCTCCCTGGCCAGCTTTTGGGGCTCCATGGCACGGGCTGAGCTGAATGGGGGGGGTTAGCCCCGAGTTTTCCTCCTGAGCTGCAGTAAGCTCTATCCTGACCCTCCCCAGGAACAAAGCTCTGGAGCAAGGCCATGACCATGGCCTCACCTGGACTGACCTGAGAGCTTTCCCTGCTGCACCTGAGCCAGGAGCAAATATTTCCTGAGATGTCTCATGCATGCGGAGCTGGGGCAGGCCCTGGGTAAGGATGCCACCCTCAGTGAGGATTTCTACCTGCACTGTTCCCGATGAACTCCCTTCCTCCCAGCATGGAAATGTGCAGGCAAATTCCTTCCTGTCAGATTTCGAGCGATTGGCTTTGCATGGAGCAGGAATGCTCCCTGTCGGAGCAGCAGGCCAGGCTCCTGGGGCACGGGGACAGCTGGATTGTCACCGGTGTCACCTCAGACAGCCCCTCCACCTCTCTTTGCCTGGTTTCTCCAGAGCCCGGGAGGATACAGGGCTCAGAGCAGGCACGGTGGGTGTTTGGGGACAGTTTTATGTTGTGATTGAGCTCAGGGAAGCCTGTCCTTGTCCTTGCAGGGTACGCAGGACCCTGGACAGGGATGAAGGACGGGTGCCGAAGCACAGACTGCCCTGTCCCTTGGTGTCCTGCGGTGACACAGCCCCGGGATCCTTCCCGCTGAGCGGGTACTGGATGCAGGACAGCTGTGCTGTGCATCTGCAGCTGTGGAGCTGCAAACTCTGCTTGGGTGCTGCGTGGAGGGGGCAGGAATTGCACCCCAGATCATTAATTTTCATTAATTTTCCTACCAAGCTGTAGGACAGCCTCGGTGACCCGCAGCCCCCCTGCCTGCCATCCATCCTGCCGGGAGCAGCACTACTGGCACTGGGAGCAGAGCCCCTCACCCTGCCAGGAGCCAGGGTGGATGCGGAGGATTCCCAAATCCCTCTAAACCAGAAGAGGTGAAAAACTCGCTGGAATTGAAGCCAGGAATGGACAATGCCGCCGCTGTTCCTGGAAATGCCACGTCAGAGCCAGAGCACTCAGCAGCCACCTGCATTTCCCAGCCTCGACCGTGCAATCCTACCCACAGGAGCGGAGCTGTGGGGAACGGGGCTCTGGGAGAGCACCGCTGACACATTCCTGACAAAACTGGGACGAACTTCCCAGCAAAGGCCAAGGGGAAGCAAAGAGGAGAGGAGGAGCAAGAGACAAAAGCACAAGAGGAGCGCTTCAGTCTGGCAGCCGGAGTGCTGCGCTGGGTAAATCCTGATTTACTGCAAGACTTCTGGCAGATGAGGAAGGAAGAGAGAGGAGTTTCTAAGAAGTGACGGCTCCCCGAGTCTTCTCCTTTCTTCCCTGGCCTGTTTTGTAACCCTGCTTGAGACGCTCAGCGGGTTTGGGGGGATTTTGTGCTGGATTGCTGAGCCCCGGTGCCCACCCTTGCCCCTCAGCTTGGGAACAGGGCTTTGCCAAGCTCCTTGCACTGCCTCTCACTCCTCATGGGAGCCTTCATCCCACCGAGGGGACCCAGTGGACGCAGCTGAGTCATGGGTGTGAGCTCTGTGCTTTGCTCCAGCAGGGTCCATGCCAATGTTCAGGCTGGACTCTGGCTACAGCCGTGCCCTGTGGCCAGGCAGGAGCCCTGGGAACAGCTCTGCTGCTCAGGGAACGGGATGGAGTCAGCACCCAGCCCAGGGCTCCCACAGCTGCGGGTGAAGCCCGGCAGGTCTGCACACGCTTTGCTTTTCCACCCCGAACTGCTGCCGGAGGTTTCCATCCGAGGAAGCCCAAGAGAGCAGCAGCTGCATGTAAATCAGAGCGGGATTGGTGGCTGCCAGGGAATTCCCACGAGGATGGGGAAGGGAGGCCTTGGGAAGGGTCTGACGTGCCCTCGGCTCCTCCCATCGCACCTGCTGTGCCCGGTGCAGGTGCCCCGGCTGCCCATCCCCTCTCCGGGCAAACCCGCTGCTGTTTCTCCCGGCGCCTGGGGATGGCATCACGTCCTCACTGTTCGGGGCGCGAGGTGAGGAGCTGGAGGCTTTTCCCATCCCCTGCGCCCTGAAGGACGTGCTTGAGGCTTGTTTGGGTGGAAAACAGAGATGCCACGTTGAAAGCCGAGCTCTTCAGGCATTTCCAGCCTCAACCCCGGAGCTGGGGGCTCGGGGAGCTCCTGTCCCCACGGCTGTGTCCTGCTGCCGCTGGGGACACGGGCAGGGCGTTCCGGACGAGCTGTCCCGGCCCGGGCTCGTTCCCGGTGGGCAGCGCCAGTTCGCATCCCGAGCCCAGCGATTCCTGTTGTTATTTCTTTATTCCGGCTGGCCAAGGCAGCAGCTAGGGGCCCCCACTAGAAGCTCCCTGCTCATCATAACTCGGCACTCTTTACACATTTTAACAAATAAGGTCATCAGCCTTCACTAATTGCTGATCACATAGCTTTATTAATGTTTACTTTTTATTAATTGGCATCCAAGCCCTGTTTTTCTGGGAGTGTCCTGATCAGTCACAGGAGCAGCTCTTCCCTCCTTTGAGCCTTTGGGTCGGCTCCGTTTGAGTCAGTGGTCAATGAGTCAGTGGTCGCACTCCCCACTGCCAGAATTCCCTCTCCTCGAGTATTTCTCATTCCCTCTGATTCCTTTCCTGGCGGCTCTGGCCCAGACACCCCATTCCCAGTGTGCCAGGATACCCCGCGGGGGCTCTGAGCCATTCCTGGTGTGCCTGTGCCCGTGGGAGCTCTGCCACCGCTGCTCCTGCTGTGTGCCCTCCTGCCAGCGCTGGCACAGCCCCGGGGCAGCCACAGCTCCCGCCCCGAGGGGCCGGCAGGGCTGGGATGAGTGGGAGGTCACCCCACCCGGGAAAGCGTGGAGAGGTTCTCCTGCTGCAGTCAGAGGGATCCCTGTGGCCTCCAGCCCTCCCGTGTCTAACAGCAGCACTACATGCTCCCATTCCACGTTAAATCAGCCCATCCCAGTGGTCCATCGGGGAATCTCCTCCGTGTCCAGCCCTGCAGCCTCACACCAGCCCTGGGCTGGGGACAGAGCGAAGGGCTCAGCCCCACACGTGGGGTCCCCCCGGGGCTGTGGCTGCACCCCACAAACCCCAGGCAGGGCTTTGCCACCACCACTTCGGCAGCACTTCCAGCCAGGGACAAGAGTCTCTCCCGGTGCTGGGGGATCCCGGGAAGTCCTGGATACCCACGGGGGCTGCAGAACTCCGGGGATGGCTTGAAGGGCTGTGCTGGGCTTGGGGCCGGGGGGAAGCGGATCTGAGAATGTTTCTGGTGAGCTCTGGAGCTCGGTGTGAGGCTTTGCCTGGGCTCAGAATTCCCACAAAATCTGCCCGTGCTGCCACTGCTTTGCTGAGCCCCACTCTGCAGACAGGCCAGGGAGGTGTGAGGAACTCCAGGCTGGCTGCCCTCCCCTCCAGAACCCCAAACTGGGACACACTGGGTGGAGCGGGCTGGGTCTGAACTGCGGGAGGGGACCTCGAATGTCCCCGAGGGCAGCGCCTGCAGTCCCGGTCCTGGCACTGCCTCGCCCTCTCTCCAGAGCCCCGCGAGGGCTGATCTGATCTGATCTGGTCTGGTGTGATCTGGTCTGGTGTGATCTGGTCTGGTCTGGTCTGGTGTGGTCTGGTCTGGTGTGATCTGGTCTGGTGTGATCTGGTGTGACCGCGGAGGGGACGATGGAGAGTGGAGCTGCTGCACAGGTGGCCACAGCCCGGCTGGGGTGGCCAGCGCGGGGAGGGCTCCCCGTGCCCGTCCCCGTGCCCGTGGGTGGCACACGAGGGGCGTCCCCACGGGAACTACGCGCTTTGAAAGCCCCACACTTCCAAGAGCTGCACCTGGAAGTTCTCCTGGCAGAGCGGGGGGTTGTCGAAGGTCTCGCAGCGCTCCGTGTGTCCCCAGAGCAGGCTGGCGTCCAGGGACAGCGCTTGGCCTCCCCCTCCACCTGCAAGAGCGAGCGCAGGGTCGGGCCCGGCTGCCCCGGCCCCTCGCTCTGTGACCCCGGCCCCTCGCTCTGTGACCCCGGCCCCTCGCTCTGTGACCCCGGCCCGTCCTGACCCCGCTCCGGGGCTGGGAGGGGCTCGGGCTGTTCCTGCGGGAGTTCCTGGCCTGGGAAGGGACGCTCCGGCCCCGGGCTGTGAACCTCGCCGGGATTTGGGCTGTGGGGCCCCCCTTGGGGCTCTCGGAAGGTTCCCTGCACTGGAGGAAGGGGGGGCCGCCCTCGCCTCCCCGGACCTGAACCCGATATCCCCAAGCGGGAGCTCCTTGGGGAAAACTCGGGGTTTAACCCGGAGTGGGCCCTTCCAGCGCGGCAGCGGCGGGCGGTGGGTGCCACCCTGGGGAGGTACCGATATCGATCCCTTCTATCGATATCGATCCCTTTCATCGATATCAATCCCTTTTACTGATATCGATCCATTCTTTCACCGACATCGATCCCTTTCACCGACATCGATCCCTTTCACTGATATCAATCCCTTTTACCAATAGCGATCCCTTTCACTGATATCGATCCCTTCTACTGATATCGATCCCTTTCACTGATATCGATCCCTTTCACCCATATCGATCCCTTTTACCGATAATGACCCCCTTTGCAAACTCGACCCCCTTACTGATATCGATCCCCCTTATCGATAAGGATCCCTTCCATTGACATGGATCCCCTCTTACTGATATCGATCCCTTTCACTGATATCGATCCCTTTTACCGATAACAATCTCTTTCACTGATATCGATCCCTGTTACCGATATTGACCCCCCCCTACTGATATTGATCCCCCCTTATCGATACCGATCTCATTTACTGATACCACCCCCCCTTACCGATAACAATCCCCTTCACGGATATTGATCTCCCTTATTGATAACGATCCCCCTTAGCGATAATGATCCCCCCTTATCGATATCGACCCCCCTTACCGATAACGATCCCGTCCCGGGAGCCGGACATGAACATGGAGGCAGTTTTGGAGGGCAGCAGGAAGTGCCTGACGGCCAGGAACGGGGACAGGCGGCCTCTCCTCTGCGGCGAGGGCACGGCGAGGTGGTTGGGGCTGGAGCTGCGGCTGTCCCGGGAGGGGCCGAGCCGGGATTCGGGAGCGGGGGAAGGCGAGCGCGGCACGGCCTTGGCCAGCTCCGGCTTCTTGATGAACACCCACTCGTACCTCTCTGCCTCGGGGCGCACCTGGTCAGCGGGGCACACCTGTGAGCCCTGGCCCTGGGGCACCTCGCACCGCTGCGGGAAGATGCTGCTGCTGCTGGGGGGGTGCTGGGGGTGCTGGGGGCAAGTGCTGCGTCCAGGTTTGGACCCAGGCCAGGGAAGGGACAGGACGTGCTGGCAGGACAGCAATGAAGGGACAGACCCAGCCAAAATCCGTCACTTACAGTGAACACAAAGCACTCCCCTGTCCCAAAAAAGCCCGATGTGGCTCCGTTCTTCTTCCTTTCGCTCCAGTCAGAGGAGAGAAACGCCCCACACACCTTGGGAGAGAGCACGGGGACGGTCAGGGGATGGGAGCAGAGCCAGCCCCGGGAGCGCCAGGCATTGCCCCGGGCTCAGTAGGGCAGGGGCTGTGCCCCATCCTCTGGGGAATCAGAGCCCCAAATCCTGCTGTGCCAGCTCCATCCTGCACTGCCCATCCCTGGTACCCTGCACTGAGCAATCCCAGAGCCCCAAATCCTGCTGTGCCAGCTCCATCCTGCACTGCCCATCCCTGGTACCCTGCACTGAGCAATCCCAGAGCCCCAAATCCTGCTGTGCCACCTCCATCCTGCACTGCCCATCCCTGGTACCCTGCACTGAGCAATCCCAGAGCCCCAAATCCTGCTGTGCCAGATCCATCCTGCACTGCCCATCCCTGGTACCCTGCACCGAGCAATCCCAATGCCCCAAATCCTGCTGTGCCAGCTCCATCCTGCACTGCCCATCCCTGGTTCCCTGCACAGAGCCCACCCAGCCTCAGTGCCCAAGGCTGACCCTGCTGTGGACACCCCTGACCTGACCATGGCTGTGAGGCCCTGCTGAGGGCTGGGAACTTCTCCTGCCTCCACAGCCAAGGGATAACAGGAGTTAAAACCTTTAGGAAACAAGGTTTTCTAGGTCACCTGCCCTTCTCTGCACAAGGCCCCCGGGGGTGGCAGGTTTATCTCCACCCCACCCTGAAGTGTCAGCCTGGGGACATCAGCACTGCTGGTCAGTAAATCTTCAGGAGCCCTGAACAATTCACAGAAACTGCCTCCACTTTGGGATAAAGAATGGAGAGATAAATTAGGGGTTTATGAGGCACTCAGAGTCCCCAGGAAGGGCCCTGGCTCAGGGGCCTTTGCAGTTATTCCATAGCTTTCAGTAGGAACTGTCCTTATTTCTCTTCCATTTCCCTTGTGTGGCTGCTCAGGCAATCAGAGACAGAACCTGGCCTTTAATGCTTTGAAAGCAAGTCCTGGCTCAGACAAAGCATCTGCTGACTTCAGGAGAGTCTGCTCAGCGAGGACCCATGAGTCAGTCTGCATTTGCAATTAAAGTCTCACTCGTGGCCTCTCTCTCCCTCACCCACTCCTCCTGTTCCCCCAGCACCCCTGGCTGAGGTGTGTGTGGTGGCCAGAGGTGCAGTTTGTTCTGTTCTGGCAGCTGGGACAGGCCCGGGGTGGGGCAGCACAGGGACCACACAGCCCGTGAATGCTCCAAGAAGAGCCTGTGGGGTCACCCACCCTGTCCCTTCCCCAGCCCTGCCTGGGAAACGCTCACCTCGCCCTCGGTGGTTTTGATGAGCAGCACCGTGGGTTCATAGCCTTCACAGCACGTGTAGAACCTGCAGAGATGGACAAGGGGTGGGCTCTGGGGGAGCTGGAGCCCTGGGCAGGATGTGCTGGATGTCCCTGGCCACTCACAGTGGACCTGGCACAGTGTGGCATGTGGGGACATCCCTGCCTGGCACATCCACAGGGCTCTGTGTGCCCCGGGCAGTGCCCAGGTGTTGGTGGCCACCGGGCTCAGCCTCTGCCCTCTCCCCTAAGCCACACTCAGGACCCCGAATCGAGCCACGAGGGTCCCCAGCAGCCCCAGATGTGCCCCAGGTCATTTGTGTTGCTCCTTTTTCCAACACCAAGCCCTGCCCAGGGTTCCCCGTGTGCCCGACACGCCCGGTCCCGCTGGGCAGGTGAGGCTTCACCTCTGCAGGCTGCAGCCATCCTTGGAGGTGGAGAAGAGCAGCAGCGGGGGGAAGAGCGAGAAGCGCTCGGGGATCCAGGACCAGACGAGGCGCATCTCCTGCGCCGTGACAGTGCTGGAGCTGAAGTTCTGCATGTCCACAGCCAGGTGGAAGGATGGCCTGCAAGGGAAGGGACATCAGGCCAGGCCCTGTCCCCTAACAGGGTCCCCATCTCTGGCTGTACCCCGTTCCCTGACAAGGTCCCCAGGTCTGGCTGTACCCGCTGTGCCCTGTCCCCTGACAGGGTCCCCAGGGTCTGGGAGGACCCAGCACAGCCCTGGCTGCGGGAGGTGCCTGCAGCTCGCCCCGGGGTATTCTCCAGAGGAACTCCCATTTTGCCTGCTCAACCCTCAGAGCTGGGCAATGCAGAGCTCTCCTCACCTTCTCTGCACCACGGTGATGCCCCTCTCCATCAACGCCTTCCTGTTGGCCATCTGGAGAAGCCAGATCTCCTTGCGGGAAAACAGCCGGATGCCAAAGGCTCTCTCCAGGAGTTTGTCCACAGTGACGTGCTGGGCGATGTTCCTGGAGAAAGCCTGCAGCTCTGCCTTGATGTCAGAGCCCTGCAGCCCGGCCGGGGCCACCGAGAGGCGGAACTGCTTGAGCAGGGCCAGGGCGATGCGGTACAGGACCTTCTGGCCCTCCAGCAGGAACACGTCCAGCACCCGCACGGCGTAGCCGAAGGGCAGCCCGGGGAAGAGCCACGACAGCCACTCCGAGTAGACCTCGAGGACGTTCTCGGCGGCGCCGGCTATGAGCTTGTGGGCTGCCGGGCAGTGCTTGTTGGCCAGGTCCCCGAAGGTCATGCAGGAGGCCTGGTGGGCCAGGAAGGACTGGTCGATGTAGTCGGCGTGGGGAGCGTTGCTGGCGATGAGGCGAGAGACGCTCTCGAAGCACTGCGCCTCGTCCTCGCTGTAGTGCAGCAGCAGCGCCGCCAGCGCGGGCAGCAGGGGGCTGTGGGTGATGTCGGGGAACAGGGTGCCCACGCAGATGAGGATCTTCTTCAGGGCCGTGACCCCGTGCGGGTTGAGGCAGTAGGTGGGCATGGGGCAGCCCTCCAGGAACTCGGGCAGAGGGTGGGAGCTCACGCTGGGCTTCCCGAAGAGCCGGCCGGCCACGTCCCTGTACACGAGCGCGTCGGGGGTGACGAGGCGGCAGGAGACCTGCTGGATGAGCCGGGGGTAGAGCCGGGCCCGGCCCGCGTGGCTCCAGCCCCAGCAGCCTTCTCTCATCAGCCTCTTCAGCTCCTTCGGGGACCTGGCCAGGACGTCCCGCGGGATCTGCGCCGGCTGCTGCGGCTCCGGCATCTTGTCCCAGTCCACGAACTGCCCACAGCCCAGGCGGGAGGAGGTGTCGATGTCCCAGGTGTCGGCCGCGGACGTGACCACGATGGTGACCGGGGATGAGCCAAGCACCTCTGCAGGACAAAGAGATTTCATGGAACACCTTTCACCGCCCCACTGACAGCGTTTCACCCTGGCTGAGGGCGCTCTGAAGTCTCCCAGCCACGTCCCGGGTTTCTTTGCTCTCCCCTAAAAAGGGAAGGGTTTCAGGCTTTGCCCTCTCCCGCTCCCATCAGCTCAGGGCCCTGGAGAAGTGTGGGGCCAGGTCCCAGCTGGGTGTCGGTGTTTCTTCTCACACCGTGAGGGGCTTTCCAGCCCTCCAACAGCTCACGGCCCCGGGGCAGGGCTCGGGCAGCCGCCAGCCCGGGGCTGGGAAGAGCAGAGTCTGAGCTCCTCCTAGAGAGACGGGAGCGGCATTTCCTGGGGCTGCGGGAGAGCTCGCTCCAGGCGATCCCCGCACGGGCCACGGGAGCTGTCCCCGCGTGGGTGAGCTCTGCTGGGCACCGATTGACGGCCAGGGGCCAGGGGCCAGGGATAAAGTCAGTCAGCGCACTCATTAACCCTCCGATGTGTTCATCGTGGCTGGGCTCCGTTGCTGGGGGGTCCAGGACGGATTCTCACTGAGCCAAGGGGACACGGGGGGACAGCACGTGGTGGCACATCGGGACGCTCCCGGCGCCCGGGCTGGGTCCGGCTCTGGCTCTTGCTCTCCAGCTCAGTTTGGCGCTCGCCCGAGGCCGGCAGGAGCGGCGGCTCGGGCTCAGTCTGCTTCAGGGTTCAGCTGTTGGATGCGGTGGCTCGGCCCGACTCCCTGTCCTGGACACAGCCTGACCCCAGCACAGTCACGGGGGCTCCTGGCCACAGAAACCAGGCTGAGACAACACCGGCGCTGAATCAGGGGCTGTCTGCACCCGGCGATCCCCAGATTCACCTCGCCCTCTCCCCCGGGTGCTGCCCTGCCCGGGTACCGAGCAGCACCAGCCCGAGCCCACCCGACCGCCGGTGCCCCGGCCCCGGGTGCCGAACGGAGGCTCCAGCTCGGGGCAGGAATTCGGGTGTGCCCCAGCCCCTCTCTCTCCGCCGGACGTGTCCCGGCACGGGCGGGCCCCGCTCGGCGCACTCACCTCGCCCGGTGCCCGCGTCCTCGCCCGCGGCCGGCTCGGCCATGGGGAAGGCGGCGGCCGCGCCCCCGGGGGAGCGGGGCAGGCTGAGCCCCACCTGCAGCATGTGCCAGCTCGGCCACCCCTGCCGGGTCCCCTCTGGCCCCGGCCCCTGCCCGCGCTTTTAAGGTGAGGGCCAGCGCCGGCTCCGGGGTTTATTTGGGGTAAATACAGCGAGGGTGGAGCAGCTCCGCTCCCGCATCGCCCCTTCCTGCCCCAGATCCGCGCCGAGCCCGGCTGGGGGCTGTAAACAGCCCGTGGGCTGAGATAACATCAAACAGCCACACGAGCAGTAAAAGAAGCCTTTATTTTGCCGAGGATAACCTTCGTGTTCCCGCTCCGGGACTCGCTCCCTGCGCAGCTCCCGGGGCAGGAGGTGCCGGGGGCTGAGGCGGGCGGGGGCTCCGGGGCCAGGCCTTGAGCGGGGACAGCCCGGCCCAGCGAGCGGGGCTGGCTCCGCTTCCCGCTGGGGCCACCCGGGGACCCGAGGAGAGGAGCTGCGAGCAGCAGGGCTGGGAAGCCGGGACAGATGGACGCTGAGGACAGGGGGACACCGGGGTGGCGGGGAGAAGCGACCCCCGGCTGCCCCCGCCGAGCGCTGTCGGGGCCGTGCCGGCCGCGGGTGAGCGGCGCTGCTCCAGCGCAGCCCCGGGGAAATTCGGGCGGTGCGGCCCCGCAGCCCCCGCGCCCCCCGGCTGCCGGCGGAGCTCAGGCTGCGGCTACTGCTGGCACGGCTGCGGGGCTCCAGCGTTCGCGGTCTGCCCCCGGGGAATGGTTGGTACCGATGGATTTTAGTCTCAGAACGCGCTGCAGAGCTGCGGACTGAGAGCTGTATTCATGGACACAAGAGCTGAGCTGGAGGAAAAGCAGCTTCCAGCAGAGGCTGGAGCCTCCAAAGAGGCTCCCAGGACATCGCCCCGGCCCGACAGCGCTGACGCAGAACTCGCAGCTCAGGCCACGCTTAGCGGGCACTTTTATAGGTATCCTAACATTTTAAAGGCTTTTTATTTGCCTTTTAAAACGGATTGTTTCTGTGGCGATAAGAGCAGCCGCAGGTTGTTCCTGACCTGCACCTGCAGCACCTCCCCGAGCATCCGCTGGCACCGCGGCCCTGCGGCATCTCCCGAGCAAGGGTCCCTGCTTGAGGACCCTCTGCTTTTCCTCACCTTCTCCGTGCTGTGCCAAATTCCTCAGCTGCAGCTCGGCTGTCCCGTCACCCCTCCCCGCCTTTGCCCCTGACAAGCGCGGAGCCCCCGGGAGTGGGGGCGAGGCTCAGCAAAGACCCCCGGGCTGTGCTGTGTGGGAGGGGGGCGAGTGGGTCTCCCAGTGGGAATTATCCTTATCCTTATCTCTTTATCCGCCCCGGAGCCTGTCCGGGCGGCTCTGCTCCACAGGCTGCTCCCAAAGGGGCAGTGACGGCCCCGGCCCCACTCCAGAGGCCCGGGGGGTCCGCATCCCGCACCCCGCACCCCGCTCTGCTCCTGGTGCCAGGGGCCGCTCCTTCTCTCTGCAGCTCCAAGCCTTTGCCCAGCTCTGGCAGCAGCGGCTCCCGCTGCCTTTCCAGGACCTTTTCGGCCGCCTTATCCTCATTTGCCTTCTCCAGGACAGCGGCCGCCTCTTCTGCCAGCCCGACGAGCTCTGAAACCTCCGGCACACGCTCTGGAGATGGAAGTGAATTAGGGACAGGGCGAAAGGAAATGTCACTTCATGCGTTTTTAATGGCGAAATATTAAATATGTAGAGGCCGTGGGGCTCCGGCTGAACAGCGCAGCCGAAGGCCATGAATGTTTGATGGCCACGGCAGCGGGATCAGCCCCGGGAATGGGGGAGCACAGCGGGGATCAGCCCCCGGGAATGGGGGAGCACAGCGGGGATCAGCCCAGGGAATGGGGGAGCACAGCGGGGATCAGACCAGGGAATGAGGGAGCACAGCGGGTCAGCCCCAGGGAATGGGGGAGCACAGCGGGGATCAGTCCCCGGGAATGGGGGAGCACAGCGGGATCAGCCCCGAGAATGGCAATGTGCTGACGAAGATGCGCTCGTTATCGTTATCAATGTCGTTATGACAATTGTTGTGATTGTCCTGATCACTATCGTCATCACCGTCCTTGTCAACACACCCCAGCGCTGCCGCAGCAGCCCCGCGTGACGAGGGCGATAAAACCTCGTTGCCAGCGCCCCGAGGCTGCTCCTCAGCTTTGTGCCCGATTTGCGTCACCGAGCGCACCCCGAAACAAAGGGAGAGGCCAAATCCTGGAGGATCAGGGCTGGGAAGGGCTCGGATGGAGCCTCTGCGGGAGCGAGGGGCTGCGCCCTCCGCGGCCAAAACAGCGCCAGCACCGCCAGTGTCAGCCGGGACCGGGGGGGACGGGAACATCGGCGTGGGCAGGGAGGACAGCGACTGTCACTAGAGATAGGCAGGGACAGCGAAGAGAGCTGGGGATTTGGGATTTGGAGAAGGGAACCGGTGCCACCGCTCAGTGTTGTGTTTGTGCGGCAGCAGGGAGAGGGAGGCAGGGAGGGAGGGGTGGGGACAGCTCTGGTTCTGTGCTGTGCACATCTGCACACAACTGCACCCTGAATGTCCGCACCTCTACACCCTGCACATCCGCACCTGTGTCCCTGCGCCCCGCACATCTGCACCTCTGCCCCTGAACACCCGCCCCTGCCCCCCCTACCGCACATCGGAACCGCCGCGCCATCGGCCCCGCTCCCCGCAGCACCGGGCACCCCGCACCGCTGCAGTCCTGGGGCCGGCTCGGCTCCCCCGGGCCCGTACCCCGGCACCTCTCCGCCCGCTCCATCTCTCCTCTCTCATTTCCTTCTCCCATTTCCCCCTCCCCTCCGTGCCCTCCCGGCGCCTGCGCGCGGCGCGTCCGGGCGGATCCGGCGGAAGCGGCGGGAAGGTTCCGGGGTCGCGATGGCTCCGGACCCCTGGTGAGCGCCGGGCCGGGCCGGGCCGGGGGCTGCGGGCCGGGCTCGGCCCTGCCGGGGCTGCGGAGCGTCCGGAGCCTCCGGGGCTCGGCACGGGCGGGAGCGGGACCGGGTGGGGCAGGGCTGTGCGGGGTGGGAGGGTATGCCTTCCCAAAACCATCCCGGGGTGTGCGCGTGTTTTGGGGGTGCTGTGCCTTCCCCTCTCGGGCCTTTTCCCGAGGTTTATAGCAACCCATCCCATCCGATCCCAGCGGGTCCCGTCCCATCCCAGCCCATCCCGGCCGATCCCGGGTCCATGCCTCGGCCCCGGGCTCAGCCGCTGCCGTGCCCCCAGGCTCCCGCTGCTCTCCGCCGCTCGCCAACTCGCCCAGGACATCGCCGAGAGGATCCAGGAGCGGAATCGCTGCCAGCGGAGCGGGGAGAGCTCGGCCAAGGTGCCCCGGCAGGGAGGGGTTCGGGGGGCTTGGGACTGGGCTGGGCCGGACACGGGCTGGGTTTGGCTGTGCCGGGTCCGACGGGCCCTGGGAGAGCGGGATTCCCGGGATGCGGGCCCTGGGAGAGCGGGATTCCCGGGATGCGGGCCCTGGGAGAGCGGGATTCCCGGGATGCGCGCCCTGGGAGGTGCAGGAGCCGCGGAAGGGGCGGGTCGGGGCCGGAGCTGTGTCGCTGTCGTTGGGGAAGGTTGTGTTCCACGGCAGGAACGCAGCGCCGGTGTCTGTCCCTTGATGTGTCAGTACAGGGAACCAGAATGCCATCTGGGAATGTGCAGTGGCTTCCCGGTGTCACAAAGGTCGTTTGGGTTTGGCAGCAGTGCATCTCTGCGTGCAGCAGTGCTGCTTTAAGGGGGAGCTGTGGCGGTGCTGGGCACACCCTGTGCCTGCTCCGGGCTGTCCCTGCCGGGATGGAGCTGTCTCAGAGCTCAGGGATGCTGGAATGGAGCTGTCCCTGAGCTCAGGGATTTTGGGATCCTGGAATGGAGCTGTCCCGAGCTCAGAGATTCTGGGATGCTCAGCAGCTGCTCTGTGCCCTCTCTCTGTGAACAGGGAGCAAATGTTCCTCCCCCAGGGCGGGCTCCTGCCTTTTGCGGTGGCTGCAGATCAGAGGGAATATGAACTTTGCAGCCTTGTTTCAGCTGCATTTCTAACAAAATACAAGCCCAGAGTTAAACAGGAGTGAGAAGCAGCAGTTGGAGCTTACCAGGAATGTTGTGTTCTCCACGTTTTCACACTTCCTGTTTAAGAAATAAAATAAAGTTAAGGTTCTCAGGCTGCTGCTTTCCCTGGGGCTCCAAGTCTCATCGTTTCCTTCAGGAGCAGCTTTGAGTCATTACCTGCTCCCTTGGCTGTGTTCAGATTAAAATTGCTGTAAGCCCTTGAGTTGGTAGTTTATAATAATCAGCATAATTAAAGCCCCAGTGCTTTATCTGCCCCCTCTCTATATCAGGGTTGTAGTGCAGTGCCTGATCACTGGACCTGTTGGGCCACTCACTTTGCTGAGGGGCTTTCAAATCAAATGTCATTTTTGAAATGTTTCCTTGGAAGAAATTCTGAGGAAAAGTGTGCAGGCTGTGCACAATAATCAGTGCTGCTGAATGGCTGCCTCAGTTCAGCAGGAGTTGAGAAGTGCTTTCAGGATCCCCAAATCAGTGGGATTTGAGAGCAATATTTTCTCTGGCTTTGGAGAGTTTGGAGGTGCAGATTAAATTCCTGCATTCAGGATGGTGAAGTGTCAGAATTGTACAGATACACCTCAACAACAGAAGACCAATAAAAAGATTGCTGCTCAATCTGTCTGTGTTTATAGAGGGCAAAGTTCTCTACTGCCATCGGTTGATACCTCTGAGGAGTCCAAGCCCCAAGGAGACGTGGGATTGGTGTTGTTTGGAGCCTTTCTGGGGCTGGAACTCTCCGGGCTGTGTTTTATGGAAACAATGCACGGGTGACTGACTTCTCCATAAAATCATTTGTCCCATGCCCTGTGTTTTCCAACTTCCTTTAATCCATTAAGAGGTAAAGAGGAATATTTGGCAGTGTTTGATTCTACTCTAAACAAGTTTCCAACAACGAGCGAGGTGTTTTCATAACAGAAGTGCCTGTTGAGAAATCCACAGCTGAGCAGTCGCGTGTCCTGTGCCTCCTGATGTAATGCAGGAAAATGTCTTTGTACGATATTGGCCTTTTAGGGAGAATGTAAACAGGTTTTTATTTTTATCGTACTTTGCAATTAGCATGCCTGACAAACTTCTTGCTTGTTGCTGATCCAAAAATAGAGCAAAAAATTTAAAGTGGAACAACAAACTGTGAGGAAAAATTTTAATCCAGCACTTACCGTCTGTGAACTCTGCTCTGTTAAGCTGATCGTAAAACTTCCATTGGTTTCTCTTCTTTCTACTTTTCTTCTTTCTTAGTTTTCTGTGAAGGAGGTGAAATCTTTTGCTATCTCACTGCAGTTTCTGGCCAGGTGGCTGCATTTGGTGACTTTTTTGGCCGTGTCACCTTTGTGCTCTGTTGCTGTTCTAGGTCAGTCAAATGCAGCACTCTCTACCTGGAGCTGAGAACAAATAAGACCACCTTTAGTTATCTGATTACAGAGCTGGAGGCCACCCAGAGGCTTCAGCATTCCCAAACTCATTGATCCCCCATCCTGCTTTGGATCTGCTGCTGTGGTGGTGTTGGGCTGCTTTGGTCCAGAGGTGGATTTTGGCTGCCTCAGGCTGGGTGCATCTGCTCTCTGTTGTATCTGGTGGTGTTTGAGAGCAAACCTCCCTGGGCACAGAGGTTTTATCTGAGGCTCTCCTGCTCCATCCCTGTGCACACACCTAGGCAGGGTCTGGCAGCACTGCCCCTGCAGAGAGCTGCTGCTGCCTCTGTGTCTCCAAGAAAGCAGGACTGAGAGTCAGAGCAGGTATTTCTTCTCTGTTCCCAGTTCCCCACAGAGCAGCTGGGGTTGGTGCCCATTGTAAGCCACAGCTTGTAAACAAGAGGCACAGCAAGTCTTAATTAGGACGACTTGCATTGTTAATTGCAGTTAGAGTGTTTTTTTTCTGCATAACTGGTATGAGAAGAAATAACATCTAAGGAGGAAATACTCAAGAGGGTAATGTGAGTTTGAGTTGGGAAGGGGTGGGGAGAAAGAAAGATTCCTGCAAGTCTGGGGTTTGCTTGCATCAGGGAAAAATGGTTGAATTACATTTTTGCTGAGAACAGACACATCTTGATCCTGGGCAGGTCAGTGATGAGAAAGGATTGGGAGTCCCAGGTGCTTCTGAGAAGGGAAACAGGACAATCTGGATTTCTTTAGGGTGTTAAGTTTCAAGTCTGGAGGAGTTCAGTGCAGGGAATGTGTGAACCTGTAGCAACCTTCTCTCTGATCCTGGTAGCTGGGAAAGAAACCCAGTGGTGAAAGAAGCTGGTGCCTGTATTTTTCATTGAAGATCAGAAGAAAGAGCTGGAAATTTATCTGGGAAATATTAAAATGTGCTGAAATGTTTTGCCCATGTAAAGAAGCGTTTATAAAGACTTGAAAGACAGCTTTCCATATTCATCAGTATTAATGCCTTAGAATTGTGCTTGTGAAACCGTTGCATTGTTTTGTAAGCAGCCTGGAGTGACTTCTGGCTCTGAACTGGCTCTCTGGGGTTGCAGTGGAGCCCTTCACACCTGTGCAGTAAAAGTTAAATGTGTTGTCGTGAGGCAGTATGAAATGTCATGCACATCTGACAGAGCAGGCCAGTGACAGTCTCTGTGTTCCCCCAGGTCAATGTGGCCATCAGGGCCTCGCTGCAGAGCCTCAGGGAGAAGATTGAGCAGCTGAGGGAGCTGCTGCTGCGGGCTGTGTCAACACGCCAGATGTATCTGCAAACAGCACCCCTGCCCCTCTGGGCTGTGGGCACAGTGGAAAATGTGCTGCCATTCCTCTGCCACACACTCTGGGTTTTCCCCTCATTCCCTTTGCAGGAGACTTTGTCACCAGAACTTTCTTTGTGCTGCTGGTTGTTATTTTCATAGAAGCTGCAGCACGGGGAGGGCTGGGCACCTCTGGGGTGCTGGGAGAGAGCCTGGCTTTGGCCACCTCTGTGTCACCTGGGCTGAGAGGAGCTTAAGGAGATGTCTGAGCCACCTCAGAGCTGCCCTGGTGCTGTCTGTGCTGTGCAGGCACTGCTGGTGTATGAGCAAAGTTGCTTGTCCAGCTCTAAACTGGCCAGGTGGCTTTTTCTCACAGCATTTTCTTGTGGTATTTTCTCGTGGCATTTTCTCTTGGCCAGGCCTGGCTAAAAGGAAGGAGGCTTTATTCAGGCTGTGGGCAGGGCTGGGCTATCCTGACTTTGGCTGACATAAGAAACAACAGGGCTGCAGCTTCAGATTAATCAAAATGCTGCAAAACATGCCTTGGGAAGAAATCACAGATGTTCTGCCAGAGTGTTACCCCACAGCCAGACTGTGCTGGAAGAGTCAGGTTCAGGAGTCACAGGTATGTCCATCTCCCTGAAGGTATCCAGTAGCAGTCTGACTGGAGGGAGGAATGTTTAATTTCAGCCTAGCACAGCAGAAATCCCTCGTGAGCCCTAACCCCGAGTGCTGTGCTGATGGCCAGGGCTGAAACTCCTCTGCCCAGTGGGTGCTGGAGCAGGCAGATGCTGCTGCTGTGGTAGAAAACACACACAAAACAGTTCAGCCATTGCTGAATCCACTCAGCGGTACTTGGGGGAGACTTAGAAGTCCTTCAGGATGTCACTGAGGTTAATTTTAAAAAGCCCCCACAGATCTCCTGTGGAAGCTCTTCAGAGGCACTGAGTGAATTGTTTCTCTGCTCATCAGTGGATGTCGGGTGCTCTGCTCATGAATTGCAAGTGAAAACAGATGCTCAAAGGAAAATTTTGGTTTTTCTCTGATCACTTGGCTGGGGGCTGCTCCCTGGTCTGTGTGAGGAGCATCCAGTGAAGTGAGATGAGAAATATCCTGCTGATTTTAAAGTCTCTGTTCTGCTTGGCCCTGCCCTGGTGTAATTTGGAGCTCTTAGAAGAAATCTCATCCTTCCCTGAGCTTAACCTGTGCAGTACTGGTACATTGTCAGTGTTAGAGACCAACTAATAAACCAAAAATTACTTTGGTTGGATTTTGGAGGGTGTAATGCTGTTCTTAATGCTAATTTGTAAACGTCCTTTCAGTCCTCAGTAAACGTCCTTTCAGTTCTCTAATTACATTGACAGGATGACATAAAGATCATTGTGTGGCCACTGTATGAAACATTTTGTTTCAGATATATAAAGATCAGAAACACATTTAGAGTAACAGCAGATTTCATTCAGAAAAATGTGACCAATCCTCTTATATTTTGGAGCCTTTATATTTTCAGTTGAAATTGTTATTTAGATGATCAGGAAGTCTGATTTATTTTAAGAATATATAACAAGTACTATTTTATACAATGAAATGAAAGCATTTCAGTGTTTCTGAGTTTGGTCCTTAACCCAGAGCCACCAGCACACAGCTGGAAGGAGACAGGAGGCAGAATTTGGTGGATGATCTCCTGACACGGCACAGACAGCTCGAGGCGTCCTACAGGAATGAAGGTCCGGAGCCAGACATGAGCAGGTATGGCACTGTTCCCTCCAGTCCCATCAGGATCTGTGCTTTGAGTGCATCTCAGATGACACTGAGCTCATTTACCCCTGCAGGTAACACAGGGAGATTAATTTGCTTAGAAATGGTGTGGTTTTGTCAGTGACAGCACATTCAGGCAGTTCTCTTGGTGCCTGGAGAGGCTCCCAGGAACAGAGGCTGGGCAGTGACAAAGGAATAAAGCAGGGATTTATTCAAAGGATTCACCTTGGGCAGTGCAAGAGCCTGGCCGTGGCTCCAGCCAAGATGGACCCAAGATGGACCCAAGGTGGACTCCGAGTCACGAGTTCTCCCACTTGGATCAGTTCTGCTCCATTCCCATCTTGGGCTTCATTGTCCAAGCCCAGCTCCAGGTTCTGCAGTCCCATCCTCCCACATTGCTCTCCTCAAGTCGCTGCTGTTTGCACTTTTTGGGGCTGAAGCTGCTGCCCTGTCCTTGGCTGTGGGGCTGGAAAAGGATTGTTTTGTGTGCCTGAGCTGTGAGGAGAACTTGGAACACTTGGTGTGAAGTTCAGAGTCCCACACCAGTGCAGTGCAGAGTGTGGAAATAATGAAAGCTGAAACTCAAGGCATCACTCTGTGACTGGAGGCTGTTGGGCACTGGTTGTGGTAATACTCAGAGTTCAGCTGATGTTTTTCTGCATTCCTGGGTGTATTTATGTTTGCTGAGGGTCTCTTCAGTGAGGGTGAAGGGGTTGGCTTCAGTGCTTCTATCCTCTGTTGTGTTTGTTACTCTCAGAGCTGTGCTGCCCATGCTGCCCAGAGCAGCTGTGGCTGCCCCTGGATCCCTGGAAGCATCCCAGGCCAGGTTGGACATTGGAGCAGCCTGGGACAGTGGAAGGTGTCCCTGCCTATGGCAGGGGTGGTCCTGGAGATCTTCAAGGTCCCTTCCAGCCCAGCCCATTCTGTAACATGTGATTGTCATTTGTTGTCTTTACCTTTCCAGATGTCAGGGCAGCACCAGCTGCAGGTGATAAACCTCCAGACTGGGGTTGGACCCAAACAATTGTTCAAGGTTTGGATTCTCCAGAGCTCAGTGCAGCTCCTGTTGTTGTGTTGGCTCTTAAATCACTGAGTCACCCCAAACATGTAAAACAGTGAGTAGGCAAAATGTGGATCTGTGTTGTGGGAGAGCTCTTGTGTCCCCTGCCTTGCAGTCCCTGAACTGATGTGGCCTTTGTGGCCATCCCTGCTGTGACATGGCAGTGTTGGCAAGGTGCTGCTTCAGGGATTCAACCTTGGGTTGCCCCAGCCAGAAGGTGTTGAGGCAAACAAGAGGAAAATACCAAAATCCCTTGATAATTTCAAGCCCCATTAGAAACGATCAGGAATCCAGTATTTTCCAGCAGAAGATAACATCAGAGTAAGTATTTATTTGGTCGTGTTGCAAGGCTTGATGTTTTATAGTTCTCTTTTAACTTCATTAAAAATGGATAAAATTGTGCCAAATATTCTGTGTGGTGGATTCCCACTCCATCCATGGTCTCCCTTGTGGGTCTGGTTTTCAGGGGTACAGGCAGAGACAACTCAGGCCCTTAATCTTGTGCCAGGAAATCCAGTCTTGCTCTCTTGGCTGAGCCTGGGCTGTGTGTGGGTCTGTGGGGAAGGGGCTTGGAGAGAGCTTGGAAGGAGTTTGGAAGGATTAGTGGAGGGATCTTGGAAGGAGCTTGGAAGGAGTTTGGAAGGAGCTTGGAGGGATCTTGGAAGGAGTTTGGAAGGAGCATGGAAGGAGAATGGAGGGATCTTGGAAGGAGTTTGGAAGGATTAGTGGAGGGATCTTGGAAGGAGCTTGGAAGGAGTTTGGAAGGAGCTTGGAGGGATCTTGGAAGGAGTTTGGAAGGAGCATGGAAGGAGAATGGAGGGATCTTGGAAGGAGCTTGGAAGGAACTTGGAGGGATCTTGGAAGGAGTGTGGAAGGATCCTGGCAGGAGCTGGTGTCGGGCACGGAACCCCCAGGGTCTGTAGGGCTCAGCTGCTGCTCCCAGCTCCAGGTCCCTCTGAAATCCTTGCAGAGTCCTGGCCCAGCTTTGGGATTCCAGAGGTGGCAGAGCCCAGCCTGGAATGTGCCTGCAGCTGACACTCAGCTTTTCCCTGCATTAGAAAAATCAGCACCTGGAGTTTGATGAAGCTGAGCAGTGACACTTGCCTGGCTTGTGCTGCTTTTCCATATCTAATCCAGCCCTGATGTGACAGCCCACGGTGCCCAGGTCCTGTTCTTGCCAGCAGCCCTTCCTTTCATTAACCTTCCTGCACCACTGATCACATATTTATTGTCCCAGGGCCTGGGGCTGGGAGGTTTTCCCTGGAATTAAGCTGGTTTACGTTTGGTCACCACTCAGTGAGTTTTACATCCTTTGAAAGCTGCTCTGAAGCTGTTTCTGGGGTGCAGGGCTGTGCTTTAATGCTCTCAGGGTTGATCCCAAGTGACAACTGTGGGCAGGAAGCTCCATGGCTCAGGGACAGCATTCCTGCCCCTTCCGGCCTTAATTAAGGTGCCACTGGGATTTTCCAGGGAAAGGTTGTGCTGTTTGTGTGACTCCCCTTGAGCAGGGCCAGTTCCATCTCCTTTAATTGGGCTTTAATAACAATTCCAGTATCTTCTGCCCCCTTTTCTCCTTGGGAGAGATCTGTGCAGGTTGTTAGAACAGGGGCTTTAGTGGGGCAGGATTCCCAGGGTTTCACTCCCTTCCACAGGCAGGGGTGGGAAAAGCAAACAGGAATGTTGACTTTCTGGATGTCACATGTCAAACTTTTAGAGTATTTAAACACTTGTGGAGACAAGAAATGGGAATATTCCTGCTCCTGTCTGACCAGGTCTCAGTATGGGGAAGTCCACATCAGTCACCAGAGAATCAATAAATTAATTGGCCTTCCTTGATGTCTCTTGGAATTCCTCAAAAATAGAGACAACTTCTGGTATCTGTGGGACACAAAGCACCTTCAGTAAGAGCTGCCCTAGGTACATTTTATTTTTTTTTCCTTCAATGTGGGTCACCATTTTTCCTGGTTGAACATTTTCCTGACAGATGGAAGGTGTTTCAGCCTTGATCCAAACAGGTATTTTGCCTAATCCTAAACAGGCTTCAATCCATGAGTGCCTGGCTTCAGGTGTCAAATGCTTTTGGAAATCTGCCTGTTGTCTGTGGGGCACAAGTGCTCTTTAGGAAATAAAATCAACAAAAGTTGTTTAGGTGCCTCTGAAAGTCCTTCCTGGTGTCCTTCCTCCCTCCCAGTTCCTGCTGGAGCCTCCTGGCTGCAGCTGCTGCGTCCTGAGCTGGGATGGGGCTAGCCTCAGTTCTGGGAGGTAGATGGGAAGGGTGGGAAAAGAGGAGAACATCCAGGAGAACACCTGAGTCCCAGGATCAGATCTAGGGGTGGGCTGGGGCTTTCCAGGATTAATGTGCCTTTGGCTGCGTGGTCACAAGCCAGCATGGTCAGGATTGTCCAGCAGCCTCCTCAGCCAGCACGTGCAGCTCCCAGTCCTTGAAGCGGTGGGAGCCGTGAACCCAGCCACAGGGAAATGGTGCCAAGAGCAAAGTGGAATTTTCTGGAATGTGGGAACAGCAGCTCTTGTGCTGGTGGGGCTAGAAGTCCTCTGGCTGTTCCAGAGAATGCTGGAGGTTTCCCATCAGGAGAGGTTCTTGTGGGGAAATCTCCATCTGGGGTGGTGCCTGGAGGGGATGTGGAAGTGCCTGTGCTCCTCTGGCCCCTCATGGGTTTTTGGAGAAATAGATAGGGTTTCTATTTCATATGTTAAAATTATATTTGGTGTATTTATTATCTTGGAGCTTTCTGAAAATACAGTGAGCTCTATAAGTGAGAGAATGCCCCAGTCCTGCAGCACCCCTGTGGAGGGTGACCTGTGAAGCCAGGCTGGAGTGCCCTGGGTGCTTCAAAGAGCCCCTCTGTAGCTCAGGGAATGTTCAAGTGATCATCCACCCAATTGTCATATGACCCGGGTTTTGTTTAAGACTCAGTCTTGCTGATCAGTCTTGTAAAGCCCTAAGCCTTGATGTGTGGCCTTGGCCTAGAGTAAGTGCTGGTTGAGTAATCTAAGTTACTTGGGAGGTGTTCTAAGAATTATCAGTGAAACAATAAGACAAGCTCTCCCTTGTTAGGCAGTGACAGAGCTCCCTGATTTTAAACCCCATCACCTTTTATACTCAGGCACATTGCTGAGCCCTGTAATTAGTTAAATCTGCTCCCATAATCAAAAGCCATCCCCACACTCCAGTGCTCTGTGAGGCTCCCCAGATTTGCCTGATTAACTTGGCGGAGGCAGTGGGTGGCTAATTGGATAAGCTTTAATCTTCACACCAGCGAGGCAAGGCAGGGCAGGATCAGAGGCAGGAGGAAGTTCTGCTGTGTTCTGTGGGAAGGTAGTTACCAAACATGTCACAAAGATTATTGTAACGAGCAGACCACTTGTCATGACCCAACCTACAAGAATAGGGCAGAGCACTGGTGGGAGGGGGAGAGACAGAGCTGCAAATTATTTCCAATTTGCTTGCCTTGGCTGTTTTTTAACAGGCAGAAATAGTTGTGCTCTTTTTAGCAAGCAGAGAGCTTTATGTTCCCTTTGCTTTAGTTAAACAACTTTGTCAGATGTTGTTACCCTGTATTTTGTGTCCTTCTAATTGAACTGAATTGGGTGAGCTGCAGTAATGTTTCCATCTTCAGGACTATAATTCTTCTGTCGTGTTCACAAACCTGGTGCCAGTTGTGAGGCTGGGAGATAAAAGAGCATATTTAATCCCCCAAAGCAGGGAGGAAAGCTGGGTAATGTGTAAAACTGCACTCCAGGTGTGTGTAAGTTTGTCTAATCAAGCCTGATTGCTAACCTCAATAAATACATGGAAATTTAATGGAGGTGCAGGACTGGAATGTAAAAGAATCCCAGCTCCTCTCTGGTGTTACCCTTGATACCCAGCTGGTTTTGACACAGCAGGGCTGGCTCTGCTTTAGTGTTCAGCATCACTGGGGTGGTTAAGGAAGATGTTGAGATTTATGAAAAGTGCTTTTTAGCCACTTTTATATATTAAAAAAAAAGTTTTTTTTTTTCCTCTTATTTTTTTCTTCTGACTTTACCTTGAGCTGGAGTGCAGCACCCACGCTGCAGTGCCCAGGGAGAGGAGCTGCAGAGCTCTCGTGTGGGGGTGATTTTCCAGCAGTGCTGCTCCATCCCACGGCCAGGAGATGTCCCCAGCTCCCCAGGATTCCTCCAGGAGCTCCGGCCCGAGCTCTGGGCTGTGCTCGGCCACCCTTCAGTGCCAGCAGGGCCCTGACCCCTCCTGGCCCCTCTGTCCCTCCTGCCCCGGGCTTGGGCCACAGAGGCATGTCCAGCACGTGTGGGCACTGGGCAGCATCAGAGCATCTCCTGGAGAACAACTCCATTAAAAACTCCAGTAAAAACACCAAAACAACGGCAACATTCAAATTTAGGTGTTGGTGTAACTAAAATCACTGAGAATTTGTGAGATCCTAGAAGTTTTCTTCTCTGTTTTTGGGTTGTTTGTGGATGTGCTTTGGGAAAGGGCAGGGAAAAGGTAAAATGGGAATGAAATACAGAGTTTAAAGAAAGGCAAGCAGAAAGCAAAAGCTCCCACTTGTGAACATCTGTGGGGGAAGCAAGCTTACCATGCCTCCCCCCAAACCTGAGCTGCAGTTCTGGGTTCAGGGGGCTCTCAGTCTGTCATGAGGTTTGTCTTGTAGGAGAAACCAGTGAGGAGCTGAAAGGCAGAAACCAAAAATCTGGTATTGAGGAAATATTCAAGTGGGGTTTCATTTTACTGCTTGGATTTATGTCCCATGGACATGGAAAACTTGTTTTCCATGGTCACCAGGGAAGTGTCTGTAATGTGAACAATCTCAAGTCATAATTCTTTGAAAAGAAAACCCATTATTTAATTGCTCTTTCACTTAAGAGCGTGTGTTCCTGGCTTCTCATTCAGGTTGATGCCAGACTACGACATGCAGGAAGGGAGCTGTGTCCATCTACAGTTCTTGAAGTTCAGGAATGTTCCTGATTAGGTTTGGTCGGGATTGCAGGGAATTAAAAGTCTCATCTGATTTGCATCTCTTAACAAGTGGATCCTTTTACTGTTTGAGGCTGTAGCAGTATTTTTATAAGTTTGTGCTTTGACCATGTAGCAAATACAGGAATAATGTGTATTCCCAGGAATGTTGTGTATTCTACATGTAAACAACGTTTTATATGGATATATTATACAATCTGTGGATATGTTATATAGTCTATTTTTCCCTGTAAAATGAATTCTCTCCTCCCTTGCCAATTCCAGCCTGTGAGGTGGATTTGTTATTGGGGATTGCTTTTGGCTGATTCTTCCTGGGATTGCACAGAGCCCCATGGACTGCTCAGCCCTGTGTGCCGCTGCCTGCCAGGGGCAGAGCACACAGCCAGGGGGGTTGGAAATCACTCACTGGAACTCTTTTCAGGTCCAGCCTCATGGCAGGAGGGGCCAAACGAGGCATCACCAACCCCTGGCTCTTGGAAGAGTCCGAGGAGACCAGAGGACTTGGCTTTGATGAGCTCAGGCAGCAGCAGAGAAGGATCATTGAAGGTACAGGAGCTTTTGTGGTTGTTTTGAGCATCTCTGGGACTCAGGAGCCTTTATTTGAACCCCAACACACCAACCTGTGCTGAAGTTTCATTATTTACAGATGTCAAATGCAGCAGCTCCAGGCAACTTTCTGTATTTGCAGGAGCAGCATTGTGCTTGCAATGTTCTTAACTGGATGTAACTTCTTAATTTAAATTGTAAAAGTCGTGATTTTGCCCATATTAGTGGTTTTGGTGTGCAGTGTGATCACATAACTGCGCTAGGTGTTGGGGTGTTGCTGAGTGCATTAAATCCGTTGTTGAATTGGAGCAGGTAGGGTGTTAAGGTGAGGTAGGAATTAACTCATCCAAAAAGGGTCTTTAGTTTTTGGCCCTCTGCACCCATAAGGAATCTCTGACTTTGGAAGTGGTGGGAAACCTCAGCCTGAGGAGGTCAGGTGGTTAATGAGGTCATTTCCAGGCAATTAAGTATTGGCAGGGATGGAATGAAGTCAGTCTCCAGATAAAGCCTGCTTCACCCTGCTTGGGAGCAACTTGTGTGCAGCTCAGGAGAACCTATCTGGTCCAGGAGAAACCTCAGCTATGTTTCTAATTACATTATAGGTAATTAAACTGAGGTTGAATGAAGTGTTAGAGGGCTGTTGAAGTGAAGGGTGTCCTGGCCATGGCCATCCCATTTGGGCATCACTGCTGTGCCCGGGGTACTCTGCAGCTCCTCTTGTGCCACTCCTGGCAGCTTTGGGCAGGGAGAGCTGCACATTTTGGCTGAGGGGCTCTCTGCTGCCTGTGGGGTACAGGGGATGTGATTCTTCACTCAGGAGTTCTGCAGAGAACACACTTTCACTGCCCTCAGCTTTCCCCCATCCTCTGTGTCCTCTTGCAGCTTTAAAAATCTCTGAGTTCTTTGGTGTTTGCATCACCTGTTTTCTTTTATTCACGTTAAAAGTTGCTTGGAAAATTTAAAAAGGCTAATCGGGAGCTCGTTGTGTGTGCTGTAAAATCCCCTGCACTTATGATTGAGTAACAGCTGAATGTTAAATCTTGTTTGCTTTTTAAAAATAATTATTAATTTACTGTATTTTCCTGGTGCAGAACAAGATGCTGGACTCGATGCTCTTTCTTCAATCATATCCCGGCAAAAACAAATGGGGCAGGAAATTGGGAATGAGCTGGATGAGCAGAATGGTAAGGACAAGATTTTTGCCTCACTTTTATGTAAGACTCAGATTTGGTTTTTTTTGTCTCCTCACACAACTGTTCCTTCTGCCCACGGAGCAAGCAGCTGACACTAAAGGTTTATGTTCAAGCAACCACTGCAGATTCTGCCCATTCATCACCTGGTTTTATTGTGCCTCACTCCTTTCCCTGTGGAAAAACACTTGGGGTGTTTCCCCAAGCCTGACTTGTGAACAAAGAGATTGGTGATCACTGGTCCAAAGCACAAAATTAATTTTGTACTCAATCTTCTGCATTTTTCCATTCTATGACAGTTTTTATGTGTTACAGGGCTTCACTTGAGCATTCTCATTCTGTGTCTTTCCTGATTAACTGAATGGAAAAGTCTTGAGCCAGCGATTAAAGCAGCATTGCATTGTTTGCTCCAAAGGACTGGGTTTGGGAGGGTTTGTGGCACTGAGTGTAGATCAAATGAAGTGTAATACTGAACCAGGACAGCACCTATTTCCTTTCAGAGGAGCCAGAGGCCAGGTGGAATTGCTCTCCTGGTAAATCTGCTTTGTTACTGCATTGTGCAATGCCATGAGCTGCCCTGGGAGAGCAGATCCTCCAGTGCTCCTGACTTCCATTCCTCCTGTAATAGTCCTGTGAGAGCCATGGAGCCCTGCCAGCTTCTCCTTCTCACAAAGACTGCACCCCTGTGCTTCACCACTGAGCAGGGCAGTGTCCTTGTCCTTGCTAATAAATGATAGCCCTGAAATCTAATCCTGCAACCTGCTTCTTCCTGGGATGAGATTTTCCCTTTGTATCTCTCTGTGAGATTGCTCGGAGTGAGGGGCTCCCAAATTCACATCACTGCCATGAGGTGCTGCATGGGAGCTCTGTTGTGAAGCAGGAGGGTGGATTTCCCCTGTTTGCCACAGCTAAATACAGGAGGGATAGGAAATGCCTAGAATATGTCTTTGTTTATTAATCTTGAGGTTGTTAAGGAGGGGTCTGTGCAGCTGGAAGAGACTATGCTTAGTGCTCTTGTCATTTTTTGATCCTCTGCCTCATGTGAGGAAAGACATTTTCAATTAGGGGGTCTCATCTCATAGGTTTCTTTATTAAATGTTGCTTAAAAAGTCATATTAATTGCTTTTTTTTTTTCTCTAAATAGGAAGCAGGTGGGAAGCATGGGCATGTTTCTGGACTGTGAAACTTAGGTTTCTCTTCAGGAAAATGCATGATCTGTGTCCCATTTCTCTGTTGGGGGTTGGGAATGGGTCCCCAAATTCTTATGTTTTTGGGAGCCTGAAGGTTCGGTGTTTTGTGCCATTGCATTTTTGCCAGACTTTTTTTGGCAATGAGGCCCCAAAATGTCTGTGAGATGGAATATATTTGGCCCTCCTTTTTATAAAGAATGCGAATAGTGGTGGTGTTGTTCGTCTTACAATTTGAAAGCCTTGAACAAAATTCCTGTGTTTACATGGGAGCTCTACCTTGAGCTACAGGCAACTCTTTCTCAAAAGAGGAAAACTTTCCTGGGTGCTTGGAGTGGGAAGTGGTGAGGAGTGTGTGTGCTGGTCCTGAGGAGTCTGCTTGGAGCTGGGCTCTGCTCCTCATGTCCCACAGGCACGAGCAGCAGACCTGCCTGCCGTGTAGGAAGTGGCAGCAGGAGATGCTGAAGCTGTCCAAGAGAGTTGGGAAATAGTCTGACTTTACAGATGTGGGGGCAGATCACTCAGCACTTGGCTTCATCCCTGCCCGGCAAGTGGAACTCCCGTGTTTCCGCTGACTTGATGCAATCCCTTTTTTTGGGGCTTTTTTGGCGGATATGGGCGGGGATAAGGTCAGACATTTTGTTGCCACTGGCACCCTGGAAAAGCTGAAGTCCTCAGTAATATTTTCCAGGGGCTTTTTTCCCCTGTGCACATCTTACTTCATGCCCTGTGCTTAACCATGAGCAGACTTTGCTCAGGCGCTCTGCCAAGCTCGTGTCACTGCTGCACGCTCAGGTTGATGAGGATAACTGCCCTGTAATTTCCCCTTCCCTGGAATCCCTTTCCTTCCTGGTGCTGAGTGATAATGGCATCGTCTGTATTGTGGGGAGGCAGGGGAAGTTCATCTTCATTAAGTGCTGCTTCAACATTTCTTTTTCCTCGAGTCAGATTTTCCATCAAACTGCCCCTTTCTGTGGGAAGCTTGACTTCCACTTCCCCGACCTGCTGGGGACGTTCCCACTTTCTGCAGCTCAGGAGGTGCCTGTAGCTTGTCCCGGTGTTCAAATAAAACCTGACTTAATTCAGAAGTAGCTGATAATGTGCATTAACGAATTAGGCTTTAGGGAGTTGGGTACTGCTTTTCCAGGCTTGTTCCTCAGGTCTGCTGTTGCCATTCCAAGGCAGCCCTGGCTCTCTGGAGGTGTCGGCACCCCCCAGCTCTCCGAGGTGGCCGCAGGCATTTTCCCCTGAGTGCCAGCTGGTGTAGCTGTGCGTTTGCAGATGCGGCAGGACCGAGGCATTGATTCATTATGCAAAGTTTACTCCTCGAAGAGCCGGTGCGTGCGAATTCCTTTGTGTTTGTTAAATGACTGCGCAGTGATTAAACTCTGCCTTTGGGAGGGAGGTGCCTCGTGGTGTCTGCTCCTCCTGCTCTGCTGGCCTGAGGGGCAGGAGGAGGAGCGGGGCTGGAGCTTTGTCCTGGGCATCGCTGGGGTTTGCTGGGAGCTGTGCCCGTGGAAAGGTCGCTCCCTGTCCCTGGACAAGGGGTGACCCCAGCCTGGCTTAGCTGGCACATCTTTCCACCCAAGAATCCTCTGGAGGCGGCAGGGACTGCTCAGGTGGGATCCCTCCAGCCTGCCTGGCACAGAATATCCTGGAAAAGCCCCTTCCCCCAGGGTACAGCTGGGATGGATGTGGTTGCCGTGTGGCTGAGTCCCATCCTTGGCTTTCACGGTGCAGCATCCCAGTTTTAGTTATTCAGGTTTTCACTGTAGCACTGTCCTGCAGATTTTATGGCTCTGCTTAAAGCCTATGGCCCTTTGCAAACCTTTGCACTGATGAGCAAAATAGGAGCAGGGTAGCAGGAGACATTGTTTTTTTTTCCAGCCTCAGGAGTCTGCAAGCAGTGGGGATTAGCAAAAGAATTTTCCCATCATTAGCTCCAAATTTGGCCCCAGAAAACTTTCTGTAATCCTTTCATCTGTTCCATAAAAAAAATAAAAAAAAAGGAAAGAAAGAAAATAGTGTAAATGGCCTCTGGCCCTAGTGATGAGGCAATCTAATCTAGTGCAATAATTGTGGAAGAATGCTTTCAGAAATTGTGAATGCTGTTTGTTTTACCCGTATAGAGATGTTGTTTTCTCATTGTGACATGCTTGCATGAGAATGGAGGACTCTGGCATGGATGGTAAATATTGGGAGTTTGCAAAACTTGCCCTGTTTGGCAATTTTCCCCTGTCAGTGTCCGTTTGCTTTGCTCTGTTGAGGATGGGTTCTTTTGCTTCCAGCTCCTCTGAAGTTTATAGCAGAGCATAAATAAGTTCATAAATAGATAAGCTGCAAAATCAGACACTTTATGCCGTTTTCCTGGTTAGGAGAATGCTGTAGCCAGTCAGGATGGTCTTAACCAGACTGGATCATTTTAAGTAAACTATCTCTCATAATAATCCTATAATTATATTGTTATGTAACATTTTGAATTTCTTGTCAAAATCAAGTTTCTGAAACCAACCAGAAATTGTAGCATTATGTTTTTGTTTACAATAGCTTTGCAAATCAAGGTTGCAGTGTCACCTCTGGTCACAGTGGGTGGCACAAAACCCTCCTGGGGGGGCTCAGCTCAGCATGGTGTGAGATTTTTGTAACTGTTGCTGAATCCCTGGTTAATTCCAAAATTGTTGTTTTATTTGCCTTATTACACAAGCTAATAAAAAAACCTGTTATTCCTGTCCTCCTAACTTTGCCTAAAAACCCCTTAATTTCAAAATTATTATAATTTAAAAAGTAGAAGTTTACATTCTCCAATCCAAAAGAAGCTTCTACCTTCCCTAGCAAACACCTGTCTTTCAAACCAAAAGACACTGCCATCCAAATGCTTGAGACTGGACTTGTTCTGGCTGCTGCTGTGTACACACCTAGAGAATTGTCCTGGCATCATCAGTAGGAGTGAAAATATTTCTGGTGATGCAAAGACTTTTTGGAAACAGCACCAGGAGTGTGATTGCCCTCTCCCAGGGCAATGTTCAGCCCCAAGCTCCTGGTGCAGCCAGGATATGGACAGTAAAGGGCTTTTCCTAAAGGTTATTTATATGGCTAGTGCAGAATCCGAAAGTCGTTTCACATTTCTGTCTATTAAGAGCATTTTTGCTGTAATACAAACTAATTAGCACTGTGTATGGGTTGTGCTTGAGTTATGAGCCTCAGACCAGTGGGGCTGGGAATGCATTGCATCATTGTTAGGATTCGTTTGTAAATCACAAATGATTAAAGATTAAATTTTTAGAAATGTTAATCATCTTGTCTAAACAGTATCTGTTTTCATCCTATGGAGCTCCAGCCCTGCCTGCTGTGACCCCTTGGAGATGGTTCCAGTCCTGCTTGGTGGGCTCTGGAGGTGTTCAATATTCCCTGGGAAAGGCTGAGCACCAGCAGGTTCAGCTTTGCTAGAAACCTCCCTAGAGGACCATATGTTTTTAATATTCAGATGTAAAATAACCATCCCTACCCTGAGAGACCTCAGAGCATGCAGATAGATTTTAATTTTGCTTCCTGAGCTTATTGTATGTAATAGAAACAACTTCAGTGTCAACTGAGGCACTGTTCTGTCGTTATTGCACATTGTTTAAGTGGATTTAACCCTACCTAGGGGAAAAATTAACTTTGCTATTTGTCTTGAGTGGTGTAAGTAGTGCAGTACTTAGGCTGGATATGAACACTGAGAAGCTGGGAAGTGGCAGACCTGAGGTTACACAACATTTCTTTGGTGTATTTTTAGTTCTAAAACACTTGCCCGTTGTTTTTGCAGCTCTTGCCTCATTTTTTGCACGGGACTTGATCTGTTCTGGGATTGAACTGTGCATATGTGGTGACAAAAACTGTTTGTAAGGTCCCAGCCTTGTTCCTTCTAGGTGTGGGAAAACATTTAGACAGTGAGGCTAGGCTTGTGAGAGTGTTCGTGGCAGTAGCAGCAGGTAAATGTTGTCTCAGAGCATAGAACTGTCTGTGCTGCTGCCCAGGAGCTGGGAGTGAGGGGGGTTAACCCATCCCAGCTGAGCTTTTCCAGGACTGGTTCCCTCTGTGTGCCTGGCTTGGCACCCCAGGCTCTGCCTTAGGTCTGGAGTGCTGGCACTTGGCAGGGGCTGGTGCAGGCTGAGCTCTGCAGTGTACAGGGTGCAGTGAATCATGGAATGCTTGGGCTGGGAAGGGACCTCTGAGGATCATCTGGGCCATCCCTCAGGAAGGATTGGGGATGTGGAATCATTTCATGAAAGACTTGAACATCACCGAATCCAACTGTAAACCTGACACTGCCAAGTCTACCACGAAAGCATGTCCCTGAAATACATCAAAATATGAAATATTGCTTGGAAAGGCAGATAAGGTTTGGTTTGCATGCGGTTTTAAAAAGAGAGGTTCAAAGCCTCTTTTATTGAACATCCAAAATAAACCTTAACTATTAGTTTTCCTATTTTCTCTCTGAGTTGGATTTTCATCTCCCAAGGAAGCTGTCAAAATCAAAATGCACTCAGACCTGCTGTCAGGAGGGCCATCGTGGGAAGGTCTGTGAGGGAGCTTTAACTCTTCAGAGCAGAGTTGGAATTGTGTGCAGGCCATGAGGAATGTGCTTGTGCTGGGTGATGAGGATAAAACAAATTATTTTGTATCTGTCAAGGAAGTAACCCTGCCTGTGCTGCCTGCTGGGTGATGGAAACCGAGGTTATACTGAATTTGCATTGCTTTGAGAAAAGTATGTACACAAAAAAAAGTATTTATAGTGTTTCCTAACCTTTTAAGTACAAGACTTTGCTGCTTCAGTATTTCCAGTGTTTATTTATCTGTGAAATTTCCTGGTATTCTTAAAATGAATGTGGAAAAAGCGGGGAAGCCACTGCAGAATGGATCTGTCTCCAAGCCTGGGTCAGCAGCCAGATGGGAACCTGCACAGGGAGCTCTGTAGCTCAGGCTCAGGGTAATTTCAGCAGTGTTGGATGATTGGAGCAGCATGAGGGAGGTGTGAGGTGTCTTGACCATGGCTTCACGGAGGGCTGCTGACAGCACAGGGAGGAACAAGGAGCAATCATCCTCATGCAGCCTGTCAGGCTCTGCTGGGATGGGTTTCCATCCCTGTGCAGCCTGTCAGGCTCTGCTGGGATGGGTTTCCATTCCTGTGCAGCCTGTCAGGCTCTGCTGGGATGGGTTTCCATCCCTGTGCAGCCTGTCAGGCTCTGCTGGGATGGGTTTCCATTCCTGTGCAGCCTGTCAGGCTCTGCTGGGATGGGTTTCCATCCCTGTGCAGCCTGTCAGGCTCTGCTGGGATGGGTTTCCATCCCTGTGCAGCCTGTCAGGCTCTGCTGGGATGGGTTTCCATCCCTGTGCAGCCTGTCAGGCTCTGCTGGGATGGGTTTCCATCCCCGTGCAGCCTGTCAGGCTCTGCTGGGATGGGTTTCCATCCCTGTGCAGCCTGTCAGGCTCTGCTGGGATGGGTTTCCATTCCTGTGCAGCCTGTCAGGCTCTGCTGGGATGGGTTTCCATCCCTGTGCAGCCTGTCAGGCTCTGCTGGGATGGGTTTCTAGCAGTCAGAGTGGACAGCAGTACAAACTCCTTGTAATCACTGGGGAGATGACAGCTCTGGCCTTGTAAGAGTCAAATGAGTTTGGACTTTTTTGTGTGCAAGAGCCTTATGGAAAGAATTAGGTGTCATCTAAACTTAGGACAGGTTTGCTGCTGTTGTATGAGACATCCTTGCAAGTCTGTGGCAGCATGGGTACAAATGATTTCCCTTCCCTAGGTGGGTCAGAGGTTGGATGAATAAGTGTTCCTAGAGATTGGCTGTTCGTGGCTGGAATTAAACATGGCTTGGGTTGGTCTGTCTGGGAGATGGACAGGGCACAGAGCCTGAGGTGCAGCATGAGGTGGGACCCCCAGGCAAGGGCACCTGCTGGGATAGGTGGGTGAAGGACAGAAGGTGAGATGGGAACTCAAGGCTCTTGAAGAATGAAGCAAACTGCTTCAAGAGGGGAAGGAGGCTTTTGGTGACAGGATTGAGTCGAGGTCAGAAGGAGTGAAAAATCCTACCCAGCCTATGTCAGGAGGTTGGGAAGCCCTTGTTGTGGGACACCTTTAGGAGCATGTATCATTCCAGACAGCTTCAGCTGAGTGAGGGCAGGAGCTGGGCTAGGCAAGTTCTTATTTTCTGTTGGGACCTTCCCTAGCTCGCTCTTTCCTCTCTCTTCTTTAACTTGGCTTCCTTCAGACTTCTCATTCTGCTGCTTTTATTGATTTGATCTCTAATCTCCCCTTCTGAATGTGTCTAATCCTCACTTTTCAAACCACCCATCCATATTCCAGCATTGTTGCTCAACCAGTTCCCCTCCTGGGTCCCTCTCCATCCCCCTCTATATTTTCTCTGTGTGTGTCACTGAAAACATTGGGGTGCTGCAGCTCCTGAGGCCACTGTGGAGTCTAAACATGGAAGAACCAGCATTGTTCTGAAATGGCTTGAATATTTTGGCTGAAACTTTCTTTTATTTTATTTTTGAAAATTCATCTGGAAGCAGACTCCAAGCTTGGAATCTCCAGCCTGAGTCATTACAGCTTTTCCTCATTTGAAGCGACTGAAAATGGGGTTTCTCCTGGGAAGCAGCAAATGGCCTCAGCAGTGGATTGTGCTCCTGAGCCTGTTGTGGATTTTGCTGCTCTGTGTGACAGGGGAGATGCTGCTGCTCCTGTCAGGAGTGTTTGCAGCACCCGGAGCCCGGGGCAGAGCCACACCTGGCGGGGATGGAAGCGCCGCTGCTGCCCAGGGCTGCTCTCGCACAATGAGCCTGGCTGGCCCCTTGGCACGGGCAGCCTTTTTCCTTGAATAGTTCAAGCCATAAAATAACTGTTCAACATTTGTCTTCTCAATTATGTGGATTTTTCCACAGTTAGTCAATCCCTACCTCACCCACCCCGTGCTGGGGAGGGGGGAAGCTGTCGCCCTCCATCTGTCTGCACGGGGACCAGAACTGCTGGGGAAGTGAGTTTCCAACTTTTTAAAGCCTTTTGGGATTTTTTTGATAAGAATTATGATCTTAAACATCTTCTTTGTTAAGCCTTGTCTTTCATTTCCTAATGGAGAACTCTGCTAGAAGCCTCAGCTTCTAGCACATGAGAGTTTCCCATCTGCTGCTTCAGGCATTTGATTTAAACTGTTTAAAAAGAAAACAAAACCTAACTGTAATTGTAGATATTTCAAAACGCTGATGATTTTTTTCCATGTTAATTTAGCTTTTCCTCCGTTCAAGAAAATCTCAAATTGAGACTGTGGAGAGGGGATTTATTTTCCCAGCCTGCTTTCCTGCTTTCTTAGGATGTCTGTCATGCATCGTAAAGGAGCAGGAAGGGACAAATCCAGTCTGTTCTCCTTTACAACCCCTTTTTGGTAAATCCTTACCTGTCTGGAAGCAGCTGCAATTCTATATCCTGACCTTATAGTCACTGCTTGTGGCAAAGAAAGGCAGGGGATAAATTGCCCTTTGCAGAACAGCTTTTGCTAGAGGATCTAAGAAAATGTTATGAAAGTTTCTGTATAATTTTATTTATTTTATCCTTGTAGATACACCAAGGTGTTCTACCTGACTCATTCTCCTTTGGTTTTTGGCTGAATCAGGGAAGGTTTTTAAGGTTTGAGACTGGATCCCAAATGTCTCTCTGCCCTGAGCTGGTGTGCACTGAGCAGGACACGCTGCTTCAGCGTTTTCTCATGATGACATTTCCCTGTCTCTGGGCAATGTTTTATTCTTGAGTCCTTAAGCACCACTTAGGCTAAAAATAATGTTTTATTTTAAAATATTTGCTATTTGTGGCAGTGAAATACAGCTTGATGGCTTCTACTTCAGTGTGTACATTAAAGACTCCGACTTCAGTGTTTCCTCTGTGCCTTCCCCTTCCTGGAGGGCTTTTTGAGGTTTCATGGGGGGAAGGAGGAGGTGACTGCTCTGTCCCACATCCCTGGAGGAGCTGCTTGCCCAGGCACTGTTGGAGAGGAGGTGATGTCCAGGCTTTAAAGGGGTCATGCTTGGTGGGAACCAGATGCTTCTGTGTCATGGTGATTTTGGTCAGGGCTGCTGGGCACTTCATGGGCTTTTAATAGATTTCCCAGAAAACCTGTAGGGCTGGAAGCTGCACGGTTGCAGAGCAAGAGAGGAGAAGAAAACCACGTTTCTGGGCACGTCGTGCTCGTGAGGTATTGCTGGAATCTGAGGAGTGCTTTGAACTGGGCTTATTCAGCCCCACCAGCTGCTCAGGGCTCTCCAGCTCATTCTGCTGCTTTTCCCATTACCTCCAAATGTGTGGCCAGCTCATCCCTCCTCTCCTCCCATCTCTCCTGTTCTCCTGAGCAGAGAATACTGCTGCTCTGACTCTTCTGTCCAGTCCTGTGGTGATGCTCAGAGTGGAACTGTTCCACACTGGGCTGGTGGCCAGCATGGCTCACAACTCCAGTTTGTTGCTCTCAAGAAGTTTGGCTTGGGGTGAGACAACAGAACCAATTCATAGCTGCAGCACTTCTTTGCTATGTAATTTTTAAGTGTTAAGTTTAAAGAAGGTTGAAGTGCCAGGTTGTGCCCACAGTGTTTGTGGGAGCTGATTTTTCCCAAAGGAGTTTTGGTCTGTGCTGTGTCAGACTTTTCTGTTTAATGCCAGGGCCATGGCAGCTTGATGGAGACAGAGGGAAAGCTGTGTTTCAGTCAGAAACAAAATTAATGTGACATAAACTTGGCATTCTTTTAAAATGGTGAAGTTGCTATCTTAGAGCATCCTGATATCAGTTATAAACTGCTAAAATCCTTATGCTGTAACTATTCCTATCAATTAACTTCCTTGCAAGCTTGAGTGTAACCTTTTTGTTTGAATTTCTGCTGTATTAAATGTGTTTTATCCCCCTGCATCCCAAACCGAGTTGATGTGGGTATTATCCTGTTTATGCCTGTCTTGTTAAAAATACCCTGCCTTGCTGCCTGGCTCCAGTCCTTTCCTATGATCCCAGGGAGCTCTAGGAGGGAGTGGGATGTACTTGTTGTTCCCTGTGAACTGCTGTTTCCAGACATCAATAACTGGAATAATCCTCTAGCACAACAGTAGTGCAAGACTTGGATGTGGAAGCAGACAGAATGCCACTTTACTTTCTCCCAACAGTTTTACAAGGAGCACTTCAGCATGAAGGGAATAAATCACAAAAGGTACATGAGGTCCCATAACATGAAGTGTCTGGCATCAAAGTGCAGGGGCACAATCAAATCTGGCTTTTGGCTGTGTGGATCATTGTGCTGAAACAACTCCAGGGGTGTTTGATCTCAACCTTTTGTTGGAAATTCTCTTACAGGACCAAGTTTGCTGAAAAATGCTGGTTTGGGGCCAGTCTTTAGTCTGAAACATCTGGGCCTGACAGCCTTTTTCCAAGTTCAGGGTAGGAATTCAAGTGATAACTTAATGATAAAGAGGGATTGATTTGGCTCTGAGATACTGAGGCCACAGTTCCCAGTTTGGAGCAGGACACTCTGGGCTGGGCACCAGGGACCCCAGGGTTCCCAGTTTGGAGCAGGACACCCCGGGCTGGGCACCAGAGGCCCCAGGGTTCCCAGTTTGGAGCAGGACACCCTGGGCTGGGCACCAGGGACCCCAGGGTTCCCAGTTTGGAGCAGGACACTCTGGGCTGGGCACCAGAGGCCCCAGGGTTCCCAGTTTGGAGCAGGACACTCTGGGCTGGGCACCAGAGGCCCCAGGGTTCCCAGTTTGGAGCAGGACACTCTGGGCTGGGCACCAGGGACCCCAGGGTTCCCAGTCTGGAGCAGGACACCCTGGGCTGGGCACCAGAGGCCCCAGGGTTCCCCACTGCTGCATCAGCTCCTCCAGGTGTGAGTACAAATGCTGAAAGGAATATTGGTTTCCAGTCCTGCCAGGGTTTCAGAAAGTTGGGTTTGGTATGGTTTGGGCAAATCACATGTAAAAATAAGATAACATTTGGTATAAACTGTCCAATTGTTTGTTCTGTACAACCCTGAGCTTTATGTTTATACAAAAGCTTTATACATTGTGTTTATAGGATCTAGAGAGGGCAGCACCAGGAGACAGCCTAGTCCCAGTGACAAAGCCCCAGATCTGTGTCAGCACTGGGGTTGTGGTGCCCTGCAGCAGCACTGGGAAGAGGGATCAGGATCCTTCTTCTCCTTCTTAGTGGAGCAAAGAAGCACTTCTGGGTGTAGAGGGAAGATTTTTCGTTCTTACTGGTTGGTTGTCATGGACCTTGTCATGTTTGTCATTTTGTGTGAGGGGATTGGGGTGGGAAATGTGATTTGGGAAAGAAACTTATAAATTGTTAATTTTACTGTGTTAATACTCTTTTGATGATCTTAATTACATTGCAGAGGTCTTTTATCTCTGCTGTAGCATAGACAGGTAGTGGTGGAGGGGATTGATGTGGGATGGTCCTTGGCTTGAGGAAAAATCCATCAAGACTTGGCTGAGCTCAGAAATCTCCTGGGAGATGCTCCAGCAGAGATGTGTTTGTTTGTCTGCTTCATTTTCTCCAGGTGATATTTCCCTGATCAAGCTGTGGTTGGGCTTGCACGGGTGAGCAGGACCTTTCTTTGTTCTGAGTTTGGAGGCTGGGACAGGAGCAGGGACAGGGAAAGCAGAAGGTGCCCACTGGGACATTAGTGTGGGGCAGGAAGGGATCATTCCAGGCAGGGACAGTGCCCTGTGCAGGCACTGGGAGGGTATCTCTTAATTTTGCTGTTCCTTGCCTCTCAGACTCCTGTATCCCCCTGGAATGTGATGTTAGTAACTCTGCCACCTGCCCTTAGTTTGGAATATGAAGGTTTCCCACATTCCTGTGTTACCCAGTTGCTGTGCACTGGGGTGTGGGTGTCACATTGCTGCAGTTGGGTTCTCAGCCAGGGCTTGCAGATAACGTGGGGTCTTGCCAAGGAAAATTAGCAGTGAGAATTGAACTCTGAAGTGGCCTTCCGAAACGTGGTATTTGCAATGAATAGAAAATCAGATAAGCTGGGAGGAAAGCTTCCTTCTCCTTGAGCTTAGGACATGGGCTACCTCATATGTACTCACCATAAAAATGTATTTTCACTTGGAAATTATTATTATTAACACCAAGCTGCCTCAGAGCACCAGCCTGGGGATAGAGAAGTCTCCAGCACACATTGGCACACATTCATGTGCTAAATTATTAAAGTTCTGAGTTGTGGGGCTGGATGATGATTTTCTGATACTGGTGCATCTGTGAGCATTTGGGATCAGTGCTGGCTTCTCCAGCTGCTCCATGTCACTAATCACAGATCATTTTAGGGGTGCTCAGAGTTAAACTGGAGCTGCAGTGTGGTTCTTTGCACTGGTTAAGCTGTTGTGACTTCACTTGTTAGGGAAAAGCTGCCTTTGATGCTTTGTTACAAAAGGAACTGTAATAGTTTTGCTGGTGGCTAATGTGGGTGGTGTGTTTTCAATGAAAGGAAAATGACTTTCATAGCTGGAGACCACAGGACTTTATGGGAGGGAAGGGCTGAGGGTTTGAGTGTAAAATCAGTGTATTCCTCCCTTCTGTTCCAGGGCCAGCCTTCACCCTCAGTGGTTGGTGATGCTGCTAAATCTCCCTGAGTACTTGGAACTGATTTTATCTCTGGGGCAGGTGCTGGGGAGAGGCCAGCAGGGCTTTAACCCTGCCCATGGCAGTGTGCAGGACAGAACACCTGTGAGCTGTCCCCCATGTGTAGGGAGATGTTGGAGAGGTTTGTGTTTCACTTCCTGGCATAAGGGAGCTCTCTGAAGTGGAAATAACCCCCAAATCTGCCCTGTGCTTCCTACCCAGCTGTGTCCAACTGGAATTCCTGTTGGAAGGGAATGGCAGGAGATTTTATTGAGTAAGGAAAGGTTGCATCCCTCAGAAGCAAACAGAAATAAAAAATACAACAATCACAGCTGATTCAAAAGAAATCTTAGAACTTTGTTGTAAGCATGAGGCAGATTTCTCGCTCTGCTCTCTGTTGAGCATTCACAGTGCAAGTGTGATGGCAAACTACCCTGAACAGCTGTGTCTCTGCATGGTTTTATTCTGAAAGTAAAAATTGTTCCTCAGTCCTGGCTGGAAGAGAAACTTTCAGATTTCTGTGATATTGGAGGAAAATCCCATTAATGGGGGGGTGGGAACCTTTAAAAGAGAGCACATGCCAGGCTTGCTCTGCTTCAGGCTTTCAACTAGTGCAGAATACCAAGCCAAATTAATGTAATTTCTGATGCGTGTGGAGTTTTTCCTGTTTTATATTTATTGAAGCTGATACTGATTGTTTGATATTTATTTTTTTATCACAATCTGTATGTGTTTGATGTGCAGCTGAGTTGAAGGAGGAGTAACATTCCTGTCTGCAAGTGCAGGTATGGGCCTGACCCTGTCAGACACCTACAGAGATCATCTCTCCAGGAAGGCAGATCCAGTTCCATGCCCAGGAACTTTTTCCTGCTGTCCAAGTCCTGGCAGCCACTTGGTGCCATCACACTCCTGGTGAAGAGGACCTTAATTAGTAGATCTCGATTAGTGTTTGCTGGCAAGTGCTTGGCTTTTCTGCAGGACCTGGGGACTCCTGGTCTGTCAGAGCTCCTCAAGAGACCTTGTTTGAGTGAGGGAAGTGGAGTGGGACCTTCTGTGGCCTAGCTTCCTGTCCAGCTCATTAACATCACCTGCACTGTGACATGGTGACAGCTGAACAGTTTATCCCCTGAAGTTAGCAGGAAGATTAAGGAAAACTCTTCATTTCGGAGTTGCCAGGAGCCTTTTTAAGGGATGTATTTTAAACAAGCCTCCCAGTTGTGTTTAAAGAAACTGGAAGGGGAAAACCAGTTTTAACAGGGATTAAATAGAGCAGCTGGGCATTAAAAGCAGCAGATCTTGTCTGCCTAAATCATCCAAATGTACAGACATTGCCAAACACAAACACAGCCAAACCCCCGTCCTTCAATTCGGGATAAAAAACATTTCATAAACTGACTGGCACTGCTGGGTTCAGTGAGAGGTTTGGTTTTTGAAAGGGGGGAAGCTCTCTAAAAGTTCTCACTAACAGTTATTGTGTGAAAATCAACCACAGACACAGCTCTGGTCCTTCCCAAGTGTTCTTGGTTACCTGGGCTGTCCATGGCTGCTCCATTGAAGGTCCCATCACATCCTCTGGTGTTTCTGGATCAAAGCAATGGTGATAAACACTGAATTCTCCAAATTTAGCTTTGGTCAGGAGATGTTGAGTAAAATGTGTCATTGCTGGCAGCAGCTCTTTTGCCCAAAGCTTTGAACTTCTGAGGAACTGCTGACATGGCCGAAGTTGTCCCCAGTGCTGCAGGGCCACTGGGTTTGTGTTCCCTCCTGCAGGGGATGCTCTTCCTCTTGTTCCCCCAAATCAAAAATGGTGTTAACACCAGCTGGGGGGTGGGGAGTCGAGCTGGTGGTGGCTGCTGTGAGCGTGTGGTGACTCCTGTGTGCTGCACAGGGGCTCAGAGGGGTCCATGGACTTGGTGGTGCTATTCCCATGCACTCTGCTCTTCTGATCTGTGTTAGGGGTTGGAAGATTCCCTTCTCCTGGGAAAAAAGAGGGAGGGGTGGGGGGAAGAGAAATTCAGCAATTTAATATGCTTCAGTGTTCCTGCATGTCCTTCCCCACATCCTAAACATGAAAAATATCAGTGAGTTTCCCTTTGGCCCTGGGGGAAGAAAAAGGAGTCTCCAGCTGGAATTGATGAAGGTCTGCTGGAGGAAGGAGCAGTGTCATGGGCTTGGGGTGATCCCTCTGGAGTACAAGTGCTGTGTTGAGAGTGAACAGCCGGTTCATGCACACTTAAGCTGTCCTGAGCCACCACCCTCCCCAATATTTCTTCATCCCTTCCACGTGGGAGAGAAGGACAGGAAAAAAAAAACCCACAAAACACTGAAAAAGGAGAGCTAGGAATCCAAAGGTACATTTTGTCCTTTGTAAAAAGAGGGCACTGCTTTTCTTCGTGTTTGTAATACTGCACGAAATAATGGCTATATTTTATTTTCAAGGTGCTTTTTAAGCATGGGGTCAGCAGTAAGCTTGGATGATCCTGCAGTCCTGTGCCTGGCAGTGATGCTGTTTCAGAGGAATGTGTTTTTCCTGTCTTACACTTCTTCAGACAATTGCCCAACTGTTGGGAAAAAAGGAAGTGCTGCCTGAAGGGAGGAGGAGGAGGAGGAAGTGTTGCTGCCCAGCTGCAGTGCTGCATGCCAGGGAAGCCTCAGCAGGTTGAGCACATCCAGCTCTTCAGTGAGGAAGAGTCTCTGATCTTGTCCTGGGAGAGGGTGCCTGACTCCTGGGTCTGTTTCTCCATCCCAGCTCTGAGATGAACGTGGTGCCCTCTGCAAGGTGCTGAGCCCCCGTTTTGGCATCACTGTCACATCTGTGTCTGTCCCTGGTGCTGGGGCTCAGCTTCTCCAGAGCTGTGGCTCTGCTCCTTTGGTTCTCCTGCTCCTGAAAACAGCCCTGTGTGTCTGGGCTACTCCTCAGGTTCTGACAGTCACTGGTGAACTCTGCTCCAGTGTGAGAATGCAGTGAGGTAAATAAGGGAAGGACTCAAGTTCTGCTTTCATGTCCTCGCTTTTGAGCTGCTCAGCTCAAGGTTCTTCTGCTGCTGGAGAGGAAGAGCAGCTGAGCATGGAATTCAGTTACTCCTGCCCCATTCAAGCAGAACACAGAGATCCTGGGGCTTGTGCCTGAGTTTCCTTGGAGAAGCTGTCCTGAAGCTGTTCTGTGCTCAGTGTGGTCCCTTTGTGCTGAGGTTTCCTAGGACAGTGTTCGACCTGTTTGGCTCCTCGCTCTGCTTGCTGCCCCATTTCTATGGAAGTTCTCTGATGTATTTTACTTGTCTCTCCAGTTGTCCTCATTTTCCTCAGTAAATGAGAGGGAAGTTGGTATTCTAATTTTCCCTGGAAATGAGTTCCTCTCGTGGCCCTCGTGCACTAATAAAACATGTGTGTATCATCTCCATTTCTCTTGGAGAGCGAGAAAAAAGTCTCCTGTGGGTTTCTGCACTTAGTACCCAAAACCCCCCTTAGCATACAGCTCTGGCTCTTGGGTTTGCTGTTTTCAGCTGTTGAATTCCTTGCAGGAATAACACAGGCAGGGCTCTGCCCATGAGGAACCTGCTGTGGTCACAGCAGCAGCCCTGGTGCCTGCAGGCCTGGCAGCTCCTCTGGGGCTGCCGAGTCCTGGCTGAGCTGGAAGTGATGCCTTAACTTTCAGCTTTCATATTTTCCAGACTCTGCACTGCACTGGTGTGGGACTCTGAACTTCACACCAAGTGTTCCAAGTTCTCCTCACAGCTCAGGCACACAAAACAATCCTTTTCCAGCCCCACAACCAAGGACAGTGCTGCAGCTTCAGCCCCAAAAAGTGCAAACAGCAGCGACTTGAGGAGAGCAATGTGGGAGGATGGGACTGCAGAACCTGGAGCTGGGCTTGGACAATGAAGCCCAAGATAGGAATGGAGCAGAACTGATCCAAGTGGGAGAACTCGTGACTCGGGGTCCATCTTGGGTCCATCTTGGGTCCATCTTGGCTGGAGCCACGGCTGGGCTCTTGCACTGCCCAAGGTGAATCCTTTGAATAAATCCCTACTTTATTCCTTTGTCACTGCCCAGCTTCTGTTCCAGGTAGCCTCTCCAGGCAGCAGCAGAGGTGAATTCCTTGCTGAGTGCTCTCGGTGTGCACAGGAAGGGGAGGCTGCCCTGGATGCTGCATTCCTCCAGCTACTCCCCATGGGTGCTGCTGGGATGATGGATATCTCAGCATCTTTGTTCTTTGTTTTCCTTCTAACACTGGCAGAGCTTAAATCACGGCAGGAGAGGGCCTGACACGTCTCCAGTTACACAAACAAGTGGTGCTGCTCTGACAGAGCTGAGGAGCTGTGCCGGGAGCAGCGAGCACTGAGCTCGGTGCTGCTCCTCGGGAAGGGTTCTGGGAGTCACCCTGTGGCAGGGGTGTGAGGCTCGGAGGTATTGCAAAAATGGGGATGTGACTGCAGGGCCTGGGATGCTGTCCAGTAACAGCCTCACCAGGAGCTTATCACTGTGTGGTGTTTGGGATGGATCCTGACAAAATATACTGTGTGTTGTTAGATGCTTCACTAAAAGAAAATAGAAACTGTTGGCTTACCTTTGTGCTTCTGCTGCTTCTTTCTCTTAAAATAATAATTCTTGGGGCAATATTAATTTGTTCCAGCTTCCATGGAGCAATCCCCCGTCTCCCCAGACCCCAACAAGAATAAATACGACTGCGTAGGTGCAGCTTCACCAGAGGAGGAGGTCTCCAGTTGCACATTAATGTCAGGTTCTCAGCAGTAGCATGTGAATTTAGAGGAATCCAAGCTGTGGTATCAAAGGTGCTCTCTCCTGTTCACCCAGGAGCAGCTCTGTTGTGGCTGCTATTGAACAGTTGTGGTCTGGTGGTTGCATTTCTGGCTTGCCCAAGGACTCACTGTGTAGTTTTGGGCAGGGTTCTCTACCTTACCTTTTGTTTCTAGATCCCCCAAAAGGTATTTCCCCAGGGATGGTGCTGGTGAACCTGAGCTGCTCTTCTCTGAAAGCTGATTTGCTGAAAGCTGGGGAATCTTTGATGTGCCAGGAGATGCCTTTTGCCAGATCCTTTTTATTTTCTTCATCATGGTTCAGGTCATGCTATGATGGTGAGGGTAGAGTTCCTGAAATGTTGTGAGGATGAAGCCTTGAGTTTGCTTTTGGTCCCCTGAGCTGCAGTAATGGACTGACCAGGTCCTTAGCTCATCCCAAACCTCACCAGATCTTTGCTGGTTTGATGGGGAGAGAAAATGAGGTGGAGCAGGTGACAGTTGTTCCTGGGGCTAAGACAAGTCACTGCACCTGGACACAGCTTCGTGAAAAGTGCTCTCTGAACTTCCTGCTTCTTGTTTCAGAAGAATAAATTGGAGGAGAAGGTCCAGAGAAGAAGTGAGGGCTGTGGGTGGCAATGGGAAAGCACAGAGAGGGCTCTGATGTCTGGGCTGTGCAGTCTGGCCACCTGGGGATGGATTGCAGATAATGGTTTGCATTCTGTTTGTGTTTTGGCAGTAAAATATTGGGAAGGGATAAAGCTACTGAAGCTGAAGAAGGATATTGGGTCAAGAAAAAAAAATGGGAATGAATAAGTAGTACAGATGAGAAAATTACTTTTCTTTTTTCTTTTCTGAGAGATAAAAAATTTCAAATGAGCTTCCAGAAAAAATGGTGAAAAAAATATCAGTTTTTAAAGTGGAGTTCAGGTTAGTAAAAAGTTTGTGACCTGATAGAGAGGGAACTGGTCTGGATCTGCAGATCTTTCTGAGGTTTCTGTCTGTGAATATGTGCTACTATTTCAGAGTAATAAAACCAGCTAAACCATGTTTGAAACCAATTATTTAATGTATAATACACCAACAATGAAAAAACAGGTGTATTTTGAATCTAAAGAGTGCCAAACCCAAGTATAAATTACTTTTATTCTTTCATTCTTTGGAAAGATCTTATTGTCAAAAAATTATCAGAAAGTCTTTGTGTATTCTGAGAAAGCCACTGGATTGTGTAAGGAACAAAGATGCATCCAGGGAAGGAACCTGCAGTCCAGAAGAAGGAAGAAACCTGCCCAGTCTGGTCACCAGCACTGGGGGAGTGAGGGAGATCACCATTAATAATTTCTAACCTTCATGAGCATATATTATGCTGCTAATTTTTTCCTGCTGCTGAATTCATGTCAACATTGAAAGTATAAACAATCCCCTGAATAAAATTGTGTTTGGTTTGCCTTGTCCCATGGATTAACAAATCTGATTACTGCATTTAAATTTAATGCCCCAAAAATTCCCTAAATGAATGATTCAGTGTGAGGCCTGTGAGCAGATGTAATTATCTATGAAAACTAATGAATCATGTAGTTAGGAGAGTTCTCCTTGCAGCTGTCTCCAATTAATCCGTCCGTCAGTGCTCAAGTAACGCTGTTGTAATCCTGGAGTAAGGTACTGCCCCAGCCTCTGCAGCAGTAGAAGGGGGATAGTAGAACACTGGGAAAGGAGGGATCTTCCCTCGCTTTTAGGTTGTGTTTTTGGAAAATGCAGAGCTCTGAGAATGTGTTTTGCCAGTATTCCAGTGATGGAGTGGTGTTTGGTTTGACTGCATCCCTTTCATCTTTCCCTAAACAGCAAAGCATTTACAGAAGTGAGTTTTGGGGAGGAGTCAAAGCTTTACTCTGCTGATTTTGTCTGTCCGTGTTCTAGGCTGGGATCTGGGTGTTCATGTGAGAGGCTTATGCTCCTTCTTCTGTGTAAGGCAAGTAAGTTTGCTCAGGGATCTCGGGTACTACAAGAGTGGATCCAGGAGCTTTTCCCCTCTCTAGACAAGTGGCAGAGGATGTTGAGTCCTTTAACAAACAGCTCAAATGCCCAGGAAACAGCTGAGTGAAAAGAATTAAGTATTAAAGGAGGCTTCCACAAAGCCTGGGGAGGAGGGACTTCCTTTTGCCCAAGTTTCAGTGTTTTGGTACCCGTGTGGCCCTGTGGCAGCCGGTCCTTGCCTCTCCACCAGGTCAGTGTGCTCAATAATAATTTTCACGTTCATTATTTTCTCTGTCAGTAGTGGAAGTTTTTCCCAGGCTGGGGGTAACATAACAAGAGGGTTTCATGCCTGCTGTGGGTGTGGAGCAGTGCTAAAGCAGTGTCTCAGTTTTCTGGGCTGCTGCAGTTGGGCTGTGCACAACGAACCAAGGGATACCCAATGCTGCTGTCAGTGCTGGAAATGTGTTTGACTTTAGTTGTGTGCCTGCTGGGCACCTGAGAACTGCTGAAAATGGTGGGAAAATAAATCCCATGGTAGTTTAGCCTGTTGCAGAATAAGGATTTTGGAGGGAAGAAAGAGCAAATCCCTTAGCTGGAAGGAGGAGTGTGGCTCAGCTTCACAGGATTAGTGAGGACAAAGAGAACGGATGCAAGGAGTCCTTTCCTACATCGTGTTCCCAATCTCTGTGGATGTGGAGAGCTGGATGAAGGTGTGTGGGGTGAAGGTCTGTGCAGGAGGAGAGTGGGGTACCTGAGTCCCCTCCCTGCAGAGAGGGAAGGACAGGCTCTGGGTGGGAGCTGCTTCTGCCTGACCGGAGCCCGGGCAGATTTGTTGCTGCAGGGAGCCTGACTTGTTCAAAGTGGCTCCCCTGGTTGGGCACAACTGGTTGGTTCCTGGTATAAATGGAGCTTCTGCTGGGAGTGCACTTGTTCCACCTCAGGCTCACAATAACATTGGCTCTGTCTTTCCTTGGGGATGCATTGATGGGATCTCCTGTGAGCACAGCCTTGCTTAAAACCAGCATTAAAAGGGAAACGGAGCAGATTGCAGGGCATTAACAACTTGTTGGCATTGCTGGGGCAGTGGGAAGGAAGGGCAGAGGAGTCGTGCTGCTGTGATTCCTGATGAGGAATCTTTGCTGTGTGGTGCTGCTGGACACGCACGGCCCCAGCTCAGCGCTGCCATTTCAGACACGAGGCGTCTGTCAGGCTTTGGGACACCTGTAATTGCAATTAGCAGCAAGGAAACAAAAAGTCACCAGGCTGGAGGAAGCGGGGAGAGCTGGAGGGGATGTGCTGGAGTGGGGAGGTGGATGTGAGTGGCGTGGCCTCTCCTCAGCGCGAGGAGCGTTGTACAAACACCCGAGTTCGTTCTCAGCCTGTCCTGGTGATCAAAGCCAGGCAAAACGGGATTTTCCTGTGCACTTCGGGGGACTTCTTATAAAAGGGCTGCGTGAGGTTTGTTTATGAAAGTGCGAATTGCAGAGAGCAGGAGTTGACAAAGGAGAAGCAATTTTTGCTTTTCCCACTGAGAGTGCGCTCGCAGATCCACGGACGGTGTGACCCCAGAAACAACTGGAGTCACTGTGCACGGAGAGGGAGCTGGTTTGTTGTACCACCTGTACTGCACTGTGTTCTCTTAGCTATTTTAATAGCTAATTAATCTTGATTTGCTTGGATTTAAGAGGTTTTTTTTCTCTTTTGGCACATATGCACAACCTATTATATCATAAATCCCACACATTTCAGCAAATGTCATCCTGATTGTTCCCTACAGCACAGCATCCTACTAGGGAAACATTCAAGGTCAGGAACTCAGATTCTTTAACCACTGTATTCGAGGAAGCCAATTTATTGTTCCTTCACAGCAGAACAGGGTGATTTCTTTTTGGACCTATATCACATTGGCAGCCAACCTGGAGAGGTCAGAATTGCCTTAATGCTGGAGGGTCCGTGAGCACATTAATCTGTCTTCATAAATTAACTGCTGCACCCCACAGATGCCAGCACAGGGCATTTCTGGGCATTTTATACAGCCATATGAAAGTTTAGTGCTTTTATATTCCTCTAGAAGCAGGAATTATTTTTGTGCACTCGGTGTTTGACCTGTGTCTCATATCCTAAAATCAATACAAGTATTCCTTGTCCTTTTTCCTTGGGTCTCTTAAAGTGTTTGAAGGAGTTTGCTTGGGGCTGGAGGAAGTGACCTTCATATCAAATAATCCTGACATGGCAAGTTGGGGCTTTGGGTAGCTTTCTTGTGGCTATTTGTGCTGTGAAAGCTGAATAAAAAATTTGCAACTGGAAGTCTTAAAAAGTGAATTAGGGAAGCATTGACTCCAAAGAGCCATTAGCGTGTCCTCAGCGTGGGATGTGCCTTGTTTTTCCTTGCTGCTTAATGTATAGCTGTGTCTGACCTTTTCCCCGGGTTGTTTTGGTGGGCCTGTGAAGGAGATGTCAGAAGGAAAATGTGAATTAAAACATCTTGCATCAGGGAATGACTTTCCTGCTCTTCTCCAAAAGGGAAAACACCCTGAAAATAAAAGAAGAGGGAGAGTCCTCTCTTAGTTTGCCTTCTCTAATACTCGTAGTTCCTGTTTCCTCTTGCTTTGGTGGTGGTATTTTAATTTTTTCAGGGGTGTGGTGCAAGGGGCAGTGTGTCTGTGTGTCCTGCTCCATGTCCCTGCAGGAGCTCTGGAAGTGCTGTCACTGCCCAGCTGCGCTGAGCATCACTACAGAGTTCTTTGTAGAACTCCTTCAGCCCCAGCAGCTAAATGTTCCCTGAGGTGGGATTCCCTTCCCAGGTGAAACACAGCTCATTTCAAACTTTTTGTCAAGCTTAAGTAGCTAAACCAAACTTTGTAGACATTCCAGTTCTCAGATCTCTTCTGGCTGGAGCTCTGAAGCTTTTTCTTTTTCAGAAATCTTTGGAGTGTTCTTTCTCCCTTCTAGTCTGTATCAGGATTTTTGAGTACCCAGTGCTGATGAGTGGTTTTCTGTCCAGGAATTGTGGGTTCAGGGCTCCTGACAAGCTCCTGGGTGGTGCCTGTGTACAGAGGCTGTTGTACAGCTCAGCCCTTTCACAGCCAGAGTGGGCTTGTGGTCATGTTGACAGCTTGACACTGCCATGGCAGTGATTTGTTAAAGCTTCCTCAAACACCCCTGTGAGCAGAGCAGACAAAGGGGAGGCATGGGCAGGACCTCCCGGAACGAATTGGGATTTGAGAGGAGGCTGGGCTGGGAGATCCCTGCGGATGCTGGGACTGAGGGAGGCGTGTTTGGCACCAGCATCACGGTGCTTGTGTAACAGAGATGCTTGATTCATCCCAATTTTGTGCTGCAAAATAAACTTTTGAGTACTTGGTTTATCCTGTAGCAAACTGTAGTTCAGGAGAGAGGAATCTTAACGGGGCAGGGAAGAGACTTAAAAAAGGTGGGAGATTTAGTAGGGGATCCTGAAGTGAAAACAGCTCTGAAGTGGGGCAGTCCTGGGCACTGGTGGTGCAGGAGGGCAGGGGGTGGCTGTGCCCAGCCTGGGGCTGCTGGCACAGCTCCCTGCCCTACAGAGCCCAGCTGCTCTTTGCTCAGGGTCACAGGGACTCGCTGGCAGCCTGAGCTGGGGAAGAGCCTGGGATCTGAGCTCCTGAGAACTGCTGGTTGCTGCAAATCAGACATCAATGGCACGAGCACAGGCGGAGCAGGGGTGCTCTGGCAGGAGGGAACTGCTCTGGGAAGGAAATACCACGTCAGGGTTTGAATTAAAAGTGTGATAAGCATGCACAGTGTTCTGCACCAGTTGTGAAATTTTCTGACACAGCTGCATCAGTCCTACGTGACCCATTGTCACAGTCCTTGGCTTCACTGAGACTCGCAGTGAGAAGGAACCCAGGCAGGAAATCTGATTTAATACAGAGTGGATCTCTGCTGGGGTCCGAGGATCAAGTGCCATCAGCCCCTTTCCTGATCTAGAAAGTGCTAAATTCAGTAAATATCCTTAATTCAAGGGGCCTGACTCCTGCTGGTACTGGTAGATCTCATAGGTGAAGGTGAGTGGAAGGAGAAGTGCACCAAGTAAACAAAAATATGCAATTTTTCAAAAACAAAAAGGCTGGTGAAGAGAGGGAAAAAAAGATGTATCAGGTTGCAGGCTGTAAAAGTGGCTCTTACACTCTTGTGTGTCCTCCCAGGAGATGAGCTGGGGTTTGGTGTGTCAGGAGGGAACAGGAGGGACCCAGAGTGGGGAGAAGCTGTGGCTGGGCGCAGTCACCCCCAGGGCAGCACCCTCTGTGTGTGCTCTCAGGGGTTTTGTGTCCTCTCAAACTCCTCTCCTGTTTCCTCCCCTCTCTCCAGACACCCCCTGGAAGTGCAAGGTGCTGTGCAGCACGGCTTGGTTTGGGAGGTGCTTGCCAAGAAAAGAAGCTGCAAAGTGAGCCCTGCACTTTTCTTCTCCCTTTCTCGTGGGGAGCTCTGGAGAGGTGGCATCTGCCTGCCTTTGGTGCCATCCCAGTGCCCCGGAGGGGGTTTGGAACTCCTCCCTGTCCCCCAGTGCTGCTCAGCCCCCCTCTTACCTGCCCGTCCCCCTGGGTGCCCTGTCACACCTGGCTGCCAGCCCTCTGCATTGCAAACCCCACAGCTTCAAATTCACCTGGTTTGGAGTCAGCCTGGAGCTCTGGGGATGCTCTGTCCCCTCGTGGGCACAGCTCACAGTGAAACTCTCCTTTAAAACTCCTTCCAGTCACACTCTCCACCCTGTGTCTTCTGCTGCTGATGCCACCAAAGTGAGCACATCAGGATCGCTCCCATCGCTGGTTTCAATCAGGAAGCGAGGCTGAGGAATAAATACTGCCTCAGATGAAACTTAATCTGTTTTTAAAGAACTCCCTCACACTGAAATAGAGGCATTTTTCCTTGTTTTTTAACAGTCCTCCCCTGAAAAGCCTCTCTTGGGGTGTCCCTCATCCTCACTTAATGATGTTGAGGTTTTTTTTCTTTTTTATTCCGAGTTTCTGGAAGCTCTGTGGTTTTCCCTGTTACACGTTTTTAATTCAGAATGCCTCAATGGGCCTTTCCTGTTCGGAATCTCTAGAGTACTCCATGGGGGAAAATTTAAAAAATAACATGTAAGCTTTACATAATTTACTATGAGAGTAATTGGGTTTATACAGCAGTTCATAAACCTTTAGCTGGTAAAAATCAAAGTACCTTAATCTCAAAAGCAGATGGGGAGATGTCACGGTGATGGCTTATAGCGTTTTCAAAGACAAATTGTTTAATTCCGTCACTGCTAGGAAAATAAATAGTTCTGCTGCTCGATTGAAAACAGAAACATCTCAGAAATGAGACTTTCTTTGCTTTCAAGCATTGTTAGCTTGACAACAAAGAAATCCAAAGAAGCTCAGTGCAAAGATGTGATGGAGCTCCAGTTTATGAGAAATGAAAGGCGAAAGCCTCTACAGCACCTTTTATCATTCTCAGGGAATTTTCAAGTGCCTTCCCTGCGCTGCTTTCAGGCGCTGCCGCTGTCGCAGGCAGTGTTTGGTGTGAATCAGCGAGGCATGTGGTGTCTGCAGGTCATTTCCTTCTATCCACAGAGGTGGCAGGGCTGGCCCTGGTCCGTGCCTGTCGCTGGGAGCGGTGAGTGTGGGACGCTGCTCCCAAATCCCACTTTTCAATGCACTTTGCAGGGGTGGATTGAAAGCTCGGAGCCATGCCTTGCCTGTGTAATGAAGGCTTCATTTGTAGCCCCACAGTAATGCTGCTCACAGGCCAATCAGGGCTATCTGGCCAGCACATCCCCTCCCAAGTGATGGTCTTGCTTTAGTCCTAATGGCCTGATGAGATCACCTCTAATTTGTGTATCAAGCTGGTTTGTATCACATCGTTCAGAAAAAAAAAAGAAAGGGGGTAAAAAACCCCACACAAACCCAACAAAACCCTCTTTATTTTATTTTTTTTTTCTTGCTGGACTTCAAAAGGTTGCATTATACCCAGTGTGCTGTGCCCTGTGAAAGCTCAGAGCCATTACCTCAGCCCATAACCAGCAGAAAATGAGTGCCTGTTTTGGTGGGGGCTCATTTGCTCCAGAATTATGACAGTACTGTCAGGAAGAGGTGCCTGGAGATGGTTGCTCTGGTGGCTCCCTGGGCTGCTGACTCAGGCTGGGGTCTGCTCTCAGCATCCGCAGGTGCAGCATCCTCCTCCTGTGGCAAGGGAATGAGGGAGCTTTGGAGTGTGAGGAGCTGGTGGGTGACAGCCCAGAAATAGCAGAGGAAGATGTTGAGGTGGCTCAGGATGCTGAGAGCAGAGTGGGGGTGGGGAATAACAAGGTGTTCCCACCCAGTGGTTTGTGTGTCCAGGTACAGATACCACATTGTGTCAGCGTGGGGAAAACCTTGATGTGATTTCTTGCTCCTTGAGGAAACAGCCAGGAGAGACTCAATGTGGATTTGGTAACTCTGGGTCACAGGTGTGGTTCTGACATGGGGAGAAGATTTCCTGGCAGTCTCCTGCAGCAGCAGAGCCTTGTGGTAATGCTGTTAACTCAGCAGAACTGGATGGAGCTGATGGTGAAGAGTGTTTTTGCAGTTTTTGGGAAAAGGGGACTCAGCCATGGTGTTCTGCTGTGATGGACCCATTCCTGGTGGGCTTAGACCAGTGGAGACAGAGGGAACCAGAGCTGAAGGAACAAAATGATCCTCAGAGCCCAGCACACAAAGCTCTGCATTGTGTGTTTGGGAGGAAGAGCGATTTAATAAAGTGCTTTGGTATAAAGTATAAGAAATAATGGAGTTGGGTTCTTGGATATTTGGGAAGTGAGTGCTGACAGGGGAGTGAACCAAGCACACCAGTGGTGCTCAGTGTCTTCTGTGCACCATCCAGGCCTTTCTGCCAGGTAGTTCCAGAGCTGAATTAACCTCAAGTTGTCTTTTTCCAGCACTGCTCTCCTCTAAAGGAAACAAATTTTTGGCAGGAATTGATTTCTTTTTTGCAGCTAACTTTTAAACCTAAAAGCCTAACAAATATATGCTGCAATGATCAAAAAATGTTACATTAACACTTTTTTATGACCTTAGCTGAGACACCTGGTAATATGCTGTTGTTGTGGGCGATTTTGATGCTTTTATTTTTATTATTTTTACTGTTCTACACCCTTTTGTAGGTGAATCAGTTTTGCATGTTGCAGTGCTGGCATTTGGATTTCTCTTGAAATCTGGCTGGAGGATCTGAAATCTTTGGAGCTCAACTTGTTGCTTTCTGTGTCCTTGCTTGTGTCCCCTCTCATACACAGCAGTGGGAGCCCAGGGGAGCTGGAGCTCACAGGGACTGAGCACTCAGCTCTCACAAAGAACGTTTGGAAACTGCACTCTGCTCACAAAATCAGGGTGCTGGCTGTAGAAAATGCAAAATTCAGCTTGTGTAAGTTGCTCGCAGTGGGCTTTTAAGTGTCTGTTTGGGATCAAACCCAGGTAAGTGATGCTGCTTCAATCTGAGGTGTTCCATGAGGTTGGTTTGCTCTCTCAGACAGCAGGATTCATTTCCAAAGTTGTCTTGGGGCTGCCTGCATTGTTTTTTATTTTGGCTTTCTTGCTGAACTGGGCCCACAGTTAATGCTGAGTTTCGATTTCCATGACAAGTTCTCTTCTGGGAGATTTACAGCTCAGCTGCTTTGGTTTGCCAGGCTAATGCTGTGGAATGCAGGTTGACAGTCCAGATGTGAAACCTTTCTCCTCACAAAGAAAACAAAGGATTAAATGCATTTTAAGAGGGTTTGAAAAAAATAATTTAAGGCTGAGGCCCCAAACCCAACATCTGAAGTCGTGAAATACTGCTGGGAATGTGAAACTTCAAAATCAGGACACTTGGAAGTGTGGCCAAGGCTGTGAGTTCCCTGTGGCTTTAGGAGCACCTGACACTGCCTGTACTGGGGCTTCCTAAGGTTTTACAAAATGTCAAGCAATCAAATTCTCCATCTTCATGCCATCAGTGCAGGTTAAAGGGTGGTTTGGGTTTTTGCTAAAGCCTGAGGAGTGTGGGGCCAGCTGCAGGCACTCACTTGGAAATGACCATGCTTTCCTGATTTTCATAGCTAAAGACAGTAGCTCATGTTTTCTGATTGGACAAACTTACAATTTTTCTGATCACAGCATTATCCCTGTTTCCAGGGGCATGGAGGAAGGCCCAGGTGGTGCAGGTTTGTTCCCCAGCATCCCCACTGCAGGGGGAAAGGTCTGACCAGGCTACAAGGTCATGACTGAACTGGAAAAGGGTTTAATAGTGGTGTTTAATGTCCAAAACATCTTTTTAAAGAGAGAAATACAATGGCCTCAGCCAAGCCATTGAATGTGATCTTTTGTGTTCATGAAGATTTGTACAATGCATCTACCCATGAATACCCGTTTGGGTTTCAGAATTATTTGGGTTGGAAACAATGCAGCAAGAGTTCATTGTGCTTTCAGAGAAATGATGAAAACATCCAGAACTTTCTCTCAGCCCTTATGGGAAGAGCAAACATGAGGAGTTTGTACTACCAGATGTCTTAAAATTGAGACCATAGCCTCAAAGGTAGAAAGGGCAGACCTTGCAGGGCAGGTCATTCTCAAGTTGCCTTGGGAAATATAATGGGGTTTATTGGGATTTATTGAAACTGGAGTTGTAAAAAGCTTGTGAGCCTTCATTTGGGACTAATAATCCTACTGGTGTTCTGTTCTGGTCAGGCTCAGGAAGCCTCTGCAGAGCAGCGACTTTACTGTAGCAGGGGCACATTCTGTACACTCAGATATTTGGTATTTGTTCTGTTCAGAAAGGTGTCTGCCTTTATTCTAAGTTGTGGAACAGCAGATGAGTACAAGCATGCTATAAAGCAAGTTTAACAAATGACAAAAATGGCTTATGTTTTTCCTAGGTAAAAGTCAGGAAAAAATAAAAAACCCTGGGCTAAAACTGCCTTTTGTAGTATCAGTGTATCTTTTTTTTAAAGCAGAATGTCCTAAACTGAGTAATTAGGGAAAAAAAAAAAACTTTGAGACTACACACATAGAACTAGGAGTTAATTTTTTTTTGCCATATATATATATATATTCACTTTGTAGAATTAGTTTCTCTTTGGAAGCAATATATTTTTGGCTAATAAGATGTTGTTTGGTGTTGAACTCTGGCTGCTACAGTCAGATCCTGTGGTCACTTGTTCCCATGCATTGAGAGCCATCAGAGCAGTCCTGCAGGACTTGCAGGCAAAGCACAGTGAGCCCCAGCAATCTCTGCACTTTGATAAACCCTCTGTTTGTGCAGCTTGATAAAAGTAGGGGCTTGAGGTTTCCTTCCTGTGCTGGGGTTTGTCACACTGGAATACAGGAGATCACACCAGGGCTCAGCCACACAAGTGTCCCCAGCCTGGTGGCACCAGCCCCTCAGCTTGGTGCAGCTCTGATGCCTGGAAAGGCTGACCTGGAACAGAGACTAGACAGAGCAAAAGGAATAAAATAGGTATTTATTGAAAGGATACACCCTGGGCAGTGCCAGAGCCTGGCCAGAGCTACAGCCAAATCAAATCCAAGGTGGATCCTGGTCACGAGTTTCACACTTTTGTAAGTTTTGGTCCATTTACATATTGGGGTTAAATGCCCAATTACAGCCCCAGGCTGTGGGGTCTCAGCCCCCTGGCTTGCCCCCCTTTCCCTTGCCCTTGTTTCTGCTCTTTGGGTACCAGTTGTCCTTGATTCTCCAGCTGGGAAGGGATTGCTTTGTCACTGTCCTGTGAAGAGAACTTACTAACACCTAACATGGAGTTTCAGAGTCACACCCGAAGCAGCAGAGAATCTGAAAAAGATAAAAGCTAAAACCCAAGGCATCAGCTCGTGCCAGTGAATCCCTTTGGGTCCTTCCAGCAAACGAGCTGTGGAAGGGGAAATCACAGAGGAGCAGAGCAGCTGGGGAAGGGTTCCCTCTGTGCAACAGCCTCCTCTTGCTCTGCAGAAGCCCACGGGCACAGAGCCACCCCAAACACTGAGTGTTCAGCCACATCTGCAGAAAATCCATGGGAGGGCATGTGGAAAGTTGGCACAGCTCTTGGTGGAAGGAAGTGGGAAGAAAGAAAATCATTAGCTAAGGCTGATGGGGATGCGTAGACTCGAGGTCATCTTATCTGTGGAAGTTCTTCCACCCTTTCTGTTGTTTTAACCATTTCTCTGAGTAATCAGAACTTTTTCCATGCCTGCAGACTGGGAATGGAATATTTTTGAGCCATCAGCTCTGGAGATGTGTCTCTCTGTGTTTGGCCTGCCAGTCTCCTGGGCAGGTGGCTGGGCGGGCAGGACGCTGGTGCCAGTGAGATTCAAGGAGAGCCATCACTGCAGGACATCCAATTCCTGCTATTTGCCCAGCTCTCAACATGTCCTTAGGTGATGTATTCCTCCTGGTAATTTCCTCAATTTATCAGTGATTTCAGTAGAGCTTGATGAAGGATGTCAGCTGGAGATTAGTCCCAGATGCCTGGGCTGACCTTAGCTTTATCAGCTGCTTTCAATACTGGAACCATGAAGCACTTGCAAGTTTTCTGGTTCCTCGCATGATTGATAGCCCAGTTCTGAAGTGGCTTTCCTCCTGGTTTGTGATCCAAGAGGATAATGCCCTGCAGCTGTCCACAGCATGATGCTCTTGTGGTGAACACTCTGATGCTCTGCTGGCTCCTTCCCAGTGCGAGCGTTTATTAAAACGGCAGTTGTGTTCTGCAGGCCTGACCTCCCACTGATCCATGGCTCTACCTTTTCCTTTGAACATCTTGAGCAGAGTGAAACAAGTCCCTCAGTGCTCAGGTGAGGCTCAGGTGTTTTAGGAGGTGTTGAGCTGTGGATGTGCAGAGTGGATGGACAGACCTGCAGAACCCATGGCAATCAGCTTTTAGCACTTGGCAGAGGTGTTTGGTCATTTTGAGTGTGGTTTTGGGGAACTTTCCTGGAGTTCTCAGCTCTTGTTGGTGCTAGGAGTGGGCTGGTGAGGAAGATCTTTCCTTCTGGCCTCATGACCTCTTCTGCTGTGTTTGTCAAGGGTTTGTCTTTGTGGGAATGTGCTGCAGGGTGGCATCTCCCCTGGCTCTGCACATTGAGGCTGCTCAGAAGGTTGTGTGGACTCCCAGTATTCCAAAAGTTGTGTGAATTCTATGTGAGGCTGATGACAGCCTTCTCATGATGAAGAGTCAGGACTAGACAGACCAGGAATTTTTATTACCCTAAATTTTGCATCTTCTCCTGCTTGATGCTGGGGTTCTGCAGAGGTGTTGGTGGGGAATTCACCTTGGTTGAGTTTTTCAGACACAGACTGTAGGGTCAGACTGGTCTAGTTGGGGGAAGGTGCTCGTTGGATTCTGAAGTGCATTTTCATTACAAAAACAAAAAAGGAAAAAGGAAAGGCAACACCAAGCCCCATCTTTCTTTAAAGGGTGAGGGTGGTAGGGCATGAGCTCTGTCCTGTGCTGGTCATCTCAGGAAACACTCCTGGATGTGGTCTTTGTGTCTGTACCACAGGAAATGGGCACTGCCTGCTCTGAAAATGAGAGAAACTGGAAGGAGAGGAAGGCATCCCTTCAGTCTGAGTCCCTGGAGTCAGCATCCATCCCTGTTTTGCTCCTCAAGCTGCACTCCATGGTTTGGTCTCCAGCTGTGCAGGAGCACTGCTGGTCATTTTTCCCAATCTTCTTTAATCTACATCGAAACCAAGAGCACTCCATCTGCAGTTGTTGAATAATTCTCCATTGTAGGGGCTGTGGCAGCAATGAAGTGTTTCACTGGTTTGGAACTTCTTAATGTGAAAAATGTGAGGCATTCTCGTGGGCAGGGAATGGCCTTGCAGTTAACTCTTGGGGCATGGTCCTGCTTTTTGGGTTGAGTTTTCTTTCATCTGAGTAGGAATGAGTTTATACAGCCTGCTAGACCTGGCCAGGAATTCCAGTATTCCTTTCTTTGAAGGTGTTTGCCACGGAGCCAACAGATGACAATTGTTTTTTATGTCATGGCAGGAAGGTGGAGAGCTGGGTGGAGGTGGCTGTGAGCAGAGTGGATCAGGTGCTCTGCCTCACTGTTGCATTTGATGTTTTTCTCCATGGACTAAGGCCTGGTTTGTTGGTAACCACAAGGATTGTGTTAGGTTCCTGGGGTGGGCCCACCTTTTATGAGCTGTAGGAGCAGGAATTGCCAAGATCTTAAAAGTGGCAATGGCTGCACGGAGCATAACACAGCATTTTATTTTAATTTTTTTATGGTTTTGTTTTGGTATTTTTGTGGGGTTTTTTGTTTTTTTTTGATTTGCGAAATGGACTGGAAGCCTCAACTTAGGGTGTTTAGTAGCCAAGTAGTGTTTTATGGAGTATAACGTAGCTCTTTTGGACCTTTTTTTTTTGGTGTTTTTGTTTTGGTGTTGGTTGTTTTGTTTGTAGGTATTTTGGTATTTTTGTGGGCTTTTGTTGGTTTTTTTCTTTGTGAAATGGACTGGAAACCTCAGCTTGAGGTATTTAGCAGCCAAAAGAGTGTTTTATGGGGATCTGCTAAACCACCTTAGGAAATTGTGGCAACTGATGTGTATTTGTAATGAAAGCGTTTGTAATGAAATATCTATGGAAAAGGGTTGCAATGGTGTAAAAACTTGGGAAAAATGAGCGTTGCTGAAAGAAAGAAGGGGTGAGTGCTACCAACAATTTCTGAAGGCAGTATTTTAAATAATCCTGCTTAGATTTTGGATAAAGGGAAAACAAACAAATGTGGAGTCTGAAACAGCTTCTGTCCTTTCATTTTCTGCTGGATGTTTACAAAGCACCAACACATTGTAGCAGGAAAAGTGTTTTGCTTGGCAGGGATTTGTTATAGCCATGTAAGTGGCCTTCCAGCCTCCCAGTGCTCCAGGCTTTCCTGGACATGCAGATTTTATGGGTGTTTTATCTATTAGCAGGACTTCCTTGCTTTTTCCCAGAGTCACGTCTGTAGGAAAATAATTTGGTGATATTGTCCCCATAATGTGAAGATTCTGCTGGAAGTTTGGGTAGTCTGGCCCAGAAATCTCTGTTTGTGTTGCTGGGGAACTTGGATTTGGGGTTTGAATAAAAATATACATCTTAATTACAAGTGCAAAGAGCCCAGTGAGTGCCCTGGGTGTGTGGCACTGGGGACTTCAGCCAGTGCTGTAAACTGGGGGCAACTTTTTATAATTCCTGCAAGATTATTTTTGTCCCAAAGGTCTGTTTGATCTCAGGTGACTGCGCTGCTGTGCCTTAAACAGGGTGAGGAAAAGGAAGGGTCACTTGTTGGGAGCAAAGGGGAGGAACAAATGGCTTTACACTCAAATACTTCCAGGGAAAGAGACTTCTATGGCCTCGCAGATAACTGGGAGAGGAAACTCAGAATGCCATATCATGTGAATATAGTTCTTGCCTGCCTCGTATCACTGCGAGTTCTCAACACATCTGGGCTGAGAGCAGTTCCAGTAACATTCAAAAGTACTATTTTGGTTGGCACACTGGGGCTGTGGTAGATGCCAATTAGTAATGGCTCTTGGAAACAGCCTGCGTTAAAACTGTCCCTGAACCATTCCCCAGAGAAATTATTCAATTAAGTACAGCTAAAATTAATGTCCATGGGTTTTGTTCGAATCAAACAAAATAAGCAGCTGGAGAAGGGAAAACTTCTCAGTGTGTGCTTTTAAAATAACAACTCTTAACTAATAACTGTGTGAGCTGGAATTGATAGCAGTGTTTGTTTTCCCAGTGCTGCTCTGTAGCCGTGGATGAGCTGGTGAGGGCTCCCAGAGCTGATATCCTTGGATGGTTCTGTGTCACCTCCATGCAATCTCCAGTCACCATCTGCTGCTCCTGCACCTGCTTTTGAGAGGATGAAATGTTGCCTGGGGGTATCACAGTTTGCCCCAGATACAGTCAGATATTTCGGGATGGATGAAGGCAGTATGCAAGGTGGAAGCAGAGGGCCTGGACATGTCCTTGGAGCAGGTGGCGAGGTTCTCTGTGGCAGAACAAACAGGTTCCTCTTGTTTTGGCACGTGTTAGCCCTGAGGGTAGTGAGGCTTTGGTTGGGGGAAGGCGTGGGCTGGTCCTGGGCATTCTGAGCTGGGTGCTGGGGCTGCTCCTCAGTGCCCACAGGCAGGCAGAGGGCACAGGGCTCTGGAGCAGCTTCTTCTTTCAGGCTGTGCCTTTGTCTCTGCTGTCAAAGGCAGGAGCAGTCCTGGAAATGAAGGAGTTCTGTTCCTCAGGCGGAAGGAGCTCCTGCAGCAGCTTCTGCCAGGAAAGCGTGGAGTGCCTGGGGATGGGACCTGGGCATGGAGTAGGGCTGGGGCTGTCCCCAGCTCCTGGCCAGGACACAGCTCCTGCCCTGGACCCCCCTCAGTCCTCAGTGCTCCTCTGCCAGCAGGACAGGGACAGGGAAGAGTGGGAAGTGTCCTTGTGCCCCCTGGAGCCCCCAGAGCTGCAGGGCTGAGATCCCCCCGGTCTCCCTGCAGCTCTGACACTGCTGTACTCACCTTTGTTACAGAAATATTTGTGTAGGAATTACAAAAAGTTGCCTCTGGTTCACATCCTGACACGCTCCCAGCAGGAGCCCAAATAGAACTTCTGAACACTCCTGTCCCCAAGGACCATCAAGACCCCTGTTAATTAAAACAGCTGAAGAGTGAAGACAGCTGGAACATGGAGGAGCAAGTTGGTTTGACCCCTTGGAGAAGTTTGTATTTTTGGGGTTTTTAATGCTTACAGGAAGTTCTGCCAAAGAAGAGATTAAATGTCCTCAGTTAAATTTGGGATGGTGGAGGGAGGAATCTTGGTGTTTGCTTGAAGTGCAGAAGTGATCAGAGCAGGGAGTGTTGGTGTCCCAGTGTCCTGTGGAGCAGTGAGCACCACGGGGATTTGAGGTGGAGCTGAAGGAGGAGAAGCCCAGGAGTGCAGTCCTGTGTTGCCTTTGGCACAGGGCGCTGCACAGCTCGGAGGGGCTGCAAAAACCTGCCACAGCTGCAGCCAGGGAAGAGAAATTCGGATTCCTGGCTTTGTATTTTTGACTGCGTCTTTTCTGTTTTCACTCTGCCCTGACATTACAGCTGGCACGTCGTGCTGAGGTTCTTCAGGTTTCTGATGTACTTCCATTAGTTGCAATCTTCATTTCATAGCCCTGGCACTTGGAACAATGCTTTGCTTTCTTATTAACATGTAATTATGGGGTTTGGACATACAGAGGTTGGCATTCCCTATATGATTCATTTCTTTGGTATCCAGCTCTTCTCCTGAGGCACCAGAGACCTGAAGGAGGCAGGGAAAGCCTGCTTGGCTTCTCCACTGAATTCCAGCCTTACTGTAATTGGTTTTGTGTCGGGATTTTAGTTCTCTGTGTGTTTTCTTAAGGCTGACTGGAGTCTTCCATGACTCAGTGGGGTAGGCCATGGAGGTGCATTACTCATCGATAAATGCTATTGAGTGATCCATAAATTTCAATCCACAGAAAATCCAAACAATTCTAAGGAAACGTTTGGTCAGCAGCACCGTTCTGCTAAACTGATCAAACCCCAGATTTGTTTCTCTCTTCCGGTGCTGAGTTTCACACAGCCATTTTTGCTTGGCTTTTGGGTTTCTCACTCCACAGACAGAATAGGTGCAGGTCAAATATGGAGTTGCCAAAATCAAATGTGGCTTTTTATGCATTTTAAAGAAAATAAACAAACAAAAAAAAGCAATTAGTGTTAAGTCATGTATGCAGAACTCTAAAGTCTCTCCCACTTCATGGGAAGAGATGGTCATCCATGAGTTAAGGAGAGGGATTTGAAAAAAACCCACGACTCTTGTGCCCTCAGAAAGGTGGTGCAGCTGTGTGGGACATGGGGAGACACAGGATGGGAAGGAACCAGGTCATTTTCCTTCTCTTGAGTGAGGAAAGGTTAGGGAAATGCCCCCATGGTTTCCTGCAAAATGAAACATCAAGTTCCTCATGCTCTCTAGCTCTGCCTGGCTTTCACTCCCGTAGGGAACTGCTCTTTTCCCCAGAATTAGGAGTTTAATGTCTCATGAAGGAGCTCCTTAGCAGGAGAAACATCACGGAGGGCCCGAGGCACTGAGAGGGACAGGACAGGATCCCCTTCACGTCCCTGTGCTGCCCCCACGCTGTGCCTTGTCCTCTCCAAAGTGACACTGGGACTGGAATGTGCACCTTGATCCCTGTCCTGTAACTCTGTGTCCTCACTGCTGCTGGGACCCTACAGAGGATGCTGCAGAATTAATCTGTGGTGGGATCTCATGTCCTCACAGTCCATTTGCTCCTCTGTCCCCTGGAGCACAGCTGGAAAGGGAGGAAGGACAGAGTGGCTGAAAGGGCTGCAGCAGGGGCTTCTACTCTCTGGAAAAGTTTGGGCTCCTGCTCTTTGGAAAGGTTTGGGCTCCTTGTTTTGTTGGCAGAACAATTTCATTTGGTTATTCACTTCAGGGAGGAGTTCCAGAACAAAGCACCCTCGAGGAGGTGAAATGCTGGCGGTCCTGCCTGTGGAGCTGGGATGGACTGGGTTTGCCACCTGCCAAAGGCTTTCCAGGGGAAACTGTTCCCTTGGAAAACTCCTGGCCAGCTGCAGAGAGACATGATGGCTGAGCTGACAGAGAAGATGGGCTGCCAGAGGCAGAGCGATGGGAAGGGTAGTTGGGAATGTCAGCAGAAGCTTTGGCAATCTGGGAAGGGTGGCTGGGGGTTCTACTGGAGGAACTGTGTCTGTGCTGTGCTACTGGAGGAACTGTGTCTGTGCTGTGCTACTGGAGGAGCTGGGTCTGTGCTGTGCTACAGGAGGAGCTGGGTCTGTGCTGTGCTGCTGGAGGAGATGGCTCTGTGCTGTGCTGCTGGAGGAGCTGGGTCTGTGCTGTGCTACAGGAGGAGATGGCTCTGTGCTGTGCTACAGGAGGAGATGGCTCTGTGCTGTGCTACAGGAGGAGATGGCTCTGTGCTGTGCTGCTGGAGGAGCTGGGTCTGTGCTGTGCTACAGGAGGAGATGGCTCTGTGCTGTGCTGCTGGAGGAGCTGGCTCTGTGCTGTGCTGCTGGAGGAGATGGCTCTGTGCTGTGCTACAGGAGGAGCTGGGTCTGTGCTGTGCTACAGGAGGAGCTGGGTCTGTGCTGTGCTGCTGGAGGAGATGGCTCTGTGCTGTGCTGCTGGAGGAGCTGGGTCTGTGCTGTGCTGCTGGAGGAGCTGGGTCTGTGCTGTGCTACTGGAGGAGCTGTGTCTGTGCTGTGCTACAGGAGGAGATGGCTCTGTGCTGTGCTACAGGAGGAGATGGGTCTGTGCTGTGCTGCTGGAGGAGCTGGCTCTGTGCTGTGCTACAGGAGGAGATGGCTCTGTGCTGTGCTACAGGAGGAGATGGCTCTGTGCTGTGCTACAGGAGGAGATGGCTCTGTGCTGTGCTGCTGGAGGAGATGGCTCTGTGCTGTGCTACAGGAGGAGATGGCTCTGTGCTGTGCTGCTGGAGGAGATGGCTCTGTGCTGTGCTGCTGGAGGAGCTGGCTCTGTGCTGTGCTGCTGCTCGGGGCTCTGGGCAAACCCAGGCCCTGAGCTGGTGGCCTTTGCAGGGGCAGCAGAGGAGAAAAGCAGAAGGACCCATTTGGACAGCGCAGGCTGCTCCAGGCAGTTCAGCTGGGGTTTGCATTCCCTTCCTGCAGGGATGAGCTCCAGCTCCAGCCTGGGGGGCTCCTGGCTGGTGGGGGACACTGAAATTTTCCATGCTGTGGCTGGAGAGAGGCAGAACCAGCTTTCCACAGGAGGTATCAGGGATTTCAGTACGAAAACAGAACATTTATGGTTTTCATGGCAGCGGCAAAGTCTCTGAAGGAAAAAGGAAATGAAGGATGAGCTTTTTTTTCCTGAGAAATTCCTAGGATCCCATACAATTTCTTATGCTCAGTTTTTTATCATGTGTCTTCCCTTGGTGTCCTTTGCATAAATCTTTATTCTTTTTAGTTCTCAGCAGATGTGGTTTCAGGGATGTGTATAAGTCCACCCTTGTCACTGCTGCCAGATTGTTCCTTTGCACATTTAATGCAAATTACAAAACAAAACCAAAAATTATTTGGTTTTGAAAAAAAAAAAATAGGAGATTTTCCTCACTTTGCTCAAGCCTTTTCCAGTAAACATCTCTCCCCTTCCTGGGAGGCAGAGTTATGTTGGAATGGGAGAGAGCTGCACTTCCGAGCTCTCCCACCTCTTCCTCAGGGATGCTTCTTCTGACCTGGACCCATGCTCAGCCTGCTCTGCACTGTCCAAAACATATTGCCTAGGATCAAAAACTGCTGCTGTGCAATTTTGAACCAAAAAAAAAAAAAAAGTCAAGTATTTTAGAATATATCACCCTACATTTTTCCTGTCACAGGCTGCCTCTGCTGCTCCTTCCTTGCATGTTTTCCCTGTAAGTGCCGTGTGTGGATCTGATGCCAGCTTCCTGAGGGGCTGCCCCTGCCCTCTGCATGGCTGGTGCCAGGGGATGCAGGAGCCAGGGCAGCACTACAGCCACACTTGTGTCCCCAGAGAAGACCTGCCATGACTTCTGTCCTGGTTTCGTGATACGTCCATGTTGATCTCAGATCCCACCATTATTTTGCTGACTGACACAGACCTGAAGAAATCCTGCCCTTGTTGAGGGCTTCATCCCAGATTTTATAGTTTGGATCAGCAGGAAAAGCACCCAGATTTCCCCAGATTTCTAGGGACAGGTGTTGCTTCCCTGCCATGGCCTGGCAGGAGCAGGGTGAGGAGACCTAGAAGTGCCTTCCTGCAGGGACTGGACACTTCTGTGGGGAATGTTTGGCTGCCTCAGCTCCTAGTCAGCTCCAGAACCTCCTGCCTGGCTGGTGGCTGGCACTGCAGCACAGGGACACGTGTGCAGGAATGGGGACAGCTGTGGCAGTGGTTTTTTGAGCAGTCCCTGCTGATGGAGCAGCTCCTGGCCAAGCTCACCTCCAGCACTGACCTTCAAACTTCTCCCACTTCAGCTGTGCTTAAGTGACTCTGAGTTTAATGCTGGGGTTGGGCACTGGGTTTTTATCTTCTGCTTCAAGATCCTGCTTCCCTGAAAGGAGACCTTGGCTAAATTTGTGTTCCTGGCTGAGTTGTGGTTTGCAGTGCTGAGTTACAGGAGTGTCCTTTGGAAGGTCACCAGCAGCCAGCCTGCCTTCCCCGTCTGCTCCCTCCCACCAGGGGGACCTGGCTCCTTCCCTCTTTTCAGGTCTCTCTCCATCTTTTTTTAGCCTGTTCCTTGCATAGCCAGCTAAATGGGAGGTGGTAGAACATGGAATTGCCAGCCTGAAGGGCACAGGTAGTTGCAGGTGGGTCAGGAAAGGTAGGAACCTGTGGAGTGTCATTGCTCTGAGGACTTCCTTAGCCATGGATTCCTTGGTGCCCACCTTTGAAATCCAGTACTAATTTTCAACTCTGCTTTATCCAACACTAATTTCCTTTGCTTTGGAGTGGGGAGAAATACTTCATTTACAGGGAGGTTGAGCACTGCCCTGTGCTTGGGTGTCACCACAACAGAGGGTTTGTGGGTGCAGAGGACAGATGATGGATGGATGGACAGATGGTGGATGGATGTTTCTCCTCTGAGTGTTTTTGGTTACAAGGGTGCTCTGGCCTGGGGAACCTGCTGGGCTGGACTTCTGGGAGTGGGGTCAGGACCTCCTTGTGCTTCCTCCCTATTCTAGCTGCTCAGACCTCCAGGTCCTGTCATGAGCACTCCAGAATTCTCCAGACATCAAAAGCGCTGGGTGCTTGTTGAGCTTTGGGCTGTGTGTTGGGTGAAGTGCCCTGCTCCCCTGGACCCTGACATGTTTTGTGACACAAAGCATGTTTATACATACATACATATATATATATATATGGAGAAATGATTCTTCCAGGATGTGCAGGGCAGCCCTTTGGTTCAAAAATGAGTCCTGGCAGGGGGATGGGAAAGGAGAGGCTCTACACAGAATCCCAATTGCACTGTCTTGGGCTTTGAAATGATGACAGAAAATTTTCCTGCTCACATTTGTTCTCATTTAGCTACAGCTTGTTCACCAGGATGTTTTTCAAGGAGGGTCTGGTCAGTGCTGGCAGAGGAAAGTCTCCAATTTCCCAAGCATGCTTATCACTTTGTCCTTGACAACGATGGGAACTTGCAGCCCTTTTTTTCATGGAGAAGCAAACATGAGCAGTCCTGCCCTTGCAGGCAGCATTTTCCTGATCTTCCTGTGTGCTGAATCACACAGGACAGATAAAATTTCCCCAAAATATTGTTGGCTTTGCAGATGCCAGACCTGGGAAAGTTGGGTGGAAAGGGGAGGAGAGTGAATATCTGAACTGCAAACTGAACAAACCTTGTAGCTCACACAAAATGCCTCCCATGCCTTGGTAAAATGTGTTTTGGTGTAGGATGGACAATACTGAGTGTAATGATATTGACAAACAATAATTTTAAGTATTGCAAACAACTTTGGAAATGTGGAGGGTTTGTATCTGGAATAGAACAGTGTTGGTGGGGTGGATGGGTCTGATCCAGAGAGTAAAACACAGGGAAGTGGTTGATGTTTGCCCTCTGCTCTCCCTTTGTGGGGATTCAGGGATGCTTTGGACTGCAGGACAGGAATCAGGAGCTCATATTTTAGGAAAGCTGTATATTTTCAAAGTACAGAGCTTTTTAGACACTGGTATCATTTTACATAGGGATTCACTGGGGATGACAGAGTGTTCGTGGTGCAGATGGAAATGTGTGCTACAAGGATGGTGCTTAAATGTCTCAGCTCTCCAGGAGAGCAAGACCTCCATGCTCCATGTGCTTTGGACATTTCCTTTGTGCCTGCAGAACTTTGATAATTTTATGTGGTTTTTGCTATCTCTATGTACCATCAGACTGGTTTTATCTGTATTTGATACAGTGCTTGTTCCTTGATAAGGCTGAGAACATAAACACCCTCCATAATGAGCATCTGGGACCTGAGAGAACAACTGGAGCTGTGTCAGGGGAGAGTCAGGTTGGATTTCAGGAAAAGGTTCTTCCCCCAGAGGGTGCAGGCACTGCCCAGGCTCCCCAGGGAATGGGCACAGCCCAGAGGCTGCCAGAGCTCCAGGAGAGCTTGGACACTGCTCCAGGGATGCCCAGGGTGGGATTGTTGGGGGGTCTGTGTAGGGCCAGGGGTTAGACTGGGTGATCGTGGTGAGTCCCTTCCAGCTCAGGAGTTTCTGTGATCTTCTCTGGGAAGGTCAATGGTGCAGAAAACCATTCCCATTCAATTGCTGGTGTCACAGGGATGCCAGCAGGAAAGCTGCAAGAGCTCATGTCACACACTGGCACTACTCTTGTAAGGACAAGGGCTTTGTGTCACGGGGAAGTTTGGGAAGTACAAGGAATGCCCTCTTCACTCTCATCCCCTTTTTCCTTGTGCAGACATTTGGGAAATCTTTTGTTTGAAGAAATACAGTCAAAATAATAAAGGCTTAATAGTAAGGGCTCTGTCCTGTTGATGTGAGTTGTATTCTTTAAATGTTCTTTAACCCTCTACCATCATCCATACAGGGTTATAATCCATTAATTTGGGCAGGATATCACTTTGTCTTGTTAACTGGATGCTGTGTGCTCTGACTTCTGCTTTCATAGCTTAATGGCCATTGTACCCAGGGCTCCCTCGGGGCAGAGCTGCAGTGCCAGGACCTGCTGGGGTACAGAGGAGCCCAGGGCACGGCCACTGTCCCCAAGCCTGGCTTAAAGGCAGGCAGGACGTGGAGAGACAGGGATCAATAGTGGGGAGAGTGCTGGAGGTGGAAGCAGAGCAAGAGGCTGTGCAGCAGCGCTCAGGGCTTGGCTGCTGTCCTCTCCTGATTCATCATGCACAAAGGCAGCCTTTCCTACCTGCAGGGCCGAGGGCAGACATGGTGTGTTCAGACCAGAAGCACTGGCTGTGTGTTCCAGGGAAATCAGAGCGTAACAGGCAGTGAGAGGGAAACTTAGTGGCTTTGAATTTTCAGCCATCCCATCAACCACTCTCAGTGTAAGCCTTGTACCAGCTCTGCTTTCCGTGACAAAATTAAAGCCATCAGTCACAGGAGGTTGAGGGTGGGTTGGCTTCAAGTTTTTCTTTCTCCTCTCTTAAAACTTGATGTAGGGGAAACTTTGCCCATTTTACTTCTCCCAGAGGACCTTCTGGGCTGCAGGGAGAGCTGCCAGACCCACAGCTCCAGGAGGGAGCCAAGGCAGGACTTTGTGCCCGCAGTGCTCGTGTGGTCAGGACTGCACTGAGCGCTCTCAGAAGCCTTTATGAAGATGGTGGATGTGGTTTAGGGATGATGTCGTGACCAAGTGCTGAGATGCTGTTCCAGGGACTGAAATTCCAGATTTCCTATAGCATAGGCACTAATTCCCTCACTTTGGCCCACTGAGGGAATTCACCTCAGCTTTGTGGCTGCCATCATCCCGTACTCCCTGACCTCCTAGACTGATGCTGCTGTTTCAGGCTGTATTTTTTCCTCCACTTGAGGCTGCACTTTCTCCTCCACTCTTGCAGTAGAACACTGCTCTGAATCTGAAGTATATGGTATATGGTGGTATCTCCCAGGATTTGGACCTTTCAGTGATGTGAGCACTGGTCTGTCCCACTGGGACATGAAGCTGGTTCCCATTTCAGCAGGAGGGTAGTTGAGCAGGGTTGCTGGGGGCTCAGATTTAATGCTGCTGTTCCTCTTTCCCCAGAGATCATTGATGACCTCACGAACCTGGTGGAGAACACGGACGACCGACTGCGCAACCAGACACGGCACGTGAAGATGGTGGACAAGAAATCAACATCCTGCGGTAGGAAATGGCTCCAGCACAAATCATTCCATACCAGGGCAGTTCTTAGCTGATGAGGTGCACTTATTAACTGTTGCTAATTGTTGTGCAATGCACTCCCCCCCAAGGACAGCTTCTTTCAAAGGCACAAACCCCAGCACTCCAAACATCTCCAGCAGGTTTGACTGGCTGTGCTGAAGTGCTAGTGCAGTTGATTTCCTTGAGCCATTTGATTCCAGCATTGCACAATATCCTGATTGTATGAAATGGTTTGAAATTAGAGCAGTGCATGTTAATTAGCTTTACACAAACTTGCTACCAGCTCTCACAAAGCTGGCACAGTGGGGAGTGAGGCCGCAGGGGCGTTCCTGGGGGTGTTCTGCAGGAATGAGCTCTTAACCCAGCAGCACTCAGAGCCTGCCAGGCATGAAATCCTTCCTGGTGACTCCTGAAGTGATGTGTAAGCTGCGAAAGTGAAACTGGGCTCTCCCTCCAGGGAGCCAAGGAGAGGTGATAATCACAGGCAGGTTTGGATGAAGGGCTGAGGGCTGGTAGCACTGACCAGGAGAGGATGCTGTGGATGATGGCAGAAAATGTCATCATGTGGGGAGAGTGACTGACTGAGGGAAGAAGTCCCTGGGGAGCTGGGTGCAGTTCAGTTCTGGAAGCCGCATGTCTGGTTCTGGTGTCCGTGGTTTTTGTCATGCTAGAAGACTCACAATGCTCTACAGAAATCTGACTTTCAGTCAGAAGTTGTTGAAATTTGGTTTATGTAGTTCAGTAAAGAGAAAGCCAGGGGCTGATGTGGTCACAACCTGTTAATGACTGCTGGGAGATTTTGTTCTGTGGAGTGAGGCTCTGGCTGCAGGAGCTCCCCAGCTCAGACTGGCAATGAAGAATCTTTCCAGCACCGACAATGCCAGGGATTTATTTGGTTCTCCATCAGTGATAACATTTTGAAAGCTTGGTTGATGTAGGTTGATGAAAACCTGTGGCTTCTTCTGGAGGTTAAAGTTGACTTGTCAGAGTAATTTGTCTCCGAGTTCTCTCGTACCAACTGCAGATGGAATTAAAGGCGTGACTGCAGAGTTCATGACTGACTCTTTTATTTTAGATCTTGAATGTTGATGCAAGATGGATTTAATTTAAAACTAAGTGCACTTGAATGATGCTGAGTACCCCTGTGTGCCTTTGGAGTCTCCCCTTAATTCCTGTGGCTTTGTTTTCCTCACGAGTCCAGGGCAGCTCAGCTTGATATAGGGGGCAGGCAGGGAATCAGTCCCGTGGCTTCCAGGAGGGATTTCTCCCCATTTTAAGGTTCCTCATGCAAGTGCAGCCTCAGACATGTTGCTGCATGATGAGGCTGTCTCTTTAACTGGTGAAGCCTGTCCTGGCTGCCTGGGGAATTTCAGAGGAGGAGGAGGAGGAGGAGGAGGAGGAGGAGGAGGATGGGAGAAGCGAAGGCTGGGAGGATCCTGGGCTGGATTCCTTGGGGGTGACCTCTCTCACCCTTTGCACATTGAAAAACATTTTGCTTTGGTGAGAAGTGCTGCCCCTGGTGCCTGTTCCCTCTGCTCCCAGAGGTCTTCCTGTGTTTGCATAACAATTTGGGCATAAGTAAACACCATATTGCCTCAGATGGCTGCTTCCTCCTGCCCAGGCGTGAGCTTTGGAGCAGTAATGCTGAGGACACAGGCTTTAGCATCATTCCTCACATCCCTTTTCCCCCTTATCCCTGGCACTGGAATGAACTGGTGTACTGGGATGAGAAATACCCTCCCTGTATGTATGATTACCCCTGAAATTAGGCCAAGAGTAGGAAAACTGGCACCTGCCAGGGAGCTCTGTCAGAGTGCCTTTTCTATCATTTAAATTGGTAAAATCTTCAGTAACTCTGGGTTTGGTGTCCTGTTTTGGATTTAAAGCAGAGCGAAGTGCTCAGCCTTCCCCCTTGCTCACCCCATCCTTACTCAGACCCAGTCTCCATTCTGTTCCAGCATGTGGCTGTTAATGTGTTTTTCCCTTCTTTTTGAAATCATGATGTCTTTTTATTTTCCTGATGAGTGCCTGTGCTGGAGCCACAGGCAGTGGATACAAGCGGAGCACACTGGCTGGAATAATGGAATAATCCCTGTTTTACAAGCAGGAATGTAATGCATTAATGGGTGTGTCTTTGTTAGCAGCCAATATAATCATAAAATCAAAGTATTGCTGGTGAAACCCAACTTTAATCAATATTTCAACATCTCCCTCTCATGCAAACCTCATTTCCAGCTGTGGGGGCTGTTCCCAGTGCACGCTGGGGTTTGGGCTGTGCCCTTGGCATTACCTGTCTGGCCCAGGAGCTGCCTCTGCCCATCCTCAGCCTGGCACAGCCCCTCAGGTTGTCCTGGGTGGGTTGTTTCATTTACAGCTTCCTTTCAGTGCCATTTTTCTCCCTGGCCCCAGAGCTGTTGACAGCACCAGCCCCTGCCATGCCCAGGGAAGGCTGCCCTGCCTCCCTCAGTGGCCTCAGGCAGCCCCACACTGGTGGCACTGGCAACTCCCAGGGATTGCAGCAGAAAAGTAACCACGGGATAGACTCCAGCCTGCTGCATTTATGAAATTATTGTTGAAAATCATCAGTCATCCACAGGCAAATGTTTGCACACTGCCTGGCATTGTTTTGTTCCTTCCCAGTGAGTTCTGGGCATTAGGAGGGGTGGTGGGACATATAAGTTTCTTAGATTGCAGAAATTTGCATTGAGCTTTCACCAGAGTGTTCACACAGATCATCAGTCAAGTGTCAGGCTGCCTGTACCAGCTTTGCTCCAGGAATGGCTGTGTGCACAATCCTGACTTTTCCTCACCCCCGGCACTCTTGGGTTGATTTGTCCTTTCTCTTCCAGTTTGGGCACTTTTAGGGTTTTCTGCAGAGTAGCACTCACTAACCATTTCTCAATAACTTCTTTTTATTAGAATCTTTAACCCTTAAACATCCTCCTAAGAACAGCATTTAAATTTTTTCAAATAAATTGAAATATAATTAATGTAGAGATGCTGGGGGATGTCATGGTTTAACCCCAGCCACCCTGTCCCTGTCCCCACAGGAGCCATTCCTTCAGTCTGTGAGCCATCCTCGGGAAATGTCAACAAAAAGCCCAAAAAATCCAGAAGATGTCTCTTGAGTTCATTTAGTCCACAGCTTTGGATGCTGGTGGTCACTGGGGGCAGGTGAGCTGGTGTTTGGTGGTTACTGAGCACCAGAGCCAGCTCAGGGCACTGCTGCCCTTGCTCTGCTTCTTGTGGGGCATCTCCACACTGGGCCAGGCAGTTCCTGCCCCAGTGAGTCCAGGAGGTACAGCCCAAAATCATGGCTCACCCCAGTCTAAAGTCACCCCCATCCCAGTGTACGCCTGGCTAGGCTGGGGTTGCAGGGCTCAGTCACTGAGGCTGGAAAAGCCTTCCCAGACCATCGAGTCCAGCCTGGGACCAGTCCCCACCTTTTCACCCAGCCCTGAGCACTGAGTGCTGCATCCAGGCCTTCCCTGAGACAAGAACCAGAGCAGTGAACTCCTCCCCTTGCTCCCAGCCTGGCTGGAAACAGGGCTTTGCTGCTTTTGGGTAACCTTCTCCCCATCCTGGACTTCTGTAGTGGGATTTTTTGTTTGGTTATTTTCCCTAAGGACATGAGTAGACAGCTCCCTGCAGAGAGGATGGTTAAGCCAGGCTTTGGCTGTGATAAGAACATCCTCAAGTGTTCGTGTCTGGAGGAGCCAAGGGCATTTTAGTAGCTCAGGCCACAGCTGGAAGCCCTGTTGGCAGATGTGCAGAGGTGGTTGCATCTGAGCTGTGTCACGTGTGGAGTCAGAAATGCTCTTCAGGTCCTGCTGAACCAGACCATGAACTGGGGAGGGGACCTGGGCATTGCTGGATCTACTCCTGCTGCTACCCAGTCACTCTCTGGTGTTCTCCTGTAGCCAGGGAGAAAAGCTGCTTTTGTTTCCTGGGGAAGCAACACAAAAAATCACGACTTTGTCACAGTAAAAAAACAAGCAAAAAAAAAAAAGAGGGGAGCTTTTATTTCTGATAGATGAGTCTGTGTCCATCTCTTCCCAAGCAGCCTGAGAGCAGCAGACCATGTTCTCCTCACGTGCATCCCTCTGGCCTTTCAGATAAATGAGAATGAGGAACAATCACTGCAAATCCCCTTCTGGGGCAGGACCTGTGTCCTGGAGAGCAACCCCCTACTGCACAGAGGTGCCTGAGCAGCTTTTCCCTGTCCCTGGTTTCCTCCTGTTCCACAAGATGGCAATGCAATCTAATCACCTCCCTCAGCCCCAGGTAAAGGCTCTCAGCTCCTCTTTGCCTTCCTGCTCAGGGAGGGGCTGGGGATGCCAAAAGCAGGGTGTAAACTACATCAAAATAATCTGTACCAGGTGGGTTTGTTTTTTGTTTTTTTTTTTTAATCTTACCAAAAGATCTGAATTAAAAACAGAGC